>NC_090266.1:955601371-955921371 GCF_040414725.1 Anabrus simplex | reverse complement strand
AACTTGTGTGTTTGACAGACTGAAAAGCTTAGAAGTTATGTTTAAATTTTAAGTCAGTTACCAAATGGCCAAGCAATCATAAGCTGCCTGGATTGCATTGTTAATATGTGGACCAGACTAGCAATTCTCTCTCCAAAAATTAGTTTTTTCTGAATGTGTTTTTGCCTCTTCAAACTCTACTAAAATTGCTGTTTGTCACCACAAAGCAAGAACTTGTGAGAATTTCCAGCCAATACTTCACTTGATTAACCACAATGTCTGAGGTTTCTCCTGGCTGCAGTTGTTGATGAAACAGTTTAATCTCCACACCATAGTATGGTTGATAAAATCAAACAAGAAATAATTTCATACGTGTGATTTAGACTCTGTTAGCACAAAAAGGAATGTACTTCTCAAAATTGTTGCTTTACTTCTTGCATAGAAAAAGGTTCAAACAATTCTGTAACAGTAGCCTTGCATTTAGTACGCCGCATGAAAATTTGGGCTCAAAACACACCTGAATTAGAGGAGCAGTCAATTTCCATGTAAATTTAATTTTCTTTAATTGTTTGATAGGCCAGAATTCCTTGACATCAAGAAATTTAAAGATCTGGTTATTGATGCAACATTTTTCAAGAACAGTCATCACTTTCCAAGATATTGTACTTAATTCACCAGAATTACAGCATGCACGTATTAACTGTATGTTGGTAGCAGCACTATGAGACACTGAAGTTCCCCTGCATGTTTTATGTGAGACATCACTGTCTGAATTTGTATTTTTGATAAATGTTTTTCTTGCAAGCTGCAGTTGAAAGTGCTTCTCAGTTTAGGCATTGTTCTTTTCTGCTTAGCATTAAAGGCACATTTATTATGTTTGTTAGATTACATGCAGGGAGCATCTCATGGAAGCTACATGACCCTGACTGATAACAGAAGTCTGAAGAAAAACAAAAGAATTAAACATGCAGTGTTTTGCCAACCAGAGTTCACGAAAATTCTATGACCAAAGACCACATAACATGATTATTGGGTAGTTTTTATGCACTTAGACAAATGTAAGGCTGGGCTGAGTTGTTTCGGCTATAGAAGCGCTGGCCTTCAGACATGTAAAAACTCCTTCGCAGGACTAAATTCTGGCACCTTGGCATTTCCGTAAACAGTAATAGTTAAGACATAAAGCTTGTTATTATTGTTGTAGTTATTATTGTTATCATTATTGTTATTTACAAATGTAAATAGGTCTTCCCTTTGCTCTTACAACATATTATGAAAACTCAGGACATTTGAAGTTTACAATCTGCAAAAGGACATTTGGGTGTCCTGCCACACTCCCAAATTAAGACATCACAAAAGGTCTTTCTTCCCAAACGGAACTCTGGTCAGCCTACTTCTGTTATAACTGCAATATACTAGATTTAATATACTGAAAATTCTATTCTGCTAAACACTCTTCTAGTGTGTATATATATAGGACTGCTTAGTCCTGTTTAATTTTTAAGTACAGTTCTGTGATTAAATCCTTTCTTGATATTGCAAATTGGATTTTTTTTTTCTCCTTGATAAATTTGGTTTAGATTATTAAAATTTTGATTTGCAGCATTTGTATTACCAGGGTTTCTATTCTGTAGACTTGCGACTCAAAAGGTGATAGAGTAAAAGCACAACTGAAAAGGAGCACATAATCAGAAATTTCTTGGCTTCTTATTACATGTAGGTTTATCTACACTGCCAATAAAAGGAGACCTACGCTAGAAGTTTAAGTAACATTCACTTCTAAGTGACGTAAATCTGCTAGTGTTGCCAAGTTAATTGGCAAAGTGTGTTGGCTCTTAGACAAATATTTATTACACATTCCAAGGTATAAAAGAAATTTAAGAGTGCTTGGTTTTTGCATTGGAAGGTGTACAGAAGACTGATAACTTAATATCCTAGCCTCTGGCCATTTTGAAACTCCAAGTGTGAAAGACATATCAGCAGTGTTAATTAACTTCTGTGTAGTTTTAAAAATGTATCTTCAAAATCCATCTCTTTTTAACCCAAATTTCATCACCAAAATTCTTTGTTTTTCAGACACTACACATGGATGATAGGTCATTCAAGTATAAGACTTCTGCTCTGTTCCATTCAAAGAATTAAAACTGGATTCTCTAACTAATCATTATTCTAAGTCTTCACGACTCTGGCTGTCGTCTTGCATGTCTGTAGGAGGCTAAAAGCTGCCAGGAGCTATTTGTTTGCTGTAGGTTGCAGGCAGGTTGTAAACCTGTGAAAGATTAGTTTGTAGAGAATTTTGGCTTGTGCAGTGATAGGGGAACTGGAGGCATGGCTTGCTTTCTATTGAGAAATATTCATCAAACTCTTCAATATGGCTGCAATCATACTTGAAAAACAAATTAGAAATTAGAAAGTTTCTTTCAAGTAAGCTTTTGTTTGAAGTATGAAAAATTTGGTTTGTGCAGTATACCATCGCAAATTTTGCATAACAGGTCTGTCAAGGATACTGACAATTAAGAGGGTTGCGGCAAGCATGAGAGTCGTGACAAACTGCAACTGGTGACTTACTCTGCCCTATGACTGGGCTGTGTATACATGCCTCTTTACAATATAAACAGGACACTATAATCTTGAGTTAATTATGAATGGAAGTTCTTACCTTCACGTTGTATATAAAATTAAAAGGAAAATCATTCACATGTTTAATAGTTTATATTATGCATGTTATTGATCTATGTTTATTTAATTTAATGTACATTCTCATGAAAACTTGACATTTTGTAAATTTCTCTTCATGAGAAATTAATATTCTTGCCTTCAATAATCTGCAATAAATTTTACTCTTGGATATGGCAGAAAAAGTTGCTTTTTAATATAGATAAAGATCCTGGGAAGAGGAATGTTAAACTTGACAGTTCTTTAAATATTTTATTCCCATTTTTCACTGCAATATTTGGGTTATGAGAGAGCAGCCACGACTGTGGCCAATATCTCAAATGGCTCAGTTTGTCGTGCCAGCCCTAAAACCCAGTTCAAGAAACAAAATAGTTCGCTAGCTGTGATTTGCTTTATAACAAAGTTAAATATATGAAGAAAAATTTTTAAGTCTTTGCTCGTATACTTTTACTTCGTAAAGGTACCTTGTATAAGCTTGTAGGATGTCATTTATATAACTTCAAATTTTTTTTTAGTTTTCAGTCTTGTTGATCCTGATCTTCATTTTGGAACTGGCTGCTGGAATTGCTGGATATATTCTTGAAGATGTAACTGTTGAAGTTGTAGCAAATGGACTCAACACATCTATGAACAAGTACAATAAAGACTTCACTACACGAGAGATGTGGGAAGTAGTGCAGAAGGAAGTAAGTATACCTTAAATTATAATATGTAATTTGATTTTAATTGTCTAGTATTTATAAATGCTGTTAAAATATACTTCATTTTGTTTCACTTCTCCTTATTTTCTTAAAGGTTATCTTGAATCAGTTGCTCCCTCTCACTTCAGTGATTATCTTTGATGGCAAGCAGGGGCGAGGCGTTAAGGGAGACAGGGTAGACAGCGTGTACCCTTAACGAAATAGTCTATTGAATTAACAATTCAATTATTTTTAGAATATTATTTCCACATTCATGACATTATTGTATTCCCCGCTTTACTTATTTTAGTCTCGCTTCGGCTCGCGTCAGTTACACAAAGCACGTAGGCAAAAGTGGACTCTGTCCATTCTGTGTACGATCCCTTTGATTTTCAAATCTTTCAGATAGAACAACACTAACGCTATCTGTAGGTGGTGACTGTGGAACTAGGACTTTCTTTTAGCAACATTTCTCTGCCCAGTAGACAAACTTGCCAGAGTCTCCTGCTCTCATGGGCTAGTATTTGGATCTCGGGTATAAAGGTGCTCTTACTGGCTACCATCTCAGACATGCTTTTAATGTATTTAATTTGGATTTATTTTATTATAAGACACGTCTAAAAATAAAATAAAATTCAAATACGAAATATAGCAAACTTACGCCTAATAATTGAATGATAGCATGAAAACCTTTCATGTACATGCATTTCCTTGCCCACCAATATTAAAGGCATTTCAACCCCCATAACTATTGGCTTACATTCTTAATAATGAACTCCACAGTGTACATACGGAAACATTGCTTAACTAGATTCAGTATATTCCGTTAACGCCAGTTTCTTGTGAACGCGCTAGGAGCGTCGTGAAACAAATTCAAACCTATTTAAGGAATTCGGTGACCAACCAGAGACTGTCTAACTTGGAAACTTTAGCTATGTATAGAGAAGGATGTATAGAGAAGGAACTGCTGTGGCATCTTAGCAATTCGCCTGACTTCAAGACGAGGGTAATAGATACCGGTATATTTGCTGAAATGAAGGACAGGTGGATTGAACTAGTTTACAAGAATATTGTTTAAGGTGGCTTGTACGAAAATATATTTCCTGTTTCTCTTAAATCCACATAGCAATGAAATACATTGCTATTTTTTCATTCTAAAAGTATGTTATTTGAAAACTCCCACTGCCCATTTAGTCTATATAGCCTATGAAAATAGAGCATTTAGGGTTATAGGTTGTTACAAGATTTGTCTTAGTTTGTCATTAATACAATATTGAAAATAGATCTGTATGCATCGAAAATAAAATTCCATATATATGATTAAAATAGTTTAAATAAAAAATCTGTCTCCCCCCTTACTTAGTTCACGCTTTGCCACTGATGGCAAGAACAGCTGTATGTGGTTCTGGATTCTATTTCTGGCTTTGTCTGAGGAAATTTTGGTTGGTATGCAAGTTTAGAGCAGTTTACTTGGCTTATAAGAAGCCAGAGAAAATATTTGTACAGAGAGTTGGCTACATAGTTTGGGTCCTGTAGCTACAAGGTTGCATTTGGAAAATGGTGGGCTCAAATCCCACCATTGACAGCCATGAATATAATTTTCACTTATTTTTGCAATAAGCAAATGGCAGTTATACATTAAGGCCAGGGCTGCTACCTTCCTAGTCCTAGCAAATCACCACAAATGTTGTTGACATTAGGCATATAAGACGTAACCAAATACAGTATAGACAATACGCGACACTCGGCGAGATATCGACGGACAGCTCTGAGCTCTCTAGCGGGTAGACCTGAGAACTACTGATTGTCATAAGAGCACGTGTATTTCTGTGTGAAGTTTTTGGTGTTATTTATGCGTTTTCAGTGAGTTGACATAATTAAGTAGTAGTGTCATTCCTTGGTATCTCCTCTCAACATGAGGGGAAAGGTATGTGCTGTGTTTGGCTGCACTAACTATGAAGTAGAGAAGAAAGCAGGGTTTTTCTTTCGCTTCCCTCGTGACAAGAAAATGTAAGTAATATTGTGTTTGCATATATGTTCTTCCAGTGACAGATTTTTATAGTACATCATCTTCTGACCTGCCCGACCCATATTTTAACTGGCTTAATATAATACGCATATTTTATTGTATAGTGCAGCAGTTAACCTTCAAATCAGATTTGTTGTAGGTGTGATCTGTGGGTTTTGAAATGTCACTAAGTGATTTGGATAAGGTGCACAAGAAAGAAGGGACGTTAAGCTTATATAAGAATTATAAGATCTGTTCAGATCATTTCCAGGCCAGCGACTTTAAAAATCCTAAACTATACAGCCAAGGGTATGTTACTTTTTTACTCTAATTGTACGTAAATATTCCTCAAAGCATCACTATCGACAACATTTTCATACTTTTCTTTCTTTTATCCCTCTTCTCAGATTAGAGCCGGGATTTTATAGACTTTCTTTCTGTTAGTAGGCTTCATGTTAAGAAAATTGTCCAACTCTGCAATGTTAATGCATTGCATCATGTGTGTAAGGAATGTGCTGATATTTTTGACAAGTGCCTTAATGTGGTGCAATGTTTTTTAAATGAGAAAAAAGACAAATCTAACCATAAAATTTCAGGCAGGAATGCTAAAGCAATAAAAAGTAATGCATGAATGAAAGATCAACCCATTTCACAGCAGTCCATTTCACATCTTGTTTATATGTCTAATTTCAGTCTTTAAATTGCCTTTTAAATAATTTTTCATTCATTTATCCAGAATTGTTTTAGCAACTTTAAAGTTAATATCTCAATAATACTTTCTTTCTGGACATAATTTATTTATCCAATTTCGTATATGCATTTCCATTGATATTTTAATTTAGCGTGACTTTTCAGGTCAAGTCACTTGGAGCGTCACCATCGAATTCTCCCATCTTAACAAGGCTAAATCCATAAGTATCGCGTATAGTTTCTACTGTATTTGATGTAACACAACAAAAAACTGAAGGACTTAATTAAAGAGATTTGCACTAGTTTGCTACAATAACCTTAAAGTGCCTGTAACACTCTAAAGTAAACAACAGTTGTGGATAGGTTTAGTCCTAAAATGCTAAATGCTTGCTTGCTTACATGAGTAATGTGAGAAGTTCCCTTTAACAATGAAGTATTTGGCAGGCAGTGTTAGTTACTAGAGATGTAACGGTCCCTTGCAATTAATCTAATATACAGTACCAGTTTTGTTACATGTAACTCTTTGTTGAGCACAGATTATGATCATGAAATGTTTAACATTGGAGGTGCCAACTGTATGGATTGTCCATAAATATTAAGGATTTCACCTCATGATTATGGCATGACGGTGAAAGGGGAAATTGCCAAAAAGTCATGAATGTAATTTTCTACAGTGAAAGAAAGGAAAAAGGTTCAGTCGGTTTGAGCACGATTGAACCTGTCTTTTTTAAGCTTGAGAGTTGGCAATGACACTTGTTTGTCACAGTAACTCTCCCTCAGAAAGAGCTTTCAGTGTTTATAAGAAAAATCGACAGGATTCAGGCCTAAAATAAGAGAATCTACTGTACCCTGGAATTGGGTATGGTTCATCTCAGGAGGAAGCATGCTTCAAGAAAACCTACAGTTAAGAGAATCTGCTGGTGTGAAACGAGCTACAAAGAATGTTCAATCACATAAATAAATGGTAGTATGCAAATGTTATTGTGCAATATGATATACTTTAGAATGGATTGCTGTTGAGAAGGGAAAAGGGGTGTCATCGATGATTGGAGCATGCTTTGGGTTAGACTCGAAAATTTTCTGAGACGTTGGGTTGTGGGGAGGGGGTGGTATTACAGATAACCTACTTCAAAGGTTGGCACCTCTGACATTACAAATAGTGCTAGTACGATACACTACCCTGCCTATTTTCTATGTACAAATTCTGCTGAGCCACACTCTAGTTGACTGGGCACTTCAGTCTTGATCAGCCATAATGAACTCCATAGGTGCTGCCCCAAGAATTTTCTCATGCAGTCTTTCATTATACAGGAAATGGAAAGATACTGTATTGTAAATTAAGGGGCTGTTGTAGGGTACATATACAAGTATTGTGAACGTAAGAACTACAGGTCTGTGGCGATAAGTTTCGGCTGCCTGCCTCCCAGACACTTAAGCCACACATTTTGCTGAGGTGCTGTCCTTCCTTCTGTCACCACTCGTGGACATACTGTCAAAGTAATGCTGGGAATTTTCCATAGAATATGCGAACTGTTGTTGCATTGATACAAATTTTTCTGCCAAGTTGGAGGGATACGTTTAGAAAATCTGCTGAGATAATGTAAATTTGTCAGTTTTCATTGTATATGGCTAAAATGTAAACAAAGCAAATAGCGAAATGTTTACACTCAAACACCTCAGAAGTTCACAGCCGAACTGAGATCTTTAGGACGACTTAGAGCCAAATCTGATAGTCTCTAACCCAGGATTCCTATGTTAAAAATATTTAGATGGTAGAAATACAACACTCCTTCAATTTATGGAGCAAAGTTTTTCTGTCCGCTGTGTACAGCTCTGGCTATGAAAGAAAGGATTCAGAACGTTTCCTTCAAATTTTGATATTTTTAATGAAAAAGTCTCATTCAGAGATGCTAAAGAGATCCTGACACAGTGGCTTTTCTGACACTCTAGCTCTTTCTTTCACATGACCCTTATTTAATTTATGCAGATTCAAATTACATAGAACCTCTCAGTACCATTTGGTTTCTTACGTCAGGCTGATCAATCTAGGAAGACTAGATGACTATGGAAGACAGTTTGCTCTTGTGCACACAAGTGTTGCAGTGTATAACAATTGAATTTTGAGCTGCAAGCAATTTTGTTATTAATTTACTGAGTTATCACCTATTAAGATAACTTCAGTGTCAACAAGCAAAACTAATGCTTGTTTTTTTTTTTACTTTAATATATATTTTTTATACCCAGGAAATACAGCCTGAAACTTCCCTGCATTTTAAAATCAGTCTTTAGATATTCATTGCAGACTGTAAAGAAAGGCTCTTGTAATACCATGGCCTTGGACAAGCTATCTAATGGTAAATAGTGGTTGGGGGTAATGATCACAAAAGTGGGTAGGAAAGAAAAATGTTTTGTCTCTTCTATATTGTTTGGTCACAGATGCAAACAATGCTGTAATGTTTTACGAATTACACAATGCCACCTATTAAGAGATTGCTTTAGTGTAGCATTTAGTTAGATGTAGAATATCCAAAAGAAAATTGGCAGCAGAAAGACCCTTCATACCAGTTTATGGAAAAAATAATAGACTACTAGGTCTACATAAAACATTCCTTTCACATGAATTTTATGAAAAGGAGCCCACCTAGAAGAGGTCAAGCACTCGGTGACAAATCAGATGGGACATCTGTCTCTCATAAAATTATCACAGTAGAAATTCCTTTTAATTATCTAGCAAGAGTAAATAAATCAGATTTTTGGCCAGCAGAAATGACGTTCACAGTTCTTCCGGAGGAATAACTGGATTTTGCTCGAATATAACAAGCCTTCTGAAAAAAGCAAAGTACAGAGAAAACGCGAGAAGAGAAACTATAAGGATAATGCTATGGAATATTGAAGGATTAAAAAATACTCTAGACATGACACCAGCAGATGGTCTAAAATTAACATAACAGTATTAACATAAATTTCTCACAGATCAATAGCAACATGCAGAATATTACTGCATTCATTTGCAAGTGAGCCATAGAAAGAGGACAATCTATAGGAAGAATAACTGTTCTCCCAAGAACCATGGCTGACCAGTTATGTCGACAACTGAACAGGAATGCACCCTGCTAATAGAGGTGAAATAGATCTCAATTACATCAGCTGACTTTCAGCAGAATTCAACAGCCTTGGATATAATAGACGAGTTAGGTTGACTAATCAGAGTAAACAAGACAGCCCCCTAATCATTGCTGGACACATAAATTGTAGGTTGGATGTATAATACTACAAAACTAAATTAGTAATTGACAAACTGAAAGGCAGCTTCCTCCTATTACTGTAAATAACAGCAAAGTGCCAACATATATATCGTAATGGCAAATGTACGATAGATATTGCACTTATAAGAGGTCTAGTAAACAGGGAAATAGGCCTGTTTTGGACATCAAAGTGCATGCCAATATGGAAACATATTCCAATGGAAATAAAAATTCAAGAATGACATGCATCAAAAAGCCAAACAAAGAATTTATCAAGAAAATCATGTGTCCGTGAATTAGAACAATCGGAGCAGATAAAGCAAATAGAAATGCTAATAGAACACTCAAGGAAGCACAAATTTGGTCAACACCAACACCAAGAACAGCCAGATCGTGGTTTGATAAAGAATGTTACAAACTTTGGAACTCCTCCACACAGCACGACAAACAAATGAGAACTCCATATTTAGAGTATGCAGCGAAGAGAAAAAAATACAAAAACTGATTCAACTAAAAAGGGTACTTAAGATGAAACTGAATCTCTGCCGATGATGTGGAATTACTGGATCACATGTTGTTAGTTATCTGCTTCCGTCGTTATCTTCCCATGCTAGATGTCTCCTACCACGAACCTGCTACGCAAGCGTAGCAGGGGGAGAGGTGGTACTCCCACGTGGCGCGTCCCAGGTGGCGGATAAGGGGGTCCTAACCGGCTTGCCGGCGGACTTGAGGGAAATAAAATACCTCTCGCGGACCACACACACACACACTCTGTAGGTGGGGGAGGCAGACGAATAATACACCCACGGTATCCCCTGCCTGTCGTGAGAGGCGACTAAAAGGGGCGACCAAGAGATGATTGGATTAGAACCATGTAACTACTTGTGATTAGTACCACCACGCGGGGAACACCATGGGTCGCTATTACTTGCGCGTAGTACCACTATGTTAGGTACCAAATAGGTTTGTGATTAGTAACAATCAGGAGCACCGCGCGGTCAGGCTTTTATGGTACCTGTGATTAGTAGCACTGTATGAGCGACACCAGGGTTCTGGCTTGCCTATGATTAGTACCCACTACATAAGGAACACCACGGGATAGTAAGAGTCTCTGTGGTTAGTACACGTATGTGATGAAAACCATCGGTTTGCGTTGCCTATAAATGGCGCCGCTATGTGTGAAACACCATAGGTTTGTATTGCCTGTGCGAATTTCATTACCTGTGAGTAGTACCATAATGTGTGGAATACCGTGAGTCTACGATACTGTTTAGTACTGCACCATGTCCAATACCATGGTTCTTCTTTCCAAGCGTTAAGTACCATTATGAGAGGCCGATGACCCCTTCAGCTTGCAAGCATCATCGATTCAGTATTGACCTCTAGAAGCAGTCCCTTGGTCAGTATTACTATTGGTCTCCGTCAGTTCCTGAGACTGAGGCATTGCAGGACAGCTCCACTGATTGTTTTTAACTTCGTATCCATCCGTTCATTTTTCGTCCTCATGTTTTGAATTCTGGTCAGTGGAGGATTTTGTATTATTTTGTCATTGAATTTCGTCTCATTTCGTACCATCAGGGGCAGATGACCTCGATGTTAGGCCCCTTAAAACAAGCATCATAATCATCAGATGTCTCCTACATTGTAGTACACCATCGCAGCAGTCAAGTCCAATGCAGAAATACTGTAGGTATCCTCTTCAGATCGTTGAAAAATCTTGACAAACTCCAATAACCACGTGGCGATCCTCTTCTTTCTTCTAGTACAGTGAAGGCTGAAACTGACACAAATTTTTAGAAGATATTCCACACACAATTAAGTCGAGTTTTAGAGATGAATAACACTTAACTTAGCTTGCAAAAATCTGCCAGACTCGTTGACTAATGTAAGAGTACTATAAGAAGGTAGTTGATTCGTACTGCCGTTGAGTGCAACTATTGCAGAGTCCAGTGACAGAGCGTCTGCATCGTAAAATCTCAGATGAATGCAAGTACGAGCCAGTAGAGCAAATACGTAGAGCGCGAATAATTCAGAGTAAGAGTAAGGGAGCATTTCTTCTGAAAACTTGGGTATTTCTCAAGGTGGGTGCGTCTCCACATGGACTCGTAATTGGCCGGCGTCTTACACCTGATAGGTCATTACAATTCTCTAAAGTGCTCTCACTCGAAGACTCTGGCACGCGTAATTCACATTGTGGTGACCTTGGACGTTCCCGGTGGGTCTTGTGACACAGCTGACCGGTTGATTAAAAATCAATACTTTGCTCTCGGCTGGCGAGAACCAGTCCCGTACATGCGAGCACGTCTCTACAAACCAGGACTGGAAATACATCACCCGTACTAATGAAATAATAGCCTCTTACTTGAATACACAATAAAATGTTTATTGTAGGCCAAATTTGAAGGGGACATCATTCAACGAAAATTTGACTCATGTGACCTATTGATACATTTTATGGTCCACCCTATTCAACACGTGCATGACCAACAGGAGAAATGCCAGAAATATGGAGACAGGCTGATATAAGGATGCTCTACAAAGGCAAGGAAAACGGGGACCCTGACACCTAGAGGCATTGCTCTTGAAAATAACATCAAGATATATACAAAGATTCTAGAAAACACTCATTTTAGAAATGGCAAGCTTGATACCCAAACAGCAGCACGGCTTTATGAAAGGCAGGGAACTCTCAGTGCAATCCAAAACCTTGACAGCGTACAGAATGCAACGAAGCATCAAAAAGGAAAATTACATCGTTTTTGTTGACCTTCGACCTTCTAAACAGAGAAATATTCCTTGGTAAACTGGGAAGCATAATCGGATCAGATAATCTGCGGAGAATGATCATCCTGGCATACAACGTAGTCACAGTTCAAGATGGCAAGACATCTTCGGTCCCCATAATACAAACAAATGGAGTGCTATAAGGTAATCCACTCAGCCCCGTGCTATTCAATATAGCCATTGCTGATATCATACACATCACTCACAACACTTTGGTTGCACTATATATGTATGCAGACATAGCAATCGGTTCAAACAAAGATGAACTCCAAGAAGTAATGGTTAATCTTGAAGACTATGCTGCAAAAAGTAATCAACACTAGCAAGATGGTGCAGATGATTTTTCCGAAAGGAAGAATCTCGCGCAATGACAGAATGCAATGTGGCGGGAAAGACATAGAAATCGTAAAATCATTTAAATACCTCGGAATAACACTTCAACCTTCAGCCACCTCATTTCGAAACCGTATAAAGAAGTCTATGGCAGCAATAAGTATATATGTCAGTGAACCCACTAGATTGTCTATGTCCACAGCCGTGACTCCATTCTATGCCAAGGTGCTTCCAGTACTAAGCTATGGGCTAGAACTAATCTGGGAGAATCTAACAGTAACCAACTTAGACCATAGAAAACGTTAAGGCTAGATTCCTTAAAAGATTCTAGGAATCTCAAAGATGTCACGCTCAAGACTGGCATATGAGCTAGCCAAAGAAACATTTATAATAGAAGATATGAGAATCAGACTGCCACTCCCATCCACACAGCAGGAACAAGAATTGCTCCTAACCAGGCAAAGGAAAAGGGCAGAGATTGACCCAGGCTTCTACTCTAGACGCCATGTTGGACCAAAGCTGGACAGGAGCAAACGACCTAAGAAGCGCCAACAACAGACTAGTGGTACATGAATTTCACCACGAACTATGTGTACGCAGAGGTTTTCACGACCAGTCTCCACAGTGTGTGTGTTTTGCAATAAGCAATGTGAACTGTACCATTTCAACAAATGTACAATGAGAACAAAATCTTTACTGGAATATTGTAAATCATAACGTTCTGTGTACCATAACGGCCGTTCAGCTGCAATATATTCTTATTAAAAGGAAACAGTCTGTTAAAAGATTAAATTCTTCATAACTCCTTCACTGTAGGAGGGTCTGGTGCCACAAATAGTCTGTATTTTTAGTTGATCTGTTTGAGTACCTTGGGTTTAATACAGTTAAATACAGTAGTCTCGTTAATCCGAACTAATTGGGACCGGAGTCGATACTGATCTGCATTTAGGGCAGTCGCCCAAATTCATACCGATGGTTCCACACCATGATGCCGGAATGTTCAGATTACAAAATTTTCGGATTAACCGGAAAATATTTTCTAATTTTTACGTCCCGCTTACTACATTTACGGTTTCTGGGGACGCCTAGGTGCCAGGATTTTCTCCCGCAGGAGATCTTTTACGTGCCAGTAAACCTACTTACACGAGGCTGACGTATTTAAGCATCTTCAAATACCATCGGACTGAGCCAGGATCGAACCTGCCAAGTTGGAGTCAGAAGGCCAGCGCCTCAGCCGTCTAAAGGAAAATAGTTTCCACAATACAGTACATACTGTAATTTGAAATGTCCACTCTTTATCAGTTACATTAATAAAATACTGTATAAAATTACAATAGAGTAGTTAAGAACCCGTAGAGGAGAAAACGACAATGATATTAGAGAGTGGATGGAAGATGACTGTCATCAATTACAGACCAAGAAATTGTAGCTATGGTGGAGAAAGAATCTGGAGTTAATGAGGAACAGAGTGACAAAGACCACAATGAACTAGTGTAACATTCAGATGCCGTGGCCGCTTTAGAACTGCCGTACGCTATGTCGAGCAACACTCCGCTGCTATGCCCACTGATGTGATCTTCGAGATGCTGGTTTAACACTGCATCTTTGAGTAGGTTCCAATCACTAAACTGATACATTTTTTAAAGATAAATAACCGGTGATTGATGGTTTATGATATGTAATTATATTTACATAAGATATTCTAGTAAAATATGACTAATACAATGCAAGTAAATCTTCATTCTATAGTATGTTCTTTCATTTTAATAAGGAGAATTAAAAAAAATTGAATATTTCAGTTCGGATTAACCGGAATTTCAGATTAACAGGGTTCGGATTAACGGGACTGTAGTGTATTTACAATATCAGAAGATAATTCATTTGCAGATGTGGGTGCAGATGGAGGAAGTGCAGATGCGGATAATACGTGTGTTTATAAAAAAACAGAACACCTTGAAAGACTCGAGACAGAGCTCGATAGTTGCAGTCGCTTAAGTGTGGCCAATATCCAGTATTCAGGAGATAGTAGGTTCGAACCCCACTGTTGGCAGCCCTGAAAATGGTTTTGTGGTTTCCCATTTTCACACCAGGCAAATGCTGGGGCTGTACCTTAAGGCCACGGCCGCTTCCTTCCCATTCCTAGGACTTTCCTATCCCATCATCGCCATAAGACCTATCTGTGTCGGTGCGACGTAAAGAAAAAAACCATCCATCGGGGAAATTGCTGCTTATGTGGGACGGAGTCTGCCAGCAGTGCAATGGGTGTGTGCAGAATGGTTCCAGTAGCTCATAGAACGCGATGAGCCTGGTCACACCATCCAGAATCCCCTCCCCACACACAAAGATGGAAACGCCATCTGAATGGCATTGCAGGACAGATCTGCGTTCTCAGCTCTGGAACACACTAACACATCGTACACTATCAGGAGCGACAGTCCGTCGCCGTTTATTACGGTCTGGGTTACCGGCACCTACCTTTGACTAATGTGCATAAACGTGCTAGACTGCAATGGTGTATGGAACGACATCACTGGGTACAGGAATGGCAGCGGTGTTGTCGGATGAATCCAGGTTCTGTTTGTTTGAAAATGATGGCCGCATTTTGGTTCGCCGCAGACTGCGGGAGGGGGAGTCATCACATTGACTGCATATACATCATCTCAAGTCCTTATGGTGTGGGGTGCTATTAGGTACAACCACAAATCAGTTGGTGTGTATCCAGGGCACTGTGACCAGTTTGATCTACGTGAATGACATCCTGCGACTCGTAGCCGTACCCTTTCTGCAAGACACTGCAGATGCCATATTTCAGCAGGACAATGCGTGACTACATGTTGCTGCACAAACACATGCCTTCGTGTTGTCACAGGATGTCGCTGTTGCCCTGGCCCGTCCAATCACCAGACTGGTCACCAATCAAAAAGGTGTGGGATGTGGTGAAAAGATGGGTGCAGTGCTGTGACCCAATGCCAACCATCAAAGATGAACTATGGGACCAGGTAAATGCACCATGGGTGCCTATACCCCAGGACGCCATTCGCGCCTTACACACATCGATGCAGTCACTCGTGGAACAAGTTCAGTGCCCATGAAGGACCCAGTGCCTACTAGGCAACAGGACATATACTAAACCTAGGTGACTGAAAAGCTAATCGTTTCTGCAGAAGATACTAATGAAAATGTCCTGTGAATATGAATGAAGAGATGGAAAGAGTATCTGGAGGATCTACATAATGGAGAAGAAATTTACAATGTAGATGAGTAAATCATAAAACAAGAGCAGGTTTCAAAAGACGAACTAGGTCCTCCCATAATGAAAAGTTAATTTGAAACAGCATTGCAACAGCTGAAAAAGAAAAAGGCTCCTGGACCAGACAAACTGCCTGCTGAACTGTGGAAAAACTCTGGAAAAGAGCTGAAGGATGAACTCTTCAAAATCACCAAGTACTGCTATGAAAACAGATATATGCCAGAGGATTTTTGTGCAGAAGTACTGCTTTGCTTTCTACAAAATCATTCATTAGAGAAACTGAGAAGGTTGGGGGTCTCGAAAGATGAGGGCAGTAGAGGGGATATATAGGGTAGTAAGGTTCTGTGTAAAATTGGGAGACGATAGGGTGAGCAGACCATTAGTCCAAGGTGGGCTTAAAGCAGGGGTGCAAATTATCGCCAATTGTTTATTTGTTAACGATATCTTGGAGGGGCATGGGGCAAACAATTGGGCAGTGCCAGTAATTAATGGGGTGGAGATCCCGGGATTGATTGTTGCTGATGTGATTTTGATGACATTAACCCCAGGGGGAATGCAAAAGGCTTTAAATACAGTGTTGGATTTTGCAAAGAAATGGGCCTTGAAAATTAATGGGAATAAATCTAAAATGCTAATAGCCCAGGCACACAAAGGAAGAAGGGATGATGGGAAATGGGTTGTGCAGGTAGAAAGGTTGGAACTGGTAAGCAAGTTAGAATATCTATGAGTCATTATTAATAGTAAAGGCACCTGGAATGATCATATCAAGAGGGCGAGGAACAGAGGGTTGGCCGCCCTAGCTTCAGTCAAAAACTTGCTGGTGAAATATCCAGGTATCAATTATAAAACCCTGAGGTTAGTTCTAAGATCGGTGATTTTCAGGAGGGTATTGTATGGCGCTGAAATTTGGGGGTTGGATGACATGAGTTAAGACAAATTATTACTAATTTCAGTAAGTTGATGGGGCTCCTGATGTGCACAGTCAATGCAGGGGTGGAATTAATGTGTGGGGAGGATTTGGAATCTGAGTGTATGAAAAGAAAGATATTGGATGAATTTGAAAAGACAGGAAGGTGGGAGGGTATTACAGGCTGCGTATGAACAACAAAGGAAGATTATGTATAAGGGATACTGGCTAAATAAAATTAAGGGCTACTTGGAGATGATAGGCCTGGGGTACATGTGGGAAGAGGTGTGGACGAAGACAGAAGCTAGAGGGATGAAGGTACTGGTAAGGAGGATTAGAGATCTGGGTAGGCAGAAATTTTTGGCCGAAAGTAATTAAGAAGTTCTTTTAGTGTTTTTAATAAAGTTGAGGAAGTAAGGGGGATAAATATTACATTCGTTGATAGGTTGAGGAGGAGAGGGTTGGTATGGTGGTTGTTAGGGCTACATAAAAATACAGGGCGGCTAAGAGGGAGAGATAAGGCAGTATGTATACTTTGTAGGGCGGAAAACGGTGGTTTTCACTTATTAGGTGAGTTTGCAGAAACATAAGATTAGAAATAGTTTACTGAGTGCCAAACATCGGAAAATTTTAGGTAAATGGGATGAGCAGGGTATTATGAGGTGGATTATCAAGGAATGGGAAAACGGAGAACTGAACAGGTATTTATGTGCAGTAAAAAATTCCTGTGTGAAAAAAATGGAAGAGGAAGGGGCATAGGACGATATGACAGGATGTAAGGGAGAAGTGGTTAAGAGTACGAGGATATGCAGTCGTTGGAATTTGTTGGAAAATTTAGAAACTAGTGAAGTGTGGGTGTTGTGGATATAGTGAAGTAGTTTGAATTCGAGCCTGGAGGCTAAGTAAGACCAGGTGATAACAAAGGGTGGCGAGGTAGTGAGTAAATGTTTTGGTATCTTGGAATGTAGATGCCTTACGATTGTGATATTGAGTATTGTATGCAATTGTTGTCATTTGGTTTACTTGAATCCAGAGGAATTAGGTCATGGAACAAAGGATGCGGAGTAAGCAGTAGCGATTGCAAGGGCATGAGCCGAAACTGTTGTAATGTGCAGTCAGCGGTTCTTGCAGCATAATCTGTTGTGAAGGTCATGTGGAGTGTACAGTCATGTGGTGAATGCAAGGTCAGGGTAGGGCCAGATTAGTTGTTTGAGGTAGATTTTTGTATACTATTTTTATTATTTTTTGTTATTTTTATTATTTTTTGTTTTTATTATTTTTTTTTATTACTTTTTCTTATTTTTATTATTATTTTTTGTTGTTTTTATTATTATTTTTATTATTAATAGGATTATTGTTTTGTGAACATGTATCTGGGCTGGAAGCCTGTTTTGTTCATTAATAAATACTGAAATACTGAGAGAAGCTATTATAGCACTTAAAACCATCTTGGAGGGAAGACTAGAGCTTAACAGAAATACATATATAGCTTTTGTAGACCTGGAAAAAGCTTTTGACAACGTTCAGTGGAAAATACTGTTCAAAATTATGAAGGATATTCATTTGGACTGGAAAAACAGAAAAGCAATACTAAACCTCTACATCAAAGAATAAACATTGAAAGTAATGAAAAAGTATGCAAGGCGAGGATCAGGAAAGGAGTAAGACAGGGGTGTTCCTTACTGCCATTTCTATTTAATTTGTACATTGAAGAGAGGCCTTTGCTGGTAAGATGTAGTGTTTACAGTGCACTATGTATTCTGGTATGGGCTAGAATAAAATTGTTACTTTCATTGACCTGTCTGTCTTATACTTGGCTTTGACAATATGAAAGTGGCTGAGGTATGAGTGACACTAGTAATGCCATTCCTTATGCAGCCAGTCCCTGCTATGAATGGTGTGAAAATGTTGCTCATAGTCAGTTGGTGCATGCATTTCAGTGGGCTTGGCAGACTGATGTGTAATAGCAACTTCTGGCTCAGTGAGGAAAGCAGCGGGAAACTACCTCACTCCTCATTTCCCTAGAACGCCTCTTCAGCGACACTTAGGCCATCTGACACCTAATGGTGAACCTGTTGAGGATCCAACGAGCTTTTGGGCTGAATACCCAACATACATATACATTGAGGAGGCCATGAAAATCAAAGACACCTGGCATTAAAATAAATGGAACAACTGTACACTGTATTAGATTTGCCGACGATATTGCACTTCTGGCTGACAATGAGAACGTGCAGATCATGCTCAACAAATTCCAACTTAACATTAATATAAGTAAAACTAATATTATGGTTGTAAGCAAATCTAAAATGAAGCCAGAGACACATCTCAGGATTGGAAATATTTTAATAGAACAGGTGCACAAGTTCTGCTACTTAGGATCAGTTATTACTGATGACAACAGATGCACTGTGGAAATAAAAAGAATAATTTCACTGTGTAAGAAAGCCTTTAAGGAGAAGCAGCTCTTAATAAATTGTTAGATAATGAACAAAAGAAATTGTTTATCAAAACATTAATTTGGAGTGTGCTGCTATATGGCTGTGAAGGATGGACTCTCTTGGAGGATGTGAAACGACTAGAGGCAGTGGAAATGTGGCTATGGAGGAAGATGACAAGAACTAGCTGGATTAAGAGGAAAACTCATGAAGCAGTGCTTAGAGAAATACACACACATTTAATAACGATAAAAAGGAGAAAAGCGTCTGTTTTTGGTCACATTATCCGGCGTGATGACTTCATAAAGAACTTGTTTCGAAGGCAAGGTGATGTGAAAGAAAGGCAGAGGGGAAACCACGGAAGATCATGGAAGAGGTAGTTGAGATGATGGAATGCCAAGGTTATGGAGAGATGAAAAGGATCGCAGGGAGAAGAGATCAATGGTTGCAGCGACGAGGCAAAGCCTTTAGATAATGAACTTCTGAAACTTCATTCTAAAATTTAAATACAGGACCCTTGCTCAATGCTGACTTTCACCAGTTTCTATGAAGTGTGCGCATTACCAGTTTTATTGTATTACATTCATCTTTGTTCAGTTCTGGGTGTAGTAAATGTTTGTCATTAATATACAAATGTTGTGCGATTAAGATTATTTCTTGTAAATGTACAATATATCTGAAATGCATGGAAGAGTTTCTTGGTCATTTCTGGTTCCATGTGAACATGGCACCTGTTTAACTGTTTTAACTTCCATATATTCTAATGATACTTGTATTTTAGTGGTTCTAAAGTTAATTGTTTAAATTTTCAGTTCTCTTGCTGTGGGATATACAACTCGACTGACTGGAAGAAAGTTAATGGTTCGGGTGGTCTTCCATACACGTGCTGTACATTCAAAAATACTGATTTTGGCAACTTCACTTGCATGGATGGTTCTGATAATGTCCATAAAACTGGCTGTCTGGAAGCAATTGGAGACTTCATCGTCCAGAATGCTGTTGCTCTGGGTGGAGTAGGCATTGGTATTGCATTTGTTCAGGTAATAGATCTACTATTACTACTACATTATAAACAAATTCTTGAACTGTAAAATTGCTCCATCTGATAATTAGAATAAATGTTTTATGTACTTGCGTCTTGATACAAAGCAAATCATATGGGTTGTTGGGTCTGCAGATTTTCATTCAACCTCTAGTCTGGATTTAATCTTTCCGGAGATAAAGCAGTCAGTCTTTTCAGGCTTGGTCAGAAATGCACATATGTCAGAGAAAGTTAATCTTGTCTGCTTTATCATTCCCTCTGGCAGATTGTTCAATCTCCTCGTAACTTCCAAATTAAAACTCTTTAAGATCTTGGACCATTTGGAATGGTACAGAATTTCTGTGAATTGATCAGATAAAGCAAAAATCTTGAAGCATTTAATTATAATTATTTAATTAAAATCACAAGCTCCAGTAAATAGTTAAGAGTCACAGAGTGCTAACATGACTGGAATATTTGTGTAGTTAATGCATGGACATTGATAATTGTATAGCCTCTGCTATAGAGATGCATGCCTTGTCAAGGGGTGCCATCTACAGGGTCTCTTATAAACCCACACAGAACGTACTGTTTGTACTCCGCGCTACAGCAGCTGCCTCAGCCCAGCCTGTTGTGTGCGGCTGCCCTGCTTTAAGTGTGTGTAAAATCTTGCCTGATAAATGATGCTGGAAGTGTCATCCTGCATAATAAGGGACTTCATAAGCACCATTAGGATTATCTGCACACCAATAGCACGAGTTATGACAGTTCACACAACCATTAAGATGAAACCAGGCCTCATCCGAAAAGATCACACGCTGTGGGTCGAATAAACGATCATTCAGTGATCAAAGATACCACTTGCATCTCTTGTGGCTGGATCAGTAGATTTTAAACAGGCCCATGTAAACCTGTATGGTTTAATGTAACAGCTTTGTAACTCTGTGTGCAGAAGAAACCAAAACCCCTGCTTGTTGTGCTAATTTTGTGAGTGATTTACTTGGTGACCATTCAAGATTTGCACCAGTGTTGTCTAGCTTTTCCTCTGTTAAAACTGTTTGTGTCTGCGCATGTTTCTTATTGAGCACTAGGCCAGTAATTTCAGATTTGTTCACAATTGCATGAATCTGTGCTCGTAAAGGTGGCACTTCACCAGAAAATCACGGAACAAATAAATCGCGTACCCGTCAAACACTCTTGCTTAAGATCACTTTTACATCCGAAAATATGGTGTTGACGTAACTCTCGCCCTGTTAACAGCTGAGATTCAGACTGGCTATTGATGCTAGGTCGAATACATGCATGCTTCTTGCAAGGTCAAGAACTATGCGCACTCCTCCCATACAGCTGCTTAGGTCTTGAACAGAAACTCTGCTCGACAGTGTGGGTTTATAGAAGAGGCTCTGTAGGGGACTTGTCTCACAATTTTAATGAATGTGCTATCTGGCAATGAATGCAGAATTCTTCTGTATGGATAATATGGTGGATGACATTGTTGGGCAACACAGAATGCACCATGAGTGACATGGAGTGCAAAGATTTTTGATAATTCTTAAAAATGGACTGCCTCTGCTGGGATTGAAATGGACGCGACATGAAGTCAATGTTCATCTAGCTTTTTTAATTAAAAAGCTCTTCTATGGTCCTAGAAGGGGTTTAAGTGCAATTTGCTGTAAATTGATGCTGCTCATCACTTTTCTTAACATAACAGAACTATTCAAGTTTATTGGACAGGTGTATATTGACCAGAAGTATTTTATTATGAAAGACCACAGCACAGGATGAGACAAAATTAGATGCCAATTCTTTCATACAATTACTGTATCTGCTATTTTTTTTTTAGGGGGCAGGGGGGAAGAGTACATCTAGTGTGGGGGACACTTCTGTTTCTTGACCATTATCTGGGGTTAACACTAATGTGAATTACCCTAAGCCCAGTTTTACTAGCAGATGCCTTTTCTGACTTCACCTTCACCTGTGGTGGAATGTATTCATAATGCATTTATCTGAATTTCTTCATTGTGAGACTTGCGTAAAGGTTAAAGATCAAACATCCTACTCCTGAGCTATAGAAATAGATCAAACTCTGCTAAAATTCCTGGCCAGATTGGGATTCAAACCTGGGGCCGAATGAACTAAAGGCCACTACACTGACCATTTGGCGAAGGAGCAGCGCGCGTGTGTGCGTGTGTGTGTGTGGGGGGGGGGGGGTTATACCCTTGAGAGGTTTACAAATTTTAAAATTCCGGTAACCGATAGGACTGATCATGTCCATTGCAGTACAAGATTTATTCTATTGAGGATGTCCTGTGAATGGAAGACGTTTTAATAAGTGTATTCACTGCATTAAATTGTGGGACACTGATGTAAATCCGCCAAGAATCTACTAGCACACTGCAATCTTATGGTGAAATTTCTTAATGACCTTTTCTGAAAATTCCGGTTCAGTTCTCCATTATAGTGTCGAAGTCTCTGCCTTGAACTCAATTGTTTGCAGATTGTAGATATAAACTAAAAGATTTCGTGACCCTCCGAAGAATGAAGTGGAGATGGAGACAAATCATTGGCGGCTTGTGTGTCGCACAGTCGGGAAATTTCTTTTGCAAAAACTGGACTTTTGTGCTTGGTGAAAGGTTGCTTTTTCTTGCTAGTCTCTCCTCTTGCAGGTCTGTAACTGTTAGATTGAAGCCCTTTGCTTTTCATCATTAAATTTCCTGTCTAGTTACTGGTTTTATTGGATTGCTCTGACAGTCCAAAATCTGCATCAGACAGTGCCTTGTGAAATCGCTCATTCCTATTGAATGGCTTTAGGCTTGCTTTTTTCCCAAAATGTCATTTATTATTTCTGATTGAAAATGCTACTAGTCACTGAAGAATTTACTCTTTGCTTCCAAATTTCTAGTTTTTGTCCAATTGATATTCTTGCTTGGTACCGTAAAACAGGGTAACTTCGGCCACTTACATTTTCCCCAAAGAAGAAAAGTTTATTTAACGAGCCTATAAGCATTCAATGATATAAAAATTATGTATTAAATTATGTAACTAATTTTACTGGCATGAAAGATAATGAAGATAGCAAAAATCATATTCTCTCGAGTCAAATGTATGAAGAAAGAAACAAGTTGAAAGAATAAAGTATTGTTGGATTGTTCTCACAATACACTGGCGTATACAATCAAATATATCTGGCCTGTCAGTTAAGCTCTTGAATTTGTATTGCCCACGTCTGACTGGATCCCGAACTTCTAATTTCCTCACAATATCATATTTCTGGACGTCACATTCATCATCGAAAACTGGGAAAGTGAAGTACACATCCTTTCCAGCTTTCTTCCTCAAAAACTTCATTACCAAGTGCTCTCAAGTTTCTTTAACTTCTCCAACATAAAATCGCTGAATTTTGTCCCTGGAAAATTTTAAAAGTACGAAGTTTCCTGCTTCATATTAACCAGTCCCATCTACTTGCATTTCCAAACTTGCCATCCTGTCTTCAGTTAAAATTTTCTCTCCTTGGCTGCAAAGTTCATCATTTCCTTCAAGCTGCTCCTGTTCATCCTGGGGTTGCTCTAATATGTGGTTTGTTGTTACACTTCGTCCAGGCCTCACATTCAGTCATTTTCCTTTGAATATGGAATTATTCTCCTCTCCTAATCGAGATGTCTTCAGGAGATTCGTGAACGATTCGCTCCATGACATTTCCAAACTCTGATTTTCGGTAAAGTCAGGAAGTCTTTTTAGGACAGCATCTCTATTTAGAGGACAAAATCCTGCAGTTCTGAAGCCAGATTTCAGGCTACTTTTCAACCTTTCATCCCCTATATCCTCCAGGGCTGCCTTGAAAACTCTGGGAAATTGTTTTAGGTAGAGTTCCTCTATTCTTATTCTTCCATTTGTTCAGCTGTTTCCTCGAAGACATTTTAAGTGGATGTAAAAGTGCAACATCCAATGGCTGTGTTAGACGAGTTGAATTTGGTGGCAGGAGCACAAGATATATTGTTCTCACACCATCTGATTACACTAGAGTCCCGTTAATCCGAACCCCGTTAATCCGAAAGTCCGGTTAATCCGAACTGAAAATCTTTAAAAAGTCTGTTAGTTTCTTTTGCCGTAGTTATTGGAACCTACTCGAAGATGCAGTGTTAAACCAGCGTCTCATAAACATCACATCAGTGGGCGTAGCAGCGGAGTGTTGCTCGACATAGCGTACGGAAAGTTCTAAGGCGGCCGCGGCATCTGAATATGACGCTAGTTGTTCATTGTGGTCTTCCTCGTCGTCACTCTGTTCCTCATCAACTCCAGATTCTGTCTCCACCATAGCTACAATTTCTTGGTCTGTTTTTAATTTGACAGCTTCCATCCACTCGCTAATGTCATTTTCATAGCCGTTTTCTCCTCTACGGGTTCTTAACTACCCTCCTGTAATTTTATACAGTATTTTATTAATGTACTGCTAAAGAATGGACACTTCAAATTACGGTATGCACTGTACTGTACTGTATTGTAGAAACTAGATTCCTCAGACGGTTGAGGCGCTGGCCTTTTGACCCTAACTTGGCGGGTTCAATCCTGGCTCAGTCCGGTGGTATTTGAAGGTGCTCAAATACGTCAGCCTCGTGTAAGTAGATTTATTGGCACGTAAAAACTCCTGGGGGAGAAAATCCTGGCATCTCGGCGTCTCCTGAAACCATAAAAGTAGTCATCGGGACGTAAAAAGAATAACATTATTATTAGAAAATATTTTCCGGTTAATCCGAAAATTTCGTAATCCGAACAGACTCCGGTCCCAATTAGTTCGGATTAACGAGACTCTACTGTACTTCCATTGACAGATGGCTGGACAGGTTGTTGCCTATTACTTTTTTACGAGGTAACTTCTTGAGATACGGCAGGTAAATTTTAGAATACCATTCCTCAAAAATAGCCATATCAAACCAACCACTTTCATTTGTTATAATGTGCACCAGTGACACCACCTTCCGTCCAGCCAGGGTACAAACGTTTGGCTCGATAGAGCACACATCGAGGTAACTCTCCTGAGCCTGTTCCTGCCAACATGACAGAAGTTCCACTCTTTGAGTCAGTAATCCTCTCAGGGTGTTTACTTCCTCTTTACAGTTGCTTCAACTTCACCCGGGTCATCTACAAAATTAGTCTTATTGTAGTTTATAATGTTTTCTGGAGGAATTCTGTCCAGTGATGTTTCTAAGTTGTCAAAATATTCACCAATTTCTACCGATCCTACGGAGGCTCTAGCACGTTTGATATTTTCCGCAAAGCGAAACAATAAATCTTGATGTCTATCAAGAAAAATTTGAGCCAGTCTGCACCAGGCACATTATCTTTGAAGATGGAAATTGTTTTTCCCTCTGTCTAGATAATCCTTCACCACAATTGATATCTCCAGGTGTTAACAGATTATCCCCATACAGCACACGCAAGTCCATGAATGAGGTCGGCTTCTTTCTGAAAACAAACACCAGAGATAATAGGTAAATAAAATATCTTGGTTAGCAATATCTCGGGTATAAATGAAGCAGTTACATATAAGCGTCAAAGTAAACCTCAGCTGAAAGAATGCTTGGACGTCCTATTTTTTCCTGTGTGCTTTATGTTCAGCTTGTCTTGCAGGGTCGATCACGGAACAGCATATTTCTACGAGGCTTTCCAAATTGTTATTGTGCCTTTCTTTATCTCTTCTAATGCATTTTTTAGGTAAACGGGATTCTAATTACAATACCTGCGGCCATCCAAAACTTTATTGTATCTTCTTGGCATGTGTATCGTAGTTTGTGCAATATAGTTAAGATATCTTGAGAGCTTTCTCCACAACAAATCTTCCCATCACGGTTGTAAGAAATAAAAAAAGAAATGCCAAAACACCATCTATGCATAGGCAACAGTGCGAAGTCGGTCACGCCAAAACAAGAAAAAGCAGAGTGGCTGGAAGCAGTACTGGGGTGAGGGGGGGGGGGGTGCGGGGGTGGATGGATAATAGAGGTTTACCGTGGTACGTACCAACATCCAAAAAAAACACCCTTTTCAAAGAAATTCTTAGTGACCAAGTGTATTGGAACAGCAACTATTACGAGAATACAGTATGCACTGACATACTTGGAGAATACAGATCCTCAAAAAAGTAAAAGAGATAATTAAGCTAACCCTTTTTTTTTAGAATTGAATGGACCAATATACAGAGAGATTAATAAGGAACTGCCATGCAGGACCTATCTTTTTTTGTTTTCCAATAGTTATATAGATAAATATATCAGACATTTCTTGACTAGAATTTTCTAAACTCTTTAAAAGAAAGACTCCCTTTTTTGTGAATAGAATTGGGGTAAAGTTTTCACAGTACACACCTTGTTAAACAAGGAGAATAAGACCGAGCAAAACCCCGGACATTGATCACAAAGGCAAATAGCTCGGATTGCCGTTAGGAGGAAAAGTATTGGAAAAAGAAGTAACCCAGCAAAAGTTTGACAAAATATTTACAAAATCATTACTTTGAGCACTATCTCAGATAACTCCACCTAGTGTGAGTGTTAACCATATAAGGGGACTAGATCACAGTTTTCTCAATTTTTTTTTGGAAAAGGGAGGTGTCACACACAATCACCTCAAATAATAATAATAATAATAATAATAATAATAATAATAATAATAATAATAATAATAATAATTCTTATTATCCGATCAACTTTGGAAGGAACAAGTATACTTTTACTATGAAGATCAAAAAACTATTTGGCCACATTAAAAAACAAACGAAGACGCCTCCAGGGTGCTCTAATATAAAAACCATATACACCGAATAAAGGAAAAAAGGGTAGGGTAAAAAGGATCAGCACAATAAGGATAAGCGAGGATGAAAAGAATGGAAACTCTGACTGCGTAATGGTTGAGAAAGTTCAGTCTGCCAATTTTTTTTTCCGGAATCATCTAAGCTTGAGAAAGTTCTATTTGACGATGTTCAGGCTCAGTCCACATCACCAACATTACAGCACTTGAAAATCAAATAATCTAAGTTTGAAGGTGGCAAGGAGCCAGGCTCGAAACAAGGCCTTGAAAATTTTCATAGCATGCGATCACGGGAATGCCAAAACAGGCCAAGTTAGAATTTTTAAACAAGTTTACTTAAAGAAATGTTTATCTCACCAAAGCCCTTTTCAAGTCAACTCAATCAGCTGGTAGGGAAGAAAATGGCAGCACACAGCAAGCCGTGCGAAGTCCGTAGACCCCTCCACACATACACTATTTACAGAAGATGATGCCAGTCTGCCCAAAACAGGCCAAGCAGTCCAATATATACACGCCCAGAAGCAAAGACCAGTTCATTCGAGAAAGATCATGTGACGTGGCAGATGACATAGTAGGTGCGAGGCAGACAAAGACAGCAGTCAGTGTGTCGAAATGTCTGAGGGTAACGACAGGTGAGCAAAAAGTTAGGTAATTGCGATGATAGGAAGAAGTATTGATAACCAGGGCAGATAATAATAGCGTATAGTCCTGTAGAAACATAAAATTGTAGAGTATGTGGAGATGTACATGCGACGAAATTTGCAGAAACTCTAACGTCGATCGTGGGGTTATGGCAGTAGGACGTTACACATGACCGAAGTTACCCTCAAAGAGGACAACATTTATCACAAAACTATTCCATGAAAAACCTATTTGAATAAAATGCATCAAATTCAGTTGATCAGTTACCAGGCATACTTACTTTCTAACACCATAAACCGCTGGAGTAGAGAATCGGATGCTGGGGCTTGAACAGTTTGTTTTTCAATGTTGCTCAACAAGACAATTAGTGCCGAGAAACAAATCGCTTTACTCGACAATGAGCCCGCCTATTCTTTGAACTAGCGAGTGTTGATAGAACCTTCTATGGCGCGCATATTTTAGTTGTTGCAAGTGATTAATCTTTTATAGTATAGGGGGCAAGAGAAAATCAGTGTTGCCATGCATCACTGGCCGAATTTACCCTGGATGGCCGAAGTTACCCAGTTTTATGGTACTTCAAATTGTCTGTTGGTATGTATTCTTGATAACTGGCATTCATATGGAATAGTTAGAGCATTTGCTGCATGGTACTGCTTGGAATGGCCAATTATTGTGACAGACTGAAAAACTCTTCCAGGTAGGTGCCACACATGGATAACGACTGTTTCAAAGAGATTTGTAAGCACAAGGTTGCTAAAGGAATTTATTCTCGATAGTATGATACAGAAGACAAGGAAGGATAGTGAGAAATGAAAAGACCTAATGTGCAAAAACTGAATGACAAACTTGAACATAATTGAGGTGGTTTGGACATGTCAAGCTGATGAAGAGACTACAAAGACAAAGCTCTCAAGACAATTTCAGGGAAGACAATGAGGGAGACAGATTAAGATTGTTGGTCTGTGAAGGACAGCATAGTCCAACAGAACATGGACTGGAACAGTGTCGGATGAGGAATGGAGACAGGAAAATGTGGAGAGAAACCTTGTTTGCCCACACCCAGTGTCAGCTGGAAAAAGGAATCATAGAATAACCTTAACATAGTTTGATTTGTCAAGATTTTTTTATTGACAAAAATTCCATGGAGTTTGTGAACTACCTGTGCTTAAAATAGTTTAAACATTTTCTTTCGAGCATGTTCACTTCTGGAGTGATCAATTAACACAGATGACAAATTATGTGTTGCTACAAACATACACAATGCTCCAGGGATAAATCGACACATCTGGGATTCAGTGCGACCGGAGGTTGAATATATCAATGCTAACAAAGGGCATTTTCAACATTTCATGTGGTATGCTGGTACATTCTGCTTCTGCAGTTTTTCATAATTCATGTACTTCATAGGGTTGTAGGAAATGAATTATAACATGGAAATAGTTTCCAGATCCATGTGCACATAAGATTTTCTGTGTGAGGAATGTGTCCTGAAACTCTGGCCTTGCCTTGTTATACCCTGTATACTAGCATTGGCTTAGCATCAACAAAACTAAAGTTCTTTACCAACCAGCACTAAATTCCAAGGCAGCTCTTTCCATCATGGTCTGTGGTGAAACCTTGCACAATACTGAATCAAATTTCAGACTCTGAAATACAGAATCTCCTTATATGCTAGTGTGGTATCTCTGTCGAAGGGGCGGGGGGAGGGTGTCTCTTTGATAGCCATGGCCTCAATGACTAGGCCAAGCTATATGTTTATTCTGCCATAGTAATTCCAATATAAATGGTCTGGATAATATAAATTTTTCAACTAACTCATTCTTGGTTGCCAGCGTTTTGCCCCAGTGTGCCAATTTGGGCTAATCAGTAAGTAACTAGCTCACATACTGAGATGCATGACTAGTGTGCATATACTTGGAGGCCACTGTGTAGGATCCTTGGAGCCATAGGCAGTAGAATTGTCAATTTACTCATTCAGGACCAATATTTAAGGTTCCCAATGGGAATCTGTATTTCATATACCATAGTAATACAAACACTTGCAGGATTTGGACCACTTACAGAAGACTTAAAATGTCTGGAGAAAATACCACCAGCATTGTCCCTGAATATTCATAAGGAGACTTCACCAATGTGTCTCCACAGATTTGGTTAATTTTTAATGCTTGTTCTGGCAATGGCAAAAATTTTCACCACTTCAGATTGGAAGATGAAATTCCAGGACAGTGAAACTTTAATATTTAACAGTACTTCATAATATCAAGAAGACCCATTTCCACAATGAGTGTACAGCATAATGGGTAAGCTGCTTGGCAAGCTCATTATCCCTGAATTGAATCTTGCCTCCATAGTATTACTTGTAGTTTTTCAGTACGTTAAAAATTGGTAAATCGAGAACTTGTTGGTCTTCCACATTCCTGCTACAAATGGCTACAAATATATTGACTGAAATGTATGATGAAGATTTTGCAATGCTTCAGTCACGATCCTTTACCAAAACACTAGATAAAAGTTTGTGCTGGGTATTCCATTGAGATGTCAAATTTGTAATAATCTGTTATAATTGTACCTACATTTTCTTAAAACTATAAACCTTTAACAATAACTTACATTTTCAATACATAGATTTCCAACAGAGAAGCAGATAGTATGCACTTATCAGTATTAAATACTGTACATATTACTGTGCATATTTTATAATGCAAATAAGACTTAAGGTTCAATTTTCTTGAAATGGCAAGACTTGGGCCTTACAATTTAAACCAGTGAACGTACTTGAAGTGATTTGCAGTACGTTAAAAATTGGTAAATCGGCAACTTGTTGACAAGGTCTCCATCTTGGACTAAAATGGCAGGACCTTCAAACATCTGTCTATGCCTTATAGGCCAGTACCTTGAGCAGAGGCAATAATTAAAAATCTGTATTGACAGTTCAGCCACAATCACTCGTAGGCCTAATGCTTGCTCACGGAGCAGAGTGTAATTGAGGTACAAGGACATTTTCAAGTTTGTTATGAACTACCAAATTGGTAGGGTTAGCTGGAAGGATGTAGAATCTGAACAAGTGACAAAGGTGAGAGTTGGATAGAGATGGAAGAAAAGAATGAGAATCTGGTTAAGGACAACCAGTTCAAAACAAGGGGCTTGGTGTGTTTTGATATGCCAGCATTAGAGCATGGCCTGTGTTTTCCAGAGTTTCTTCAGTCATCTTGGAACCCATATCGGTGACAGTGATGCATTTGGAAAACTTTATTCTGCTCGCCAGCGAGTGAGAGGTATAAATGATGTGAATAACCACCAATAAGAATGTTAGAATTGTCTAAATATTTTCAGTTAATGTAACTTCCATTCAGTGATATTTGTTAGATTGATTCATTTTGCCAAATATTTTTAAATACCTGGTATTATCTTGTCAGATTGAAGGCTTTCCACTATTTAGAACTACAGGGTGATCCATTTGAGATGTCAAAAGTAAAATGCTATATACAAGAAACTATTAAAAGTTGTCTATTAATGGTAAATGCGTAGAATAGTCTTAAGTTAGTGTCCCAGCCCATTAGAACTTGACACGTCCGCCATTGCAAATGCGGCAGAGACCATACCTACAGTCCATGTAGCGCCACGTGGCATGCAGAATTTCTGGAGTGATTTGCTGAAAGACCACTTTAATCTTTCTCCATAGGTCAGTTAGATTCTGTGGTTTTTGTGCATACTGTTGACTTGACGTAGCCCCACACAAAAGAAACCTGGAGGCTTTAGGTCTGGGCTATTAGGCCATGGGATAGGTCCATCACGGCTGCACCAGCGATCGTTGAATACCTGGTTTCATTGTTCCCGCACCACGAGAGCCCAATATGGTGGAGCGCTGTCCTTTTGATAGATAATGGTGCCCAGTATCCCATCTTCGTGTAATTGAGGAACCACAAACTGCTCGACCGTATCAAGGTAACTGACAGCACGAACAGTCTCCTCCACAAAAAGGAATGGGCTGTAGACTTTTTCATGGGGTCACTCCGCACCACACATTTATTTTAGGGCTGGTTTTTTAGAGTTCATGAGACATGTGGATTCTCTGTTCCCCAAATAATGCAGTTACGCGTGTTGACTCGTCCACTCTCGTAAGATGTGGCTTAATTTGTGAACATCAACAGATTTAACCATTGATCATCCACTTCCACCCTACCCAGCTCTCTGGAAGAGCAAACCGATAATGATGATGATCATCCACGTCCTGCTGCTCACACATCACAGCAGAATTGAGTTGGGCTCCACAATTCAGCTGTCAATTCTTGATTTTGCTGAGTACTGTATGGAAACTTCTTAAGGTACTGCTTAACTCATTGGGCCCGAGCCACGGAACCGTTCCATACTTGGTCTCGGTGGACCAAACGCCGGACCACGGAACTGTTCCGTTGTCTCGCTGTACTATGTAATTCGTTTCCTCCAGAGATGGCAGAGTGAGTTGCATTTGCGATTTGTATAGGGACTCTTTCTTTGCAATGTTATATCCTCTTTTTGCTAATATATATCGATAGTATGCTTGGTAATATTAGTTTGAAGTGGACTACCTCTAGCTTTGAGATTCACTTGTAAACAAGATGGCTGCCAGTATAGAACTGATATTTACCGATATGTAACCCCTTTTAGGAAGTAGTGGTGATCAGGAATGTGTTTTTTTTTTCAGTTAAATTAGTAGTAATATTAGTACTAGTGTGAGCAACGCTCCTGAAGAGCAAATAGATGTGGAAATCAAAGAGGAAGTGCAAAGAGAAGACTGTTACAGCTCAGCAGGCAGACTGAGTACGGTCCCGTGATGCTAATAAAATAAAATGTTTTACTGTTTTACTGTATTCCTTGTTCCACAGTTTGTGGTATGAAAACCTTTGGTTTTCATGTATATTTAAATCTAAATGGTCTTGTAAGTAAGAAATTTCTCATAAGAGACACTATATTTCCTCCAAAATAATCCCAGCGCCAATGCAGTTTCAATCCAACAAACATGCAGGGCTCAATGGGTTAATGTCTTCCAACATGTTGTCTATGGCATATTCTGCTCTGCTGATAAGCGGCAGCGACTTTTGTGGACACTTGAGTCATGGTTTTCGAGCATCTTCCTCATTTCTATCATGTAGCCTTCTGCCTGTGTAAGGCATTTAGAATTCATTTTCAAAGAACATGCTATACCATTTAACAATGTCTTGAAGTGATGGGACATGCCTACTGTTACCGACTTCTGAAAGTTCACTGGGTCACTATCACACTCAAAAATTTGGTATACCTCATACTACAGTTTGTGTTGTGCTTTTTTGCTTAATAGACAGTGAGCACTCTAATTTGTACCACCTGTAAAATGTTTCTTGGTATTACCAGACATCTAGTGTTTGTGCTGTGAACTATGTACTGTTGGGTTGCCTCCTGGAGCATAGGTGGAGGTTCATCAGATTTTTTTTGTATACATGATGGAGTTGATGATGTGCCCGTGGAAACTTCTCATTAACTCCCATCAATTCTGCTTAAATCACAGGAAATAGCCGAGATAAATACATTAACTTAATAAATATGTTGTCAGAAAAGTAAATCTCAAATCAGTCGGCCTGTATTTCAAGAAATCTTGCAGGTGGGTAAATAAAAAAGCAAGAAAGTGCTCTCGATCGGAATATTTATGTAACTCATGCACATGAACATGCTTAAGTCTGTTGCATTTGCCTCAGCACTCTGAAAAATTCAGTAATCTGCCTGTAATTTTGAAACATCGCTAGTGGTTAGGAAGCTTTCATTTCTGTAAATATAACACAAAAACTACAGAATGTAAAAAGGAATGTCCTTAAAATTTGCCAAAACTTGCTCACATTGAATGCTGTCCAGGTTGTTAGAGTAATGTTCTCCTGCTTGTTTATATACATTGCAAGAAAAGTTTGAAATACGAAGGATGCAATGCAATAATAAAGTTGCAGAATGTTGTTTATTGTATCAGGCACACAATCTGGAAAAATAAACTTATTCAGACTCTTACTGTTTACTTCAAATGTCTAACTCACAGTAATAATGAAAAGGTTAAAATTTGTGGTTAAGTGAAGCTTGTCCCTTCTTCACTCCCAGCACAGTGTTTGGCCTTTGGCATTGTTAAGTCTGACTTGCTATGGCATGCTTGTGATCAGTTGAAGTAATCTTGAGGAAGAGGGTCTTGTTCCATCTGAGAAACAAATGGTCTAGGAGTGTCTGTGGAGGTTGTGGATGATTTTAAAAAAAACAAAAAAAAAACAGCATTTGAATCCTTTCCCGTGCATGATCAATGCATTTCATGCTTGGTGAATTCGTTGGCCAGTTCATATGTTTAATACCTGACCCTGTTGTGAGATGCACCTCAGTGAGGGAGAGCTTTGTCATGGACAAAAAATGAATTTGGCACCATATTCATCCCTCAAGAATTGTACAAATGGTGGACAAATTACATCTGTGTACTGCTGGGCAGTTAATGTCCCTCAAATTGGTATCAAGGAGATGTGACTGCCATACATCCCAGGTTAAAACATTGCATCCTTTAAAATCTCCACACCCTTTGGCCTAAGTGATATCAGTTTAGTTTGCAAAAATGACATCACACCATTTATCCCACTTAAATTTAAGATGTGGGATGGTCTGTCTCTTGTTAACATGAAGGCTGTTCTGTAATGGAACTTTCTGAATCTGTCAATGATTTTATTGGGCACTAGGCAGCCAATTGCATACATTTTGTGCAGATATAGACCCCAGTTGCCCGCAAAGTCTCTTTATGGTTGAGCAGTTTACATTGGTCTGTCTTTGCACTCTTATGCAGATATACTGATCTTAAATTGACATGATTATACTGTTAGTCACGTCATTGGTCTCGTATGTTTTTCACATTTCTGACACTGCACTTTGGGTAACCCCTACAATGCACGATACTGTAACTGATGCTGGTGCATGTCCACCCTGAATCAGTTCCACAATTCTGGCTCTGTTAAACTGGGAAATACGTATTGCTCAAAAAACTTAATCACTAGCTAAAGCTTGTACTGCATTCTAGAAACTTGCTATGTCTTTACTGTTAAATTTCATAGTTGAGGCTGTAGGGAGATGCATATGCTATAGTATGTAAACAAGCAACTGAATTTTGCATGTCCTTACCACTCTCTACTGTGCCCTACCACACAACTTTCCTAATCCCACAATATTCAAAACTTTTGTTTTTTTTAAGCCTTAATCTGATGTCCAATGACTAGTTTCTTTTAAAGATTTATAAACAATTTTAGTCTTCAAATACAGTAGAATTTAGTTATGATGCATATTTTGCTATCCCTTGGGTCAGTTAACTTCTTTAAGAAAGCATATGAGTGGTTCTCTCTGGGCACAGATTGTTCTCAGTTCTTTCATGTAGTTTAGAGAAGGGTATTCTTTCCTTATGTACATCAATTGTATACTCTCTTTGTTTCAGTTCCTGGGGATTATTTTAGCTTGCTGCCTTGCACACTCCATCAGAAAACACTATGAAACAGTCTAAGAATAATGAAGAATATTTTGTGTATGTGTGTGTGTGTGTGCATTTGTGAGATTGTCCAGTATATTTTGTAATCTTCTGAGAAACAGTTGAAATCATTTCAATTTTATTAGTGTGTTTAGTTTCTATTTCTAGAAGTCTATATTTGTGAAATGCAATTATTTTTTGTATTCAGACATTATTGTGAAAACAATTTGTCTATTGAAGAAGTGTAAAAACTTTGAATGGAATAAAGTGTTATTAGTTCTGATAGTTTCTTTCCTTTCTTGGGCACACTTCAGATTTGTGTGGTGAATAGATAATTCCTTTCAATTGATTGAAAGTGAACCCATCTTCATCTACTGTGTTATTTTATGGAATTACAACTGTGAAGGGAAATGTCTAATATTAGGGGTTGAGGTTAACCTGGTAACTTCTAATGATTAGAATGTAAATGATATATTAGGATACACTGCTACAGGTCAGTGTGGGAAGAAGGAAAAAATAGAACAAAAGGACAAGGGCTTTTTCGACATTTTCCATGCACTGCAATAATAAAATGGATTGACTCTGTCCTAGTCAATCTGTTTTTCTAAATCCATTTATGAGCCTCTGAAAAGCTCATTTCTGCTTCCCAGCTGCATGAGAAAGATGGGCTTTAAGACTAGTTGAGGGGCCACCGTAGTCTACATAGTCTAATTTGGCTGTAAACTAAATATAACAGTTTCAACTCCTTTTTTAGGGTGAATATCGAAGGTGCAATATGTTGTTGTTGTTTGAGTCATCAGTCCATAGACTGGTTTGATGCAGCCCTCCATGCCACCCTATCATGTGCTAACCTTTTCATTTCTACGTAAGTACCGCATCCTACATCTGCTCTAATCTGCTTGTCCTATTCATACCTTGGTCTACCCCTGCCATTCTTACCACCTACACTTCCTTCAAAAACCAAATGAACAAGTCCTCGGTGTCTTAAGATGCGTCCTACCATTCTCTCCTCGTCAAATTTAGCCAAATCAATCTCCTCTCGCCAATTCGATTCAGTATCTCTTCATTTGTGATTCGATCTATCCATCTTGCCTTCAGCATTCTTCTGTAACACCACATTTCAAAAGCTTCTATTCTTTCTTTCTGAGCTAGTTATCGTCAATGTTTCACTTCCATACAATGTCACGCTCCACACGAAAGTCTTCAAAAACATCTTTCTAATTCTGATATGAATGTCTGAAGTAAGCAAATTTCTTTTCTTAAGAAAGCTCTTCCTTGCTTGAGCTAATCTGCATTTTATGTCCTTACTTCTGCCATCGTTAGTTATTTTACTACCCAGGTAACAATATTCATCTACTTCCTTTAAGACTTGATTTCCTAATTTATTTCCTGCATCACCTGCCTTCGTTTGACTGCACTCCATTACTTTTGTTTTGGACTTCTTTATTTTCATCTTGTACTCCTTGCCCAAGACTTGGTCCATACCATTCAGCAGCTTCGAGATCTTCTGCAGTCTCAGATAAAATAACAATATCATCGGCAAATCTCAAGGTTTTGATTTCCTCTCCTTGGACTGAGATTCCCTTTCCAAATTCCTCTTTGATTTCCTATATTTCCTGTTATATGTAAACATTGAAAAGGAGGGGGGGACTGCAGCCTTGCCTCACTCCTTTCTGGATTACTGCTTCTTTTTCAAAGCCTTAGATTCTTATCACTGCAGACTGATTTTTATACAGATTGTAGATAATTCTTTGTTCTCGGTATCTGATCCCAGTCACCTTCAGAATCTTAAATAGCTTGGTGCAATATAGAAAATTAAAATATTCAAGTTGATGCTTTTACGACCTGTGTTAATAGATCTGAATCTTTCAGGATTTTGCAATATGAAAGATGTAAATGAAATTCTATGGCTAAGTTTAACTGAGACTTTGCTCCATGTCCTCTAGAGAATTTATTCTGACCATGACTGTTCTAACAATGTTTGTCACATTTGACTTAAGATCGCTAGAACAGTTGTAGTCTGTTACTCTTCTGAGGATGTGGAGCAAAGTCTTTGTGAAACTTAAAATTCCCACAATTTACTTTTTTGAATAAAATCTGTGCCTGTCTTCCTGAAGTGTGCAGTCTTGAATTTATTTATAGATTTTATATAAATAATTGGTCCTTGCAAAGAGCTTGTACAAGGAATGCCTTCCTTTTATTCCTTCTTAAAAAAGAATGAATTAAATACTTCAGCATACATATAATAGTTATAAATGGATTTCTTTATTAACATTATATGACAGCAATTTGGCTTTTGATTCTCAGTATTCCTTAAACTTTCAGTCTAAACTTTTCTAAAATCTCAGAAAATGCGAAAAGACTGGAATGTGGGTATAATAAATCCTTTCTCCAAGAGGTGATAGAGTAGTTGTTCAGAGTAAAACTTTAACATCTTAAGGCATATTCCAAAAAAAATTGTAGGAAGGATGATTGGGCTTCTTGACTGAAGTCAGACAGAACAAAGGTATTAATTAGACACTGGATGTAGAGATGAAGTTTGGATGACTGAAAAACTTCTGAAATGAACATAACATGGTGGAAAGGATCATGAATATGTATAAAGTAGGGGTTAGAATCCTCACTAGTTTTGAGGCCAGCTGCCAAAATCTTGAATCTCTTAACCCTTCTGGAATCAAAATAAAGTGTTGCACTCAGTGCATGTGCAAATAGACTTACTCTATATATTTCTCTCAAAACATAGTACTTGAGCTGCCTTAATGATCATGTTTTCTTGTAATATATTGTTATGTATACCAAAGATACATTTTTAGAATTTCTTGCCTTCACAGTACCATATGGTGGATCTTCTTTATGGGTGGGAGGGGAAATAATGGAATGGAACAAACCCCAGTATAGGAACTCTTCAAAAATACAATGAAATCCTGTTTATGATTCAACAAAAATTGTGATTTTCCCATGATTTGCTCAGTTTTTTACAAAAGCCATGTATTTAGCTGCAAAATACTGCTTTAGACATGAGTCTATGCATTTTTTTTAAGTTGATAAGCAGGGAACAAATATTGTATTGCACTTAATTTTTTGGGACTTCTGTGAAATGCTTCCAGGTCTTTAAATTTTCTTTGTAGCCATCAGTGCAAGCTAAAAATATTATATTCTATAAATTATGAACAGAAGGGCACAGATCTTTTACATCTGCCATAAATTGAAAGCTCAAATGAAACCTTTTGTGATGTTGGCCTTGTGGGTTAACAAAGGTAAATCAATCCTGCCACCCTTATTCCTGCTTGTACATAAATGCCAGGGATGGGAAAAGAGAGCATGACTCGAAGTTAGAGAACTTCTTCATTTTAGCAGAAGACTCTCACGAGAATGTTAAGTACACTTCTAACATAACATGGTACAGATATGTCTGCCAACCGGACAAGTCAGGCGGTGGTTTGTCCTTAAGTTCGTAGCAAAGACATGTGCTGGGACAGGGGGAAAAGGTGGTGCCAAGTCTGATATACTCCAGCCTATCTTAAAGGCGGTTAACATCTGTCCTTTCATTTGAGTCTGGGTCTTGGAGATGGGAAAGTTCTGTACACTTCTGCTCTTCATTTTTGAATCTAATATTTTTAGCACACATTTATGGCTACCAAAAGAAAATCTTAAGCCTGGGAGTATTTCACAGAAGTCTCTGAAAATAAAGTGCATTGTAATACTTATTTCCAGTGTATTACTTTTGAAAGCAAATATGAATTGAGCACAATTTGCCATTTTGAAAAGTTATTTCAAGGCAGTAGATTAGACCAGGAGCTCTTCTTTGCAGAGAGTTTTTAGCTCAAACTACTGTCTATTCATTCCCTTTTTGCATATTAGTTATTATTTTGGAGTTAAATACAAGCTTCAACTTTAAAATTGAAGTGCAATTCAAAGAAATAATTAATTGTAAATACTTTTTTAGGAACTGCTAAACTGAGTGTAATTCTACAGGATTTAGTTTGTTCGCAAATAAGCAGTTATGTTAATATTGACAAAGATCAAACATACAGTGCTGTGGAGGAAAGAGGTCGCATATGTTAACATAGATATATAATAATGGTATGAGGCCTCTGGAGAGGCCTGGTGCAGATCTCTTTATTTGACGTCCGTAAGAGACCTGCACGCAGTGATGAGGATGAAATGATGGCACATACGCCCAGTCCCCGTGCCAGGGGAATACACCAATTCTGGTTAAAATTCCCGACCCTGCCGGGAATCGAACCCGGGACCACCGTGACCAAAGGCCAGCACGCAAACCATTTAGCCATCGAGCCAGACGTTAACATAGATTAAACCCACTTTCTTGGACTCAGCACAGCACTACGTTCAGTCACATCATATTGTATTTGTATTACTAGTAGATACAAATACTGTAAACTGATTTTGAGGTGGGAAGTTACGTTGGTAAAGACTTAATTTTCAAGACCATTTTGAAAACTGCTGGAGTCGCTTGCTTTGTGAGAGAACGTTAAAAGTTTGGTTTGCACACTATACAGCACTATTCACTTTGACTTGGGAGGTCTTCAGAGATTCCTGAAATTTTGGTGCCTTCAGCAGTCTACGCTGTTTGCTGTAAATGGAAACCAAACCGCCCCTTGATTGGTGTACTTGACAGAAGTCTTGGTGCGTTTTCGCTCGCGGTGTACTTCTCGAAGTCTCCTCGGCAAGATCTCAGTTCTTGGGCTTCTTGCAACATGCTCTAGCTTCCCATCCATAGCTGTTTATATTGGATGGAAGAGGAGGATGCAAGCAGGATTCAGGCAGCAAAGATGTATGAACGTCCTCAGTCCTATAATGCTCCTATACTACAATCTACATGAAAATGCTACCTTGCCATCATCTGCTGCCATTATACAATGAACACAGCTCAGCTTTTAGCCGACTTCACTCCACCTGGAACTCTGTCCACTTTAGACTCCGGTGTGGTGTGGAGGGACTTTGCCTTGCCACGTATCACATGCTTCAATGCTTCTGTTTGTTCCCTACCAACAAGACTTGTACTGCATGATTCCGGGTGAGCAAAGAGATATAATTTTAATTTTGCGCTGGGGATTGTTTCCCAGAAACCTCAGGCTCTCATGTTACTTAAGCTGTCTTTATCTGTGCTCACGGCCATAAACTGTTGGAGTGCGTGATGCTCTCTTCCTATGTCTCGGTCATTAGATTTGGACTTTGCCAGTAACTCGACGCAAGGAACTTTCAGGTAGTGATGCCCATTCTGAGACGAGGTCTCGGGATTTCTCGAGACTAGCGCAGGCATTATTTCTCGCGAGAAATTTCGAGAAATCTCGAGAGCGTTGTCCCCACAATGTGCTGCGAGCAGCGTGTCGTAGGCCTGCAGGTAGTCGGAGCTGAATGTTGTTTGTTCCGAATATGCGAAAGGCCAACCACGGGCCTTCTCATTTTCGCAAATACGTGTCCACAAGCGCCTGGAGCGTTCATTTCTACCAAGGTCTATTTTGACGCAGTATAACATAAAAGTAAAGGATACGTACTCTGGCATTGTATGCACTGGCAGGCACACGAATGAGTCGTTTAAGTACAGAACCTGACGGCTACTGTAGGTACACGTACCTGGATACTACAGTAGAGGTGTGCATTATTCGAACTCGAGACGAAGCAAGATGCGCCTTGCTGCATATGCAACCACCATTAGGCATGAGTGGAATGTGTAATCTAAAATGCATCGGTTTGCTCCAACTCTTTCGACAGGTAGGTGTACATCATCAGACCCCGCATTCAATAACATACAAGCACTGCTTCTGTTTACCGATATTTCGGTGACGAAGGAAATAATTCATTACAACGTTAGAGTATTCGCGTCATAATTAGGTACTTCGATATATGACGGTGGAATGTGAAATTGTCTAGTTGTACGCGACAACTTGGAGAAGATATCCGAAACGCAACGTAAGTCGTGAATGTCTGTTATTCTGAAGAGATGTCACATAGCACAGCCCGGCACTTACAAACGCGTAATATCAATGAAGAGGAATCGTCACAGAACACCTCCGGCCCGGTCTGAATCACAAGAAGTCACCTTTCCGACAACTATTGTGAGGTATCCAGGTAGGTTTACATCCTAATAAGTTATTAACATATTATACGGGTTATTCAGCTAAGTTCGCCTGAAATAACTCGTGAACAGTTTAAGATACTGGCATTCTGTATTCACTTTCGTTAATGGTATTAAGGATATCATAGTTCAACATGCGGCGCTTTCCTAATCTTTCGACAAAACTTATCACACACGTTTCTATATGAGAAATGCTGATAACTATCGAGCTTACACTCGTAGTAACTGGGACGTCGCACAGCTCGCAGCACACAAGAATCGGTCTCAAGAGCGTTACCCATCACATCTGCTGGAAAAATTGGAGCAAAGTCGGTCGTTTTAGATTACACGTTCCGCTAATGTGTAATGGGGGTTGCATATATAGCAAAGTACATCTTCCCCGTCTCAAGTTCAAATAATGCACGCCTCTAGTATCCAGAGTAGGTGTACATCATATCTATGGTTATTCACAAATTATGCAGGATTATTCAGCTAAGATGTCCACCCCAAATAAATCGTGAACAGTCTAAGATACTGACATTCTGTTTTCACTTTCGTTAAAGGTATTAAAGGGTTCATAGTTGAACATGCAGTACTTTTCCAGGCTGTTGACAAAATGTATTGGCTCACACGTTTTCATATGAGAACGTTATTTCAAGCAATAACTGCTAATGATATACTATCAAGTTTACAGCCGTAGTTACTGGTACGTCGCACGGCTTGCACTACAGAAGGATCGATCACGAGATCTGCTACGTCAGTCTCTAGTCTCGAGCGAGAGCGTTGCCCATCACTACTTTCAGGTCAATTATCTATGGATGTTCTTAGATGAATTATTCATAAATTTTGGCAACTTGCTTGTATGTTCTTGGCTTATATGCCATTTTATCCACGTATGTTATGAGGCAAGTTTGTAAATGAATCTTTAAATACTGGGGTAGCTTGATCGTGTTAAACTTCAAGCATGTTAATTCTTTTTCTAAGTTACTGTTGTCAAATTGTCTTCAAAACGCATGTCCTCTCCTCTCCTCTTGTTACATTATGTTGCGATCTCAATTATTTAAATATCGGTATACGTTGCAGTCTAGATTTTAACTTGAGATTATCTGATGGTTGTTTTCTTCTTTACTTTGTAGCTAACATGGAAAACCTGGTTTCCCAGTTGGTTCAGACAAAACCTATGCTAAGTTGGCATATGAATTACCTCTAAGGAGTGCTAACAAGCCACTATTTGGTCATTTCACTACTATTATTATTATTATTATTATTATTGCCCCTGCTGACCATACAGTTCATTGCAGGGTTGAATAACTTCCACATTCATCCCAGCTGCTAGCAGAGTTTATACTAGTGATGGGCGAGACTCTCGTGAGAATCTCCAGACCGATCCTCCTGTAGTGCAAGCTGTGCGACGTACCAGTAACTACGACTGTACACTTGATAGTATATCATTGGCAGTTATTGCGTGAAATAACGTTCTCATATGAAAAAGGGTGAGCAAATACATTTTGTCAAAAACCTTGAGAAGTACTTTATGTTCAATTATGAACCGCTTAATACCATTAACGAAAGTCAAAACAGAATTGTCAGTTTCTTAAACTGTTCACACGACTTATTTGGGGTGGACATCTTAGCTGAATAACCCTGCATAATTTGTGAATAACTGTAGATAGGATGTACACCTACTTGGATGCTAGAGACGTGCATTATTCAAACATGAGACGGGGAAAGAATGTTGTGCTTTGCTACATATGCAACAACCATTACATGAGTGGAACGTGTAGCCTAAAATACCCGATTTTGCTCCAATTCTTTCGACAGGGGTGATGGACAGCGCTCTCGAGACGATTCTCGTGTGGCGCGATCTGTGCGACGTCCCGGAAACTAGGAGCGTAAGCTTCATAATATATCAGCAGTTCCCATATGGAAACGTGTGTGACAATAAATTTTGTCAAAAGCCTAGGAAAGCACTTCATGTTGAACTAAGAGCTCGTTAATACCATTAACGAAAGTGAAAACAGAATGTCAGTGTTTTAAATTGTTCAGGAGTTATTTCAGGTGGACTTCCTGGCTGAATAACCCGTATAATTTGCTAAAAACTGTAGATAGGATGTACATCTACCTGGATACCTCGCAGTAGTGATGGGCAATCTGAGACGAGGTCTCGAGATTTCTCGGGATTCCTTGCGACTAGCGCAGGCATTATTTCTCGCGAGAAATCTCGAGAAATCTCGAGAGCGTTGTCCCACAATGTGCGGCGAGCAGCCTGTCGTAGGCCTGCAGGTAGTCGGAGCTGAATGTTGTTTGTTCCGAATATGCGAATAGCCAACCACTGGCCTTCTCATTTTCGTAAATACGTGTCAACAAGCGACTAGGGCGTTCGTTTATACCGAGGTCTATTTTGACGAAGTATAACATAATTATAAAGGATACGCATTCGGGCATTGTATGCACTAGTAGGTACACGAATGAGTGGTTTAAGTACAGAACCTGACGGCTACTGTAGGTACACGTAACTGGATACTAGAAGCGTGCATTATTCGAACTCGAGACGAGGCAAGACGCGCCTTGCTGCATATGCAACCACCATTACGCACGAGTGGAATGTGCAATCTAAATTGCTATAGAGTATTCGCATCATAATTGGGTAGGTACTTCGATATATGACGGTGCAATGTGAACTGTGTCGAACTGTACGCGACAACTTGAAGACGATGTCCGAAACGCAAAGTAAGTCGTGGATGTCTGTTATTTTTAAGAGATGTCACATAGCACAGCCCACTGTGTTGCTTATTCGAAAGAAGTAAAACATATCGGCAGAAATACTTCTGGGATGATCCGGCACTTACAAACGCATAATATCAATGAAGACCGGGCGAGTTGGCCGTGCGCGTAGAGGCGCGCGGCTGTGAGCTTGCATCTGGGAGATAGTAGGTTGAATCCCACTATCGGCAGCCCTGAAGATGATTTTCCGTGGTTTCCCATTTTCACACCAGGCAAATGCTGGGGCTGTACCTTAATTAAGTCCACGGCCGCTTCCTTCCAACTCCTAGGCCTTTCCTATACCATCGTCGCCATAAGACCTATCTGTGTCGGTGCGACGTAAAGCCCCTAGCAAAAAAAAATCAATGAAGAGGAATCGTCACAGAACACCTCCGGCCCGGGCTGAATCACAAGAAACTACCCTGCCGACAACGATTGTGAGGCATCCAGGTAGGATTACATCCTAATAACAATTAAGAAATTATAGGGGTTATTCAGCTAAGATGTCCACCTGACATAACTCGTGAACAGTTTAAGATACCGGCATTCTGTATTCACTTTCGTTAATGGTCAGGAGCTCATAGTTCAACATGCAGTGCTTTCATAGGATTTTGACAAAATTTATCGTCACACACGTTTCCATGTGAGAACTGCTGATAACTATCAAGCTTACATTCGTAGTTACTGGGACGTCGCACAGCTCGCAGCACTCGAAAATCGGTCTCGAGACCGTTGCCCATCACCCCTGTTACACGTTCCACTCCCGTGTAATGGGGGTTGCAAAGCACATCTTCCCCGTCTCAGGTTCGAATAATGCACGCCTCTAGTATCCAAGTAGGTGTACATCCTATCTACAGTTATTCACGAAGTATGCATTGTTATTCACCTAACTTGTCTACCCCAAATAAGTCGTGAACAGTTTAAGATACTGACATTCTGTTTCCACTTTAGTTAATGGTATTCAGGGGTTCATAGTTGAACATGCAGTAATTTTCCAGGCGTTTGACAAAATGTATTGGCTCACACGTTTTCAGAAGAGAACGTTATTTCACGCAATAACTGCCAATGATATACTGTCAAGTTTACAGTCGTACTTACTGCTACGTCGCACAGCTTGCGCTACAGGAGGATCGGTCTCGGGATTCTCGCGAGAGTCTCGAGAGTCTCGAGCGAGAGCGTTGTCCTTCACTACCTCTCAGTCTTTGTCGACAGGATAGCTTCTTGTGAATGAAGGCCGGGCCGGGGGTGTTCTGTGACTATTCCTCTTCATTGGTATGCGTTTTTAAGTGTCGGATCATCCCAGAAGTATTTCTGCCGACATATTTCCACTTGTTTTGAACAAGCAACACAGCGGGCTGTGCTATGTGACATCTCTTCAAAATAACAGACATCCACGACTTACGTTGCGTTTCGGACATCGTCTTAAAGTTGTCGCATGCAACTAGACACAATTACACATTGCACCGTCATATATCGATGTACCTAATTATCACGTGAATACTCTATAACATTGTAAGGAATTATTTCCTTCGTCACCAAAGTATCGGTAAACACAAGCAGTGGTCATATGATATTGAATGTCGGGTCTGATAACGATGTACACCTACATGTCGAAAGAAATGGAGCAAACTCAAGCATTTTAGATTACACACTCCACTCACGCGTAATGGTGGTTGCATGTGCAGCAAGGCGCATCTTGCCTCGTCTCGAGTTCGAATAATGTACGCCTCTAGTATCCAGGTACGTGTACCTACAGCAGCCGTCAGTTTCTGTACGTAGCCTATTTATTCGTGTACCTACCAATGCATACAACGTCAGAATGCGTATCCTTTATAATTATGTTATGTTGCGTCAAAATAGACCTCGGTAGAAATGAACACCCTAGTCGCTTGTTGACATACATTTACGGAATGGAGAAGGTGCGTGGATTGCTATTCGCATATTCGGCACAAACAGCATACAGCTCCGACTACCTGTAGGTCTACGACACGCTGCTCGCCACACAATGCGGGGACAACGCTCTCGAGATCTCTCGAAATTTCTCGCGAGAATTAGTGATTGCGCTAGTCTCGAGAAATATCGAGACCTCGTCTCAGAGTGCCCATCACTAATAGAGGCGTGCATTATTCGAACCTGAGACGGGGAGGGTGTGCTTTGCTATATATGCAACCCCTGTTACATATGAGTGGAAAGTGTAATCTAAAATGCCCGACTTTGCTCCAATTCTTTCAGCAGGGGCGATGGGCCAGGCTCTCGAAACCGATTCCCGTGTGCTGCGAGCTGTGTGACCTCCCAGTAACTAAGAGCGTGGACTTGATAGTTATCATCAGCAGTTCTCATATGGAAACGTGTGTAACGATAAATTTTGTCAAAAGCCTAGGAAAGCACTGCATGTTGAACTATGAGCTCAAGAGATTTCTCGAAATTTCTTAACGAAAGTTAAGGCAGAATGCCAGTGTCTTAAACTGTTCAAGGGTTATTTCAGGTGGACGTCTTAGCTGAATAACCCGTATAATTAGTTAATATCTGTTATTAGGATGTAAACTTACCTGGATGCCTCACAATCGTTGTCGACAGGGTAGCTTCTTGTGATTCAGACAGAGCGGGAGGTGTTCTGAGACAATTCCTCTTCATTTATGTGTTTTTAAGTGTCGGACAATCCCAGAAGTATTTCTGCCGATGTATTTTACTTCTCTTGAAGAAGCAACACTGTGGGCAGTGCTATGTGACATCTCTTCAAAATAACCGGCATCCACGACTTACGTAGCGTTTCGGACATCGTCTTCAAGTTGTCGCGTACAACTAGACAAAATTTCACTTTGCACCGTCATATATCGAAGTACCTAATCATGACGCGAATACTCTATAACATTGTAAGGAATTATTTCCTTCGTCACCAAAGTATCGGTAAACACAAGCAGTGGTCGTATGTTATTGAATGTGAGGTCTGATAACAATGTATACCTACCTGTCGGAAGAATTGGAGCAAACTCAAGCATTTTAGATTACACATTACATTCATGCATAACGGTGGTTGCATATGCAGCAGGGAGCATCTTGCCTCGTCTCGAATAATGCACGCCTCTAGTATCCAGGTAGGTGTACCTACTGTAGCCGTCGGTTTCTATTCCTTCGTGTACTTACCACTGCATACAATGCCAGAATGCGTATCCTTTATAATTATGCTGCGTCAAAATAGACCTGTGTAGCAATGAACGCCCTAGTCGCTTGTTGACACGTATTTACGAAATTGAGAAGGCCCGTGGTTGGCTATTTGCATACTCGGCACAAACAACATTTAGCTCCCACTACCTGTAGGTAGTGATGGGCAGTCTGAGAAGAGGTCTCGAGATTTCTCGCTACTAGCGCAGGCATTATTTCTCACGAGAAATTTAGAGAAATCTCGAGAGCGTTGTCCCCACAATGTGCGGAGAGCAGCGTGTCGTAGGCCTGCAGGTAGTCGGAGCTGAATGCTGTTTGTTCCGAATATGCGAATAGCCAACCACGGGCCTTCTCATTTTCGTAAATACGTGTCAACAAGTGACTAGAGCGTTCATTTACACCTAGGTCTATTTTGACGAAGTATAACATAATTATAAAGGATACGCATTCGGGCATTGTATGCACTAGTAGGTACACGAACGAGTGGTTAAGTACAGAACCTGACGGCTACTGTAGGTACACGTACCTGGATACTAGAGACGTGCATTATTCGAACTCGAGACGATTCAAGATGCGCCTTGTTGCATATGCATCCACCATTACGTATGAGTTGAATGTGGAATCTAAATTGCTATAGAGCATTCGCGTCATAATCAGGTAGGTGTCTTACTTCGATAGATGACGGTGCAATGTGAACTCTGTCGAATTGTACGCGACAACTTGAAGACGATGTCCGAAACGCAACGTAAGTCGTGGTTGTCGGTTATTTTTAAGAGATGTCACATAGCACAGCCCACTGTGTTGCTTATTCAAGAGAAGTAAAATACATCGGCAGAAATACTTCTGGGATGATCCGGCACTTACAAACGCATAATATCAATGAAGAGGAATCGTCACAGAACACCTCCGGCCCGGTCTGAATCACAAGAAACTACCCTGCCGACAACGATTGTGAGGCATCCAGGTAGGATTACATCCTAATAAAAATTATTAACAAATTATACGAGTTATTCAGTTAAGAAGTCCACGTGACATAACTCGTGAACAGTTTAAGATACTGGCATGCTGTATTCACTTTCGTTAATGGTAAGGAGCTCATAGTTCAACATGCAGTGCTTTCATAGAATTTTGACAAAATTTATCGTCACACACGTTTCCATGTGAGAACTGCTGATAACTGTTCCGGGATATCTGTGGAACGCAGAGGTGAAAGAAGGTGCCGGGATGAATGGGTCTAACTACAAAGTCAATGTTAATTTAAAATTTCAACAAAGTTTATATTTTCTTTTCTTTTAAAAAATTAACAAATAACAAAGTAACAGGTACCAGTAGCAAAAAACAGGTCTAGTAAAGACAAGATTGGTGGTATAGACAGGTCTTGGGCTTCAAGCCCTACTACACAATTCCTGAGCTACACGCTCAAAATTACAAAGGTCACCATTTATGCAAGGGCAGAACACCCCTCAATACCTGGAGCACTTGCTCCCAGTTTTTAACATCAAGCCTCCCAGAGGCACTTTTACAACACTTGAAAAGAGCTAACACGCTCTCAGGTTTGCAAGCCTATTAGAGGCAATATCAGACTTTACAATACCGAGCTCGATAGCTGAAGTCGCTTAAGTGCGGCCAGTATCCAGTATTCGGGAGATAGTAGGTTCGAACCCCACTGTCGGCAGCCCTGAAAATGGTGTTCCGTGGTTTCCCATTTTCACACCAGGCAAATGCTGGGGCTGTACCTTAATTAAGGCCACGGCCGCTTCCTTCCCACTCCTAGCCCTTTCCCGTCCCATCGTCGCCATAAGACCTATCTGTGTCAGTGCGACGTAAAGCAACTAGCAAAAAAAAAAAGACTTTACAATTACTTGCCATCAAGGCACAACTTACACAAATGAAACGGGGGTATCTCGTACCCAACCTACCGGGCCTAAGCAGAAAACGAACAGGTTAAGTAAATGGCCTGAAACACCAAGTTGAATGGAGGCGTGTACTTGCACTCTTAAATATGCATTCTTAAAACCTAAAAGGCAGTGGGCCGATGAATCAGAGGCTATTCCCAAAGTATGGAGGTGACTCGTATAAGAATAATTTAAGACATTACAGAAAGGAAGAAAACCAGTTACAAAGCGTAGTCACCTCAAACCAATATGAAGGGGAGCTCGAGAGGGTAAATCACTCTATATCCCCGAATTACAGTTTCAGATTTTATGAAATTTTCACATTAGCCGGCAGAACTTACATTTTAGAGAAGAAGGTTACATATTAAAGTTTCGGACCTATCCCTCGGGTTAAACTGCGGAGCTAGCAAGAAATAAGGATGTTAAACGGCCATTACCTTGCTGAAGAACTGCTGCCTGATGAAAGAGGCACCTCTCACCTCCTGCTTCACATACACGCACTCAGATGTTGATCAAATGGCCAAGAGCCGTGAAAATCCGCAGTTTATAAACCCCCGGGGTAAGTTAGAGATCTTTCATGAATAATCAAGCCACGCCCTCTTACTTTTAATGACTAGCGTAAAGTTACACACCAAATCGAAGAAGCCTGTGATAGACCGAAAATAAATTACAGAAATTAGGGATTGGCTGAATTCAAAACTGGCGGAAAGAAAAGATCAATATTGCCAACCCAAAAATGAATTAACATAATTTAGTAAAGAACAAACTTATGAATACAAAATTTCTTCATATAAAGTTCCTTCACTTCGCACCAGGGTGAATGATCATAGTTTTTGTAGTGACATCTGTTTCAGAAAGTCCAAACTTCTTGATAAATGGTAAGCAAAACACGTAGAATTTCATACAGTACTGGAAACTTCACAATCACAAAATTAAGGTGGTGACATCTTCTGAGTAAAAGTTTAAGTAGGTCTAGTTTCAAGTTCAATGCTTCTCCTGTAGAGGAGGTTTTATTGGCGCAAGATTTAAATGTGCGGCGTAGAGGTGTACCTCCCGGTACAGTAAATATCAAGCTTACGCTCGTAGTTACTGGGACGTCTCACAGCTCGCAGCACACGAGAATCGGTCTCGAGAGCGTTGCCCATCACCCCTGTTACACGTTCCACTCATGTGTAATGGGGATTGCGTATGTAGCAAAGCAAATCTTCCCCGTCTCAGGTTCGAATAATGCACGCCTCTAGTATCCAAGTAGGTGTACATCCTATCTACAGTTATTCTCAAATTATGCATTGTTATTCACCTAAGATGTCCACCCCGAATAAGCCGTAAACAGTTTAAGATACTGACATTCTGTTTCCACTTTAGTTAATGGTATTAAGGGGTTCATAGTTGAACATGCAGTACTTTTCCAGGCTTTTGACAAAATGTATTGGCTCACGCGTTTTCATAAGAGAACGTTATTTCACGCAATAACTACCTGTAGGCCTACGACACGCTGTTCGCCACACAATGCGGGGACAACGCTCTTGAGATCTCTCATAATTTCTCGCGATGAATAGTGCCTGCACTAGTCTCGATAAATCCCGAGAAATCTCGAGACTTCACCTTACACTGCCCATCACTAGTTGATACTAGTGATGGGCAACGCTCTCGCTCGGGACTCTCGAGACTGACGTCGTAGGTCTTGAGACCGATCCTCTTGTAGTGCAAGCTGTGCGATGTACCAGTAAGTACGACTGTAAACTAGATAGTATATCGTTCTCATATGAAAACGTGTGATCCAATACATTTTGTCAAAAGCCTGGAAAAGTACAGCATTTTCAACTATGAACCCCTTAATACCATTAACGAACGTGAAAACAGAATGTCAGTATCTTACTGTTCATGACTTATTTGGGGTGGACATCTTAACTGAATAACCCTGCATCATTTGTTAATAACTGTTATTAGGATGTAAATCTACCTGGATACCTCACAATCGTTGTCGGCAGGGTAGCTTCTTGTGATTAAGACCGGCCGGAGGTGTTCTGTGACTATTCCTCTTCGTTTATATTATGTGTTTTTAAGTGTCGGATCATCACAGAAGTATTTCTGTCGACGTATTTTACTTCTTTTGAATAAACAACACAGCGGGCTGTGCTATGTGGCATATTTTAAAAATAACAGACATCCACGACTTGCGTTGCATTTCAAACATCGTCTTCAAGTTGTCCCGTACAACTACATTAGACACAATTACACATTGCACTGTCATATACCGAAGTACCTAATTATTAACAAACACATCGCAAATGGGAAATATCCCGGTGGCCATGGTCACTTACATTAGTATAATAACCAGCATACTGATGTGGGCAAGTTTTCCTTCGTAAACGGGATCCTAAGGGATTGGAATAAATTACCTGCAGCAGTCTTTGATAGATTCTCTTCCGGTATCACATCGTTTAAGATGATGATTAGTGCTAGTGTAAAGTGAAAAGTAAAAGCTGTAAATAGTAATGGGCAACGCTCTCGCTCGAGATTCTCGAGACTGACGTCGCAGATCTCGTGAGTCTCGAGAGAATCTCGAGACCGATCCTCCTGTAGTGCAAGCTGTGCGACGTACCAGTAAGTACCACTATAAACTAGATAGTATATCGTTCTCATATGAAAACGTGTGATCCAGTACATTTTGTCAAAGGCCTGGAAAAGTACTGCATGTTCAACTGAAATGAAAATGAATACGAATACCTACAACCTGTTTTCCAGTCATTGACCGGGTCAGGGATGTAATGAATGAAGCAGATATAGGCTGTTAGTACGATGGGGTCGCCACTCCCAAAGTGATTTATTAATGAATGATAGATGCTATGAAATGAGAAGAGAGTGTTTCTGGAATGAAAGATGTCAGGGAAAACCGGAGTACCCGGAGAAAACCTGTCCCGCCTCCGCTTTGTCCAGCACAAATCTCACATGGAGTGATCGGGATTTGAAACACGGTATCCAGCGGTGAGAGGCCAACGCGCTGCCGTCTGAGCCACGGAGGCTTTTCATGTTCAACTATGAACCCCTCTATACCATTAACGAAAGTGATGACCGAATGTCAATATCTTAAACTGTTCACGGCTCATTTGAGGTGGACATCTTAGCTGAAAAACCCTGCATAATTTCTGAATAACTGTAGAAAGGATGCACACCTACTTGGATACTAAGACGGGGAAGGTGTGCTTTGCTACATATGCACCCCCCATTACACATGAGTGGAACGTATGTTCTAAAATGCCCGACTTTGCTCCAATACTTTCAGCAGGGGTGATGGGCAACGCTCTCGAGACCGATTCTCGTGTGCTGCGAGCTGTGCGACGTCCCAGTAACTAAGAGTGTAAGCTTGATAGTTTTCATCAACAGTTCTCATATGTAAACGTGTGTGAGAATAAATTTTGTCAAAAGCCTAGGAAAGCACTGCATGTTGAATTATGAGCTACCGGGCGAGTTGGCCGTGCGGTTAGGGGCGCGCGGCTGTGAGCTTGCATCCGGGAGATAGTGGGTTCGAATCCCACTCTCGGCATCCCTGAAGATGGTTTTCCGTAGTTTCCCATTTTCACACCAGGCGAATGCTTGGGCTGTACCTTAATTAAGGCCACGGCCGCTTCCTTCCACCTCCTAGGCCTTTCCTATCCCATCGTCGCCATAAGACCTATCTGCGTCGGTGCGACGTAAAGCCACCAGCAAAAGAACTATGAGCTCCTTAATACCATTAACGAAAGTGAAGACAGAATTCCAGTATCTTAAACTGTTCACGAGTTATTTCAGGTAGACTTCTTAGCTGAATAACTCGTATAATTTGTTAGTTGCTTTACGTCGCGCCGACACAGATAGGTCTTATGGCGACGATGGGACAGGGAAGGGCTATGAGTGGGAAGGAAGCGGCCGTGGCCTTAATTAAGGTACAGCCCCAGCATTTGCCTGGTGTGAAAATGGGAAACCACGGAAAACCATTTTCAGGGCTGCCGACAGTGGGATTCGAACCTACTATCTCCCGAATACTGGATACTGGCCGCACTTAAGCGACTGCAGCTATCGAGCTCGGTCGTATAATTTGTTAATAACTGTTATTAGGATGTAAACCTACCTGGATATCTCACAATCGTTGTCGGCAGGGTAGCTTCTTGTGATTCAGATCGGGCCGGAGGTGTTCTGTGACTATTCCTCTTCATTTACATTGGTTTCTTTTTTTTTTTTTTTTTTTTTTTTTGATATTGGCTTTACGTCGCACCGGCACATAGAGGTCTTATGACGACGATGGGATAGGAAAGGCCTAGGATTTGGAAGGAAGCAGCCGTGGCCTTAATTAAGGTACAGCCCCACTTTTGCCTGGTGTGAAAATGGGAAACCACGGAAAACAATCTTCAGAGCTGCCGACAATGGGATTCGAACCCACTATCTACCGGATGCAAGCTCACAGCCGCGCGCCCCTAACTACATGGTCAACTCGCCCGGTCTTATGTGTCTTTAAGTGTCGGATCATCCCAGAAGTATTTCTGCCTACGTATTTTACTTCTTTTCAATAAACAACACAGCTGGCTGTGTTATGTGGTATATCTTCAAAATAACAGACATCCACGACTTACGTTGCGTTTCGGACATCATCTTCAAGTTGTCGTGCAGAACTAGTATAATTTCACATTGCACCGTCGTATATCGAAGTACCTAATTATGACGGGAATACTCTATAACATTGTAAGGAATTATTTCGTTCGTCACCAAAGTATCGGTAAACACAAGCAGTGGTCATATGATATTGAATGTGGGGTCTGATAATGATGTACACCTATCTTTCAAAAGAATTGGAGCAAACTGAAGCATTTCAGATTACACATTTCATTCATGCGTAATGGCAGTTGCATACGCAGCAAGGCGCATCTTGCCTCGTCTCGAGTTCGAATAATGCACACCTCTAGTATCCAGGTACGTGTACCTACAGTAGCCGTCAGGTTCTGTACTTAAACCACTCATTCGTGTACCTACCAGTGCATACAATGCCAGAATGCATATCCTTTATAATTATGTTATACTGCTTCAAAATAGACCTCGGTAGAAATGAACGCCCTAGTCCCTTGTTGACACGTATGTACGAAATGGAGAAGGCCCGTGGTTGGCTATTCGCATACTCGGCACAAACAACATTCAGCTCCGACTATCTGTAGGCCTACGACACGCTGCTCGCCGCACAATGCGGGGACAACACTCTCGAGATCTCTCGAAATTTCTCGCGAGAAACAGTGCCTGCGCTAGTCTCAGACTGCGCATCACTAGCTGCAAACTACGGACATTGAATTTTTGATTGTCTGTTGGATTTAGAATGTTAAACTAGTAGTATTTATTCTAATATTTTCTCGCCATGGAATTTCTTGTTGTACTCTTTTTGTTGTTGAGTAGTTTTGTTTTAACTTTAATATCACTTGTAGTGTTAAGCTAGTAGTAAGTTCAACCTATAGTATCATAAGCCATAGTGTTAAGTAATGGAAATACTTAAGTTGTGTGTGAATTTGTGTATAATGATGCTGGATTTAGAAAGTTAATCTAGTAGTATTTCTTGTCATATTTTCTTCCGTTGTTTGTCGTTATAGGTGTACGGTAACGATGGTTTAACTTCACTTTATTATCACTTGTAATGTTAAGCTAGTAGAAATCTCAACCTATGGTATTGTAAGCGGTAGTGTTAAGCACTGGAAATACTGAATTTGTGTATGATGCTGGATTTAGAATGTTAAATTAGTAATACTCCTTGTAATATTTCCTTTCCATGGAATTGCTTGTTGTACTCTTGTTATACTCTTGTTGTTGTTGTTGTATAATTATCCTAACTTTACAAATGAAGCGAATAATCTATAACATTGTAAGGAATTATTTCCTTCGTCACCAAAATATCGGTACACACAAGCAGTAGTCATGATATGATGTTGAATGTGGGGTCTGATAACGATGTACATCTACCTGTCGAAAGAATCGGAGCAAACTCAAGCATTTTCGATTACAAATTCCACTCATGCGTAATGGCGGTTGCATATGCAGCAGGGCGCATCTTGCTTCGTCTCGAGTTCGAATAAAGTACGCCTCTAGTATCCAGGTACATGTAGCTACGGTACCCGTCAGGTTCTGTACTTAAACCACTTATTCGTGTACCTACCAGTGCATACAATGCCAGAATAGGTATCCTTTATAATTATGTTATACTGCTTCAAAATAGACCTCGGTAGAAATGAACGCCCTAGTCCCTTGTTGACACTTATTTACGAAATGGAGAAGGTCCGTGGTTGGCTATTCGCATACTCGGCACAAACAACATTCAGCTCCGACTACCTGTAGGCCTACAACACGCTGCTCGCCGCACAATACGGGGACAACGCTCTCGAGATCTCTCGAAATTTCGCGCAAGAAATAGTGCCTGCGCTAGTCTCGAGAAATCCCGAGAAATCTCGGGACCTAGTCTCAGACTGCCCATCACTTATTACTGTACAGTATACCTTGTAATAGAAATAACTCTAAATTAACTTTTAACTTATTATGAAACTATACTTAAAATGCTACACACATTTACAATACTTAATGTGAGCAAACTGCTCTCTGGAATTAATAAATAATAGTAATAAAAATGTGGGCTACTTTATCACAGTGCAAAGTAACTTTGACCTTCTCAGTGGCATAATTCTTATTAAGTTTGCCTGTCGGTTTCCCCTGCAACCAATTTGTGTTTATTAATGAGGAAAGCAGTCTTGGGAAATGGTTCATTTCGAACTGCTGTAGCTGATATGAAAAGGTACTCCCTGGCTAAAACAGACAATGTGGGATATAGTTTCTCGTTGCAGCACCATTATTCTAGAAGACTGACTGTACGCTGAACATGGGCTTCTCCAAGGTTATGCTCTCTCGGCAGCAGGAGCATTGGGGTTTCCATTTTTTCTGCTACTATAGCACGTGATGCTCATAGAGAAAATGCATAGGGATAGAGTATGATCGCAGTAGCAAATGGATTGTTTCCAGTGTCACCTAGCTTCATAGCTACAGATCTTCACAAATAGCTCCCTAACTGCAGCCCTGCCTCAGTTCTCCAACCTCCCCTTGACAGCGCCAAACGTAGTTGCCTGTGTTGTTTGTTCAAAAGGACTAAAATATATCAGAAAAAATACTTCTGGAATTAATCGGCACTTAAAAACACATACTGTCACGGAAGGGGAATAGTTGCAAAAAACACCTCCGGCCCATTCTCAATCACAAGAAGGTATGCTGTCAACAATTGCGAGATATCTAGGTAGGTGTACATCCTATTTAAAATTAAAAAAATATACAGGGTATTCAGCTAAGATGACCACCTCAACTTGTGAACAGTTTGATATTGACATTATTTTAATGGTAAAGTTACCTGCTTGACTAGGTACTTCCTGTTTTGTAAGTCAACTGTGAAGGTATCATTCTATCCTACTTTCTAGAAGCACATGTTATGTGGGACAAATTAGTAGAGTTTGAAGCAACCACTGTAGAAATACAGTCGCACTGAATCGCACAGTGAATCTGAAACTTGTTGTTGGGTGTTAATGGCCTGGCATCTCTGCTTGAACAGGATTCAATAACATGGAAGTTTGCGAGCCCCAGTTCTAGACCAGTGATGGGCATGCGAGCACTGTGTAGAGCTCTTCCAACCAGCAATGGGAAGAACAAAGAGCACAAAGCCAGCAACATGACTCAGTGCTGCTACAGTGTGGCAGGACAGATGAGGCCACAGTTTGGGAAGTGCACAGTCTAGCTGCAATGGGTATGGGAATGGGGCTGTGTGTACGGTAAGAAGTGAAGTTTAAAAACGTTCTCCCCTGCTCTGCACTCTTTTTGTTATTAACAAAGTGGAGTAGTCTTAAGATTTCATACATCTGTACTTCCAAATCAATTCTATCCCATTTTTTAAATACATTTTCAAAATAAGCAGTACATCACACATTTCAGCTTAATTTCCAAACTGTGTCAAGGAATTCCTCTTCACTTTCTGTATTAAACTTCCCCTATGTTCTGTGACATTGTACCAGTTTACTTCTGCTTGGTTGGAAGAGTGAATGTGCTTATCGTGCAATTGTCACCAACAAGTGTGCTCCACTTCCCCTCCTTCTTCACGTCCAAGTAGAAGCAGCCTAGTCCTCTTGTCTGCACTCTACGCTAGGAGCATGGGGTGCTCAGTGTGTGTTGGTGACCAGATGCCCATCACTGCTCCAGATTTTGGTGCATGATTATTTCCCTAGGACTTGTCCAATAATTAAACATCCTGCATGGGCCACTGAAAAAAAGTATGAAATAATTTTACTATAATTTAACACTTCATCTGTCCAACGATCATTGCAGATGCAGACATGTAAAAATGTCCCGCGAGAGTTCTGTAACATGCTGGAAGCTAAGAACATTGCTACCGAGCTCGATAGCTGCAGTCGCTTAAGTGCGGCCAGTATCCAGTATTCGGGAGATAGTAGGTTCGAACCCCACTGTCGGCAGCCCTGAAAATGGTTTTCCGTGGTTTCCCATTTTCACACCAGGCAAATGCTGGGGCTGTACCTTAATTAAGGCCACGGCCGCTTCCTTCCCACTCCTAGCTCTTTCCTGTCCCATCGTCGCCGTAAGACCTATCTGTGTCGGTGCGACGTAAAACAACTAGCAAAAAAAAAAAAGAACATTGCTTTTGGACTTAACATCCTTAAATGTCAATGACTTTGTGATTAAATCTTCTAGCTGTTAAGACTTCTGATCCGAAGATAATTGACCGCACCCTAATTATTGTGGAGTTCATGGTAATGCAATTAATATACTTTTAGCTCTGGGTTGGGATAGGTTTTTTTAGAAGTTCATGAAAAGCATTGAAGATTTTTCTGGAGCAGGAGTACAATGTCATCTCGGGTTACAACTACTACTGCCAGGGCTGAATCCTCAAATCTCTAAGCAATGTATCAAATTAATTCCCCACAAGGTTCTGCATTGGTGTTACATGAAAGCATACAAGGTGCCCCAAATAAGTCAGACATTACTTCCAAAGGGCCATTGATAGCCAAGTGACATTATCACTAGCTTCTCATCTGGTTGGATGCAATCCAATTGGAATTTTTAAAAGGGAAAGCCACGTTCGTGTGGTTGAGATTCCCCATAAAAATTTGAGGTATGGTTTATTTTCTAGTGGCTTTACATCGCATAGACACTATGATCATAGTATTAGATTGCATAAAACTACAAGCTAGCCAGTTTACATTACTTCCTCCCTTCATAAAGCAAGCAATTATTATTATTATTTTTAATGACTGTGTATTATTTCCCCACCTCACACCAGTACATGCATCTCCCCATACATCATCACAATTTTACGCACGCAAAGTTCATGGAACAGATGATCAAGATGCTCCAAGTAGTAATGGGCAATGCACACTCTCGAGACGGATTGTCCTGTGCTGCAATCTGCAAGACATCCCAGAAACTATGACCATAATATTGATAGTATATCAGCAGTTATTGCGTGAAATAATTTCTCATATGCAAACATGTATGCTGATAAATTTTGTCAAAAGTCTGGAAAAGTACTGCATATTCAGTTAAAGCCCCTTAATACCATTAAAGAAAGTGAAAACAGAATGTCAGTATTTTAAACGGTTCACGAGTTATTTGAGGTGGACATCTTATCGGAATAACCTTGTATAATTTGTTAATGACTGTAGATAGGTTTTACACCTGGATGAATACCCCAGAATTGCTGACAACATATTGTGTAAGTGCCGGATCATACCAGAAGTATTTCTGCAGACTTATTTTACTTCTGTCGAACAAACTTTGCGAATTGTGCTATGCAACAATTTACATTGTGTTTCAGACAGCTTTAAAGATGTTGCGTACAGTTACACATTGCACAGTCATATACCGAATTACCTAATTATGACTCAAATACTCTTAATATTGTAAGGAATGATTTCCTTCTTAGCTGAATAACCCGTATATTTTATTAATAACTGTTATTAGGATGTAAACCTACCTGGATGCCTCACAATCGTTGTCGATTCTGATAAATTGAGTGATAACTATGTACACCTACAGTAGCCATCAGTACCTGTACTTAGCCTATTCATTCATGTATTTATTGCTGCATACAATACCAGAATGTATAACCTTCATAATAATGATATACTGCGTCAGTAATAGACCTCGGTAGAAATAAACAGCCTAGTCGCTTGTTGACTCTTTTTTACAGAATGGAGAAGGCCTGTGGTTGGCTATTTGCATACTCAGCACAAACAACATTCAGGTCATCTACCTGAAGGCCTACAACACACTGCTCGCCACACAATGCAGGGACAACGCTCGAAATTTCTTGCGAGAAACAGGTGCTTGCGCTAGTTTCAAGAAATCTCGAGAATCTGCCCATCACTATTTCCAAGTCCAAGCAGTGGTGACGAGAACTTTTCACGATCATTTTGGTGGAGATCCAAATAGTCCCATAGCATTACATATTTAATAATAATGTTATTTGTTTTACGTCCCACTAACTACTCTTTTACGGTTTTCGGAGACGCCCATTACATATCTAAGGACCCTGAATTTGTTATAAATAGATCCTATTAGCAGTGAAAAGATAAGGCTCTAATAGGAATGGTGTTTACAGCAGTAAATAAAATTCAGTCTGTTTTATTTTGCACAAGTTATACAAGGAACAAAATCAGAGTATACGTACTCTGTAAAAGTACAAGGTGTGGAGATTATTAAAAACACTGTATTGTAAAAAAATTAAAAAGTGCATATTGTACAAGTTCCTCGCAGGCACATCTGCACATGCGGGAGTCTGTGGACCATGGTTCACACTCTCCTGAAAACAGTTCGGCTGTATGGCTGATTATCTTAGGCAATGGAATGACTGAATCAGTAGAATTAAGTTCACGTTAGCTCTTATTAATGTAGTGAATTAAGAAAAGTCTCTTGTAATTAAATTTATCCACGTTCAGCAATATGATGCATAGCAAGCCACTTCGTATCCATGCCAGGCGATGTAGACACATCCAAGTTGTGCAAGTTTGACTCCCGTCCAGGACATATTTATTTTATTTGTCTATTTTAGAGGTTTTACCATCCACCTGCCAGATGTCATTGTTAGTTAAATTGCTTATAATTAGGGGTGGGATATTATGGTGATGTAATTTTCCCCTTATTTTGAGGGGTAAAATGGTTTCATATGCGGGAATATTTCGTGATTAAAATTGGGTGCATATTTCACACCCTAAAAAATCTATAAAATTTAACTATAACAAATCCAGGATATAAGCAGTTAGGTATAAGCATCACACGATATGAATCCGAGAGGCAAATGGTGGCAGCTTAAGGTATGGGCTCAGAAGAGAGATGCAAGTTTCGATCAGCTGCTTGAAATTTGCATAAAAATATTTCAAATACAAATCAGCAATTAAGTTATTTTATAATGTTAAAACAAACTTTTCTATAGGTTTCAAAGAACTGATCATGAACATTAATCACACGATTGTTTGATTTCATCGACAAAATCAGAATACTTTTGATATTGGTTTAAGTCAGATATCCTACTATAAAAGGAAATGTCTCAGTTTGCATAACATGTTCATTCACCGTCTACAATTGCCACTGGAAACCACAGAAGAAGCAAGAGACTTAAGAACATCTATGGTATCCTTCAGCGTGCCCTCAGAATTAGTGATGGGCAACGCTCTCGCTCGAGACTCTCGAGACTGACGTCGCAGATCTCGAGACTCTCGCGAGAATCCCGAGACCGATCATGTAGCGCAAGCTGTGCGACGTACCAGTAACTACGACTGTAAACTTGATAGTATATCATTGGCAGTTATTGCGTGAAATAACGTTTTCTTATGAAAACGTGTGAGCGAATACATTTTGACAAAAGCCTGGAAAAGTACTGCATGTTCAACTATGAACCCCTTAATACCATTAACTAAAGTGGAAACAGAATGTCAGTATCTTAAACTGTTTACCACTTATTTGGGGTGGACATCTTAGGTGAATAACAATGCATAATTTGTGAATAACTGTAGATAGGATGTACACCTACTTGGATACTAGAGGCGTGCATTATTCGAACCTGAGACGGGGAAGATGTGCTTTGCTACATACGCAACCCCCATTACACATGAGTGGAACGTGTAACAGGGGTGATGGGCAACGCTCTCGAGACCGATTCTCGTGTGCTGCGAGCTGTGCGACGTCCCAGTAACTACGAGTGTAAGCTTCATAGTTATCATCAGCGGTTCTCATATGGAAACGTGTGTGACGATAAACTTTGTCAAAATCCTATGAATGCACTGCATTTTGAACTATGAGCTCATTACCATTAACGAAAGTGGATACAGAATGCCAGTATCTTAAACTGTTCACGAGGTATGACAGGTGGACTTCTTAGCTGAATGAAAATGAAAACCTACAACACGTTTTCCAGTCATTGACCGGGTCAGGAATGTAATGAATGAAGCATATATAGGCTGTTAGTACGGTGGGTGTTATATTAATGACTGATAGATGCTTTGAAATGAGAATGGAGAGTGTTGCTGGAATGAAAGATGACAGGGAATACCGGAGTACCCGGAGAAAAACCTGTCCCGCCTCCGCTTTGTCCAGCACAAATCTCACATGGAATCACCGGGATTTGAACCACGGTATCCGGCGGTGAGAGGCAGACGCGCTGCCGTCTGAGCCACGGAGGCTCCTCTTAGCTGAATAACCCGTATAATTTGTTAATAATTTTTATTAGTATGCAATCCTACCTGGATGCCTCACAATCGTTGTCGGCAGGGTAGTTTCTTGTGATTCAGTCCAGGCCGGAGGTGTGCTGTGACGATTCCTCTTCATTGATATTATGCGTTTGTAAGTGCCGGATCATCCCAGAAGTATTTCTGCCGATGTATTTTACTTCTTTTGAATAAGCAACACAGTGGGCTGTGCTATGTGACATCTCTTAAAAATAACAGACAACCACGACTTACGTTGCGTTTCGGACATCGTCTTCAACTTGTCGCGTACAATTCGACACAGTTCACATTGCACCGTCATATATCGAAGTACGGTACCTACCTGATTATGACGCGAATACTCTATAGCAATTTAGATTCCACATTCAACTCATACGTAATGGTGGTTGCATAAGCAGCAAGGCGCATCTTGCCTCGTCTCGAGTTTGAATAATGCACGGCTCTAGTATCCAGTTGCGTGTACCTACAGTAGCCGTCAGGTTCTGTACTTAAATCACTCATTCGTGTACCTACCGGTGCATACAATGCCCGAATGGGTATTCTTTATAATTATGTTATACTGCGTCAAAAATGAAATGTCGTATGGCTTTTAGTGCCGGGATATCCCAGGACGGGTTCGGCTCGCCAGGTGCAACTGCGTCAGGATAGACCTCGGTATAAATGAAAGCCCTAGTCGCTTGCTGACACGTATTTACGAAAATGAGAAGGCCCGTAGTTGGCTATTCGCATATTCGGAACAAACAACATTCAGCTCCAACTACCTGCAGCCCTACGACACGCTGTTCGCCGCACATTGTGGGGACAACGCTCTCGAGATTTCTCGAAATTTCTCGCGAGAAATAATGCCTGCGCTATTCTCGAGAAATCCCGAGAAATCTCGAGACCTCGTCTCAGACTGCCCATCACTACTCAGAATACTGTTCATGCAGTCACTATTGCTTTTTTTTCTCCTGTGAGTTGTTTTGCAAACTTTCCTTAAAATACATTTAAAAATACCTGTTTCAGAATGCAGTCTAGTTCCTCTACTTTCTTTAGCAGACTACTGTAAACAGTGTTGTCAAGGATGGGTAGGTACGTAGGTTATGAACAGTTTACCTTTAGGGCTGTTCTCAAATACGCGAGCTTTGCAATAGTTTTTGTTGCCACTTGTTGGTACTTTTGAGCATTTGTAGTCTGTCTTTACTTACGGTAGTGAATATCTGTGGCAGAATCCCATCAAATATGAGCAAAAGTTGACATTTTTAAGTACATTCTATTTTAACTGTAATACATAAAGGTTTTTTGTTGAAAATATTGCAGATATATATTCCACAGTTTAGGGCTTTTTATGAAGAGATTTGGATTTCCCATGTAAAATTATGTTAAACATGAAATGCGTTGTTGATTGACAAAACGAAATATCACACCCCTACTTAATCTTCAGTCATTCCATTCTTTTGTGTTTATGAAACATGAACAGATTTTCTTGTCCGTTCTTGCGATATCCAAGGGAATATCGTGATACAGTACATTTTATTACCTAGGGCCAGTTCTACCACCTACGGGTAAAGTAGCGCGTAACTTGCCCTCCACGTAAAAGGATATTTCCATTCAACCACTCCTGAATAGCGCTATCGGCAGCATAAATCATAGTTACCTGGCGCATAATTTGTGCCGATAAGACTTTACCTGCCAGGCAAGTTTTGAGAGCTGAACATTATTAGCTGTATTTTGGATGACATACAGCTTATATTAGCTTAGTATGTTCATAAAAGTATGATACCGTAATTGTGATCGGTATTGTATAACAGGATTTTGAATATGAATGCTTCCCTTGAGTTCCAACGGTCACGCCAGCCTCTCATCTATAACGTTGGGGACACACGTGTCAAGCTTTCGCGAAGAAACTTCACAAGAATACAAAATACACACCTAATTGGAATTTATCTCAAACGAGCTTTAATTTTCTAATTTTTGTCAGTTTTCAGACACCAGGTATAACTTAGTATATGTATCTGAGTTACCCCAAGCGTTCTCGTAGCGTAGTGGCTAAGGCACTCGCTTCGTATTAGGAGGTACGAAGCTTCGAGCCCTCATTATGCAGATTTTTCTTCATAATTAGCTGTTTCAATCTGCATGCATCTTTTCAAATGTTCCTTTCTTGATAATAAATTTAACTGAAATTTTTAATCACAATGTTATGGTAAAGTAGCGCGTGAAGGATCGTGGAGATGCTTAATTCACAGAAGCCTGCAGATAGAATGCTCAAAGGCAGTAAGTCCATAAGGAAGATGTGTGTATATCGAAGCATGTAAAAGAGAGTTAAGAAGAACGGCAGGGAACGAAAATAAATTTCAATTCAAATTAAAAAGACAAAGAGAATCTGCGTACCTTTTATTTGGGAGCGAGCGCCTTAACCACTCTACTACAAGAATACTGTTCGAAACGCTGCCTTACACGACAGTTTATAATTGGCATAAGAACAAATTACGACCTCAAGATTTAAAGCCCAACTAGGTAACGATTTTGAACCTCATACATTAACCTCTCAAAAGCTCGACATAAACAGTTGTTCATAACTCTACAGACACTCTATTATTATTATTATTATTATTATTATTATTATTATTGGTGATAATCAGCAGATGCAAATACAGGAAAATAACAATCGAAATGAGCTTCATACGTCTAACGATAAATAGCACCTCAGTCGAAAGCGAGAAGTCGCTGAAAATCATTCTAGCCAACCCAGCATATCCGTGTCTAGCTCTAGGTAGCTACCTAACGCTTACGTGGAGGTGGTTGTACGCAGACCAAAGTACCAGCTGATTTACACTCCTGGGTAGTTTACATCCCACGCACCTGCCATCTAGTTTACCAGCACATTTACAACAGTCATTCCTATAATGAATGAACTGGTGGACTGTAGGTCAGCAGCATTAGCACTGGTGAAGGATGGTTTCTCAGCTACAGAAGCTGGTCATATGGAAGCTTTGTTGCAAACATGCTCAACAGGCCCTCTGGGAGCACTAGACAACCTTTTGCTCAGCTGTTTCACTTAGGGCTTGGTCATCCTTTCCTGGTATGGTGCAGATCACAGGCACATATTTTTTTCACTTCTCAAGCGCAAGGGCGTAACTTCATGGAATGAGTAAAAATACTCTTAAATAAATATGATACTGTCCATGTATGGTAATGTCTACATCTTTCCTAGCATCAAGGAATCTGTTTAATTAAAATTAAAAACAAACTTCAGCTTGCTAGGATTTGAACCTACGTCAGTTCCCAGTTGCCACTGTCAGTTCTACCCAGTGCCTCTATCCACACAGCTAACACATGGCTCCACAAATCTTCATTTCCTTCCAAATTATTCCCATTTGTAGAGACTGAAGTCAAGTCTTGGGTCACATTATTACTTATTTTCTTGTTTAGTTATCAAAACCAGAGCCTTAACTCAAAGGAATGAGTTGAGTAACCTCAATACACATTCAAAATCCCCAACACGACTGAAAAGGTTCTTGTGCAAACCCACCATTGGGACTTGGCCAAAATAATTATCAGAGTTCTTTTTTTGGGTGCAACAGTTTTTCAGGTGTGGATCTGGCCCCAGTTTATGGCGCATCCCCTTCCTGATGCCAATCCTATATGGAGGGATGTAGTAGTTATTGCACATTTCTGTGGTGGTGGTAGTAATGTAGTGTAGTGTATGTACACCAATGAGCAATTCAATTAAGAGATAACTGCAGTTTTGACAAAACGACTGTGCTCTACCCGGAGAATGTAATGGTACGGCGTGGAATTAAACTACGAAGATGTCAGGGCATGAAAAAGCTGAGCACAGGATGGGTAAGATACAAGATCTCTGCGCATTTTGTCACAGCCAAATTTTCGATGTCCTAAACATGGGCAATTTTATCTCTGAAGTCTTGCGTGCACATGGCTTTCCATGTCCGAGCATACCCGGAGTACGTGAATTTAGTCAAAACTACTGCCGCCAGGGTCAACTCACGATGTGCAATATGTTTACAATAGGGTCCTTAGTAGTCTAGGTCGAATGGTACGAGTGGATAAACTGGCCGCAGTGCATCAGATCACTCGTGAAATCAATGCTGGACAATAACGAAGCGTCAGCGACTATACTATCCAGAACTATCTCCTCGCAGTGGAGTGCATTTCCTTGCCGCATGGCACAAACATTGACATATGCAAAGAAACAGTGCCACTGGACACTAAGCATGGCAAAAGGTCACCTGGACAGACTAGTCTACGTACCATTTCATACATATCGATGGCAAGGGTATGAATGAGTCAAGTACGAGGCGAAGGAGGCCTCTCTTGACAGCAGGGTACTATTCAGGACGCTGGTGTTGGTGGTATCCTTATTATGTTCACATGGGATGAAAAGCAGCCTCTGGTATACCTGCCAACATCCCTCGCCAGCAAACCATATAAGAAGCCGCTGACACATCATTTCCACCCATTTGATCACCTACAGTACCCTAAAGGAGACCTGTACCTATAGCAAGACAATGCACCTGTCCATCATTCCCCAACTGTGGCCAGTTCATTAAATGAAAATGGCACCGACAGGATGATTCTTGCCTAGCTCCCAGGGTCATTTGGTCAGAATACAACTGGGATGCTGTTGAAAGGAATGTGTGCATCCTGCACTCTCTTTCAGTGAATCTCTGAATTGTGAGAAGCTGTGTAGTGGTCATGGACCACTAAGTCTCCCGAAAGCTTCCTGCATGTACGGAGTCTTGTCACGCTACATCACTGCCATCATCCAGTCTCTAAAGTAGGTGCTAAATGCTACTATCCAAGTATCGCCAATTCAATTGCTCTTAAGTATATATATTAGGCAAAGCAAAAGCAAAGTCACCTCCGTACAGGCCATGAAGGCCCTTGGAGGAGTGGAAGGTAAAGGCTTCCACCATTCTTAACCTCGGCACGTGATGGGGTAGAGTGGTTAGCTCTACGCCCGGCCGCCTTTGCCCCCAGGAATTAACCTGGTACTCATTTTTGGTGTAGGCTGAGTGAACCTCAGGGCCATATGCACCTCCGGAAGTGGATATCTCGTTTCTTAAATTTTACGACTTCCTGACGGGGATTCGAACCCACGTCCCTCCGGGCGAACCGAGCACGCCTTTACCGCCTCGGTCAGGCAGCCCCTGTATATATTAGGGATTGAAATTTTTCTTATTCAAGTGTGTCTAGACCGGCATCAAAAAAATCTCTAGAATCTCAAAACCCGTGTGGAGTAGAAGTGAGTAGTAGTGATGGGCAGTCTGAGACGAGGTCTCGAGATTTCTCGGGATTTCTCGAGACTAGTGCAAGCACTATTTCTCACGAAAAACTTTCGAGAGATCTCGAGAGAGTTGTGCGGCGAGCAGCGTGTCGTAGGCCTACAGATAGTCGGAGCTGAATGTTGTTTGTGCTGAGTATGCAAATAGCAAACCACACACCTAACCCATTTCGTAAATACGTGTCAACAAGCGACCAGGGCGTTCATTTCTCTCCAAGTCTATTTTGACGCAGTGTAACATAAGTATAAAGGTTACACATTCTGGCATTGTATGCAGTGGTATTGTAAGTACACGAATGAATGGGCTAAGTACGGAAACTGACGGCTACTGTAGGTATACCGACCTGGATACTAGAGGCGTGCATTATTCGAACTCGAGACGAGGCAAGATGCGCCCTGCTGTCCATGCAACCACTATTACGCATGAGTGGAATGTGTAGTCTAAAATGCTTGAGTTAGCTCCAATTCTTTCGACAGGTTATCGTTATCAGATTCCACATTCAATATCATATTATGACCACTGCTTTTATTTACCGACATTTTGGTGACGAAGAAAATAATTCCTTAAAATGTTACGGAGTATTCGCGTCATATGTAAAGTTAGCATAATTACCCAACTACAACAAGAGTACAACGAGCAATTCCATGGAAAGGAAATATTACAAGAATTACTACTAATTTAACATTCTAAATCCAGCATAATCATACACAAATTCAGTATTTCCAGTGTTTAACACTACCGCTTACAATACTATAGGCTGAGCTTTCTACTAGCTTAACATTACAAGTGATAATAAAGTGAACTTAAACCATCATTACTATAACAAAAACAACAAGGACGAAAGGAAATATGACAAGAAGTTTGACTACCGAAATTCAGCTCCATTATACACAAATTCACACACAACTTACGCATTCCCATTACTTAACAATATGGCTTACAGTACTATAGGTTGAACTTACTACTAGCTTAACACTACAGGTGATAAAGTTAAAACATAACTACCCAACAACTACAAGAGCACAATAAGCAATTCCACGGAGAGAAAATATTAGAAGAAATTCTACTAGTTTAACACTCTAAATCCAGCTGAAAATCACCAATTCAGTGTCCGTCGTTTACAGCTTTTACTTTCCACTTTTACACTAGCGCTAATCATCTTCTTAAACGATATGATACCGGAAGAGAATCTATCAAATACTGCTGCAGGTAATTTATTCCAATCCCTTATGGTCCTGTTTACGAAGGAAAACTTGCCCACATCAGTATGCTGGTTATTATCACACTACTGTAAGTGACCATTGCCACCGGGTTATTTCCCATTTGCGATGTATTTGTTAATAATAATAATAATAATAATAATAATAATAATAATAATAATAATTAGGTGCTTCGGTATATGACAGTGCAATATGTAATTGTGTCTAGTTGTACGCGACAACTTGAAGACGATGTCCGAAACTCATCGTAAGTCGTGGATGTGGGTTATTTTGAAGAGATGCCACCTAGCACAGCCCGCTATGTTTTTGATTCAAAAGAATTGTACGCGACAACTTGAAGACGATGTCCGAAACGCAACGTAAGTCGTGGATATCGGTTATTTTGAAGAGATGCCACATAGCACAGCCCGCTGTGTTGTTTATTCAAAAGAAGTAAAATATGTCGGCAGAAATACTTCTGGGATGATCTGACACTTAAAAACACATACCGGTACTATAAATAAAGAGGAATAGGCACAGAACACCTCCGACCCGGCCTGCATCACAGGAAGCTACCCTGCCGACAAAGATTGAGAGGCATCCAGGTAGGTTTACATCCTAATAACTGTTATTAACAAATTATACGGGTTATTCAGCTAAGAAGTCCACCTGAAATAACTCTTGAACAGTTTAAGATACTGGCATACTTTTTTCACTTTCGTTAATGGTATTAAGGAGCTCATAGTTCAACATGCAGTGCTATCCTAGGCTTTTGACAAAATTTGTCATCACACATGTTTCTATATGAGAACTACTGATGATAACTATCAAGCTTACACTCGTAGTAACTGGGACGTCGCACAGCTCGCAGCACACAAGAATCGGTCTCGAGAGCGTTACCCATCACATCTGCTGGAGGAATTGGAGCAAAGTCAGGCGTTTTAGATTACACGTTCCACTCGTGTAATGGGGGTTGCATATATAGTAAAGTACATCTTCCCCGTCTCAAGTTCGAATATTGCACGCCTCTAGTATCCAGAGTAGGTGTACATCATATCTACAGTTATTCACAAATTATGCAGGATTATTCAGCTAAGATGTCCACCCCAAATAAATCGTGAACAGTTTAAGATACTGACATTCTGTTTTCACTTTCGTTAAAGGTATTAAAGGGTTCATAGTTGAACATGCAGTACTTTTCCAGGCTTTTGAAAAATGTATTGGCTCACACGTTTTCATATGAGAACGTTATTTCGCGCAATAACTGCCCATGATATACTATCAAGTTTACAGCCGTAGTTACTGGTACGTCGCACAGCTTGCACTTCAGGAGGATCGGTCTCGAGATTCTCGCGAGTCTTGAGATCTGCGACGTCAGTCTCGAGAGTCTCGAGCGAGAGCGTTGCCCATCACTAGTGAGTAGTGTTGTACTCTCCGTGCACATGTGCAAATCACAGTGTGTTTTAAACCTTTCTCCCTCGAAGCGCAGGAATAACCGTTTTGATAAATCTCAACACATGAGCAACACCAATTTAGAATTTCTTGCTTTGTGCGTATTAGATTGTCTTTATGTTTACAAGACTTCGTATTTGCAAAAAATAAAAATGTACCGTAATTGAAAAGCTGCATGTGTGTATGTTGGGTATTCAGCCCGAAGGCTGGTTTGATCCTCTGCAGCTCCGCCAACAGCTATCATAAATAGCCTAGGCGTCACTGAAGAGGCGTACTAGGGAAATGAGGAGTGTGAGGTAGTTTCCCGTTGCTTTCCTCACCGAACCAGCAGTTGCTATAACTAAATATTGGGTGTTTTTAATTCTTTAAATTGTGCCTTTTTAATTAAGTTAACTGCAGAATAAAACCCGTAAAAACTGAGCAAATTGGCTGTGTGGTTAGGGTTGCACAGCTGAGCTTGCATTCGGGAGATAGTGGGCTCTAAAGGATGGTTATCTGTACTTTAATCGAGACTACTGTCGCTTCCTTCCCTCTCTTAGGCCTTTCCTATCCCATCATCACCATAAGACCTAGGCCTATCTGTGTGTGTGATGTAAAGCAAATTGAAAGAAAAAGTATTAACTTTATTTGAAAAGAAAAGAAAAAAGAAAAGGAATGAATAGTAAAACTTAGTTTGAGCTGCAAACTCACCCTGCAAGTAGATGCAGGTGTTAGACAGTCGTGAAAGGTCTTGTGGCTCTTCAAGCAGTGAATTGTGCCTGATGGAATTTTGCTTTTGAAATTAGTACACCAAGAGTGAATATTACATTGAGCTTTATTTTCTAGAACTTCTGTAAAATATTTCCAGATTGATTTTTATCTTAGTTTACACAGTCTGCATTAGTTACTATGTTCAACAAACTACAAACAGTAGGCCACAGATCTTTCCCATCCACCATAAATTGAAGGCTCAAGGTCAAATGAAACTACCATTTCTGCCATCCACCTCGCGTAGGCTGATGGCATGGTGGGTAAGAACCATCAACTTTCTTTCTGCTTACACATACGTCCATGCTAAATTCTCCGAATGGAAGACTTGACAGGGATACCACTTGTTATCTCTCAGTGTACTGTGTGACATCAGAAGCATACTTACGAGTTAGTCTTGGAGAGTCTTGATGGCAAGAAATCTAGGAGTTCTTGGGCTTTGAGACATGCACTCATTTCCCATTGTGTATATGGAGATGTACGTGCTGAGACAAAACAAACCTGTAGTCCACCACCCAGGCCATAGGAATTAACCAGATGCACCTAAAAATTCACAAACCAGCTGAGAACCTCTGAATGTAAGGCAACAACACAGATCATTCAGGTTGGGAGTCTGGCCATATTTGTCACTACTTATCAGTTTGATAGAATTATTAATAGCATAGGTATTCATAACATTTTTGCACTATTCCCATTAAGGCTGGATGTTCAAGTAATCATAGGAGCATCATGTGAAGATCATAGAGAGTTATCTTCAAAATTTTCTCTAAAATAAGATTCTTGAATGCACATCTGTGCATCATACTCTCCACATTGCTACCGAGTGTACCAGTTTTCATTTTATGTATTAAACCCCCTTTTTTGGCTCTGTACATTCATTAAATTCAACTTCTGTGTCCACCACTGGACATGTGGGATCGGCATCAAGAATGACTAACAGACTAAACACACTGGCCATATACTTTGCAGAATTGCAACATGCATGATATGGTCTTCACTCTCATTGAACTTTTTCCAACAGATTTGTAGCACTATGTACTGGATGTATTCTCCACCTCTTCAAAAAAACTTTAGTACATTACTGCTTTCTAGTACTACAAATAAACAAAACTGTAATGACCTTTCCTGTTGGTCGCTTCATGAGAGTGATAAGATGCGTCTTCAATCACAACTTGCAAGGATCACTCAACTCTAGTACAGATACCTCTTGTGTGACAGTGATCAGCAAATCTAGTTCCAGCAATAAGAAATAAACCCAATAACTGGGCCTATCTATCAACTGTTGCACAAAATGACCTGCCTTTGATGTACTTCATTTATTAATCCAATTATGAACACTGGGAACAACTTTTTGCAAGATATTTACCTACAAATATTATGCTGCTTGTTTAAAGGGGCCTAACATCTAGGTCATCTGCCCCACCTCCAAATATGCCTGAGTGGAAGAAAAATTCAGATGTCAATTATGATCACTTTTACATCAGAAATACTGTAGATCCTGTAACAGTTGTCTTTAGTGCCCATCTTTATTTTACTTGTGGTTCTTCCTAGTTCAGCAGTGCTTTACACAGGCATTTTTCCACATCCAATCAATGACTGTCCTCCTGATGAAGGGGGAAACAGAAAACAGCAAGTTGAGGGCAGAGAAGAAATGGATGTAGAAAAACTGATGAGAGAGGCAATCTATGTGCAGATGATAGTGTATGAAAGTGTAGTGTGCACTTTCCAGTTCAACCTCTTGTACCCTTTCTGTTGCTCCTGCTTTCCATACTGATCTGTCATTGTATTTATCCTGTTGTGTGTTCTTGTTCTTATTCATGTTCATAAGTTTCTAGAGACAAATTTGTTCCCTTCCGTAACTAATAGGTCATTCAGGCGAGCATGGTAGCTTACTGGTCATGAAGATCAAAGATGTGATGGAGAAGATGTTAGTGGGCCTGAATATAATAATAATAATAATAATAATAATAATAATAATAATAATTTGTTTTACGTCCCACTAACTACTCTTGTACGGTTTTCGGAGACGCCGAGGTGCCGGAATTTAGTCCTGCAGGACTTCTTTTCCGTGCTAGTAAATCTACCGACACGAGGCTGACGTATTTGAGCACCTTCAAATACCACCGGACTGAGCCAGGATCGAACCTGCCAAGTTGGGGTCAGAAGACCAGCGCCTTAACCATCTGAGCCACTCAGCCCAGCGGGCCTGAATACAGTGTATATTTGGTTGGTTGAGAAAAAGGAACAGAATGAAGGAAATCCTGATTTCTTAACTGCACTTTAAAATAAATGTACAAATATTTTGAAAATGAAATAGCCACTAGCAGTACAAAGAAATTAATGGGAAATTGAATAATTTTCTATTCATGGACAAACAAAATCATTTGGTACATCAGCTTCATACTTTTGTCACAATGATGAAATTTAGTACTTAGAGGAAGTAACGTAAAGAAAACAAGATACAAAATTATGGGTGTGTAGTAGATTTGTTACCAAAAGGAAATTATGGGTGTGTAGAAGATTTGTTACCAAAAGGAATGAAGGTAAACCACATACATCTACAGATTTTTTTTACTGAAAATGGGATTGGACTTATCCCAAATGCTTGCTTTAATGACAAATAGTCTCATCTAGTACATTTTGAATCATCTCGCTTTCTTGAGATTGGTACTTCATGTGATGTGAATTTGGCTCAGTTTTACAGCCAGATGCCCTATGCTAGCCAAATTCTACATTTTAAATAAGCAATATAAGGATTTTAAGAATTTTTGCTGTTTGTGCAAGAATTGCCAACAGAGGGGATTCTTCTTGGTTGTTTAGAGACCAGCAGCCAAAATCTCATCTCTCAATTCCTCTAGAATTGAAGTTTTTTTTTTTTTTTTTTTTTTTCTACTTGCTTTACGTCGCACCGACACAGATAGGTCTTATGGCGACGATGGGACAGGAAAGGCCTAGGAGTGGGAAGGAAGTGGCCGTGGCCTTAATTGAGGTACAGCCCCAGCATTTGCCTGGTGTGAAAATTGGAAACCACGGAAAACCATTTTCAGGGCTGCCGACAGTGGGGTTCGAACCTAGAATTGAAGTGAACAGTGTTACAAATCTCAATATGCTGTAAACATTTCTTTCTATAAGCATTTGTCTCAAGCTGCTTAGAAGGACCATATCTTTTGCATCAAGTTGTAAGAAGCACAACTATCCTTTTAGAATACATTCTTTTGCCTTTGGAGGATCATCTTTGTAAGCATACTGATTAGTTGCAAAAACAGAAATGAAACTGAATAGTTCCTAACTTGGGTTTGATGATGATTGTTTAAAGGGGCCCCTAATGGTACGAAATGAGACCAAATGTCATGACAATTTAAAAGTCCAAAATAATCCACCGATCAGAATTCAAAACAATTATGAAGAATGAATGTGTGAATATGAAACAATCAGTGGATCCGACCTGCAATGCTCTCTCAGGAAACTTGAGGTTTCAGAGTTCACCTACTCCTTTTGATGTTGCAGACTTAGATTCCTATAGGGAACTTATTTGTCCTGAATGAGTAATTTCATAATTCCAAAATAATTTGTTATTTGAAATTATAAATTTTTCTGCTAACTCATTCGTGGTTGCCAGCGTTTCGCCCCAGTTTGCTAATTTGGGCTCATCAGTTGATAACAAGGTCACCTACCAAGACTTCTGACTAGTGCATGTAGTGGAGGCCATACACACTGTGAATGTATTATGAGGGAGACTTTTGGTCAGTCTATCAGTTACTCCATAATAAGAGTCCAAGGACAAATATGTGTGTTAGGGCAGAGAGGATTTATTGCTAATTCTCTTAACAGAATCTAACAACATGTCGTCTGTAGGTAAAACTTATAAAAGCATCAAGAATTTTTGGTTTTATCAGCATACATTTACTTTGATTAAGAGGCAATATCTGTTCATTAGTTTGAGGACAACCTTAAGAAAGCAAGATCCAATCTGAATTAAACATATTTAGCTTGCTGAGAAGCTCACATTGCAGAACTCTGGCTTTCTGAGCTCAAGTTGGTAGGTTCAATCCTGGCTTAATCCACATGTATCTAAAGGTGCTCAAATATTTTGGGTAGATTTACCACCATGTAAAAAAGAACTACTGTCTGACAAAATGATGGCACCTCTGCATCTTCTAAAGCTGTAAAATTAGTTAGTATGACAAAAACCAATAACAAAATATAATTTTCTAGTAGAAATAACAACAACAACAACAACAACATAATGTCTGGAGTTTGTAGGGCTCATTACAAATTTGCTCACAGGATAACATTACAGTAGTATACAAGTATCACAATCAATGCCTAACCTTTATTTCTGTTCCAACATTGTTATGGCTTGCTGGTTGGCATTCAGGGACACTTATCAAACACATTTTGGCCACTAAATTTCACTAACAACTTTGAAATGTAGGAACACAAAAAGTATCCAAGGCAAATGGCAACACAAGCCATCTATAGTTCAGTTCTTATGAGTTTTGACTGGACATTTGAGCGCTGCCTTTTGGCGGAGGTTAAGTGAATTAATAAACAGCCCATCATAGGCAGCCAATCGCTCCGATAGAGTGCATTAGACTAGTTGCTGTTACCAGTGTTGTTGATCTGTTTTCTGTAACCACGTGCTATCAGCAGAGTATTGAATTGTGCTCAGTTCACTCTGTCATTCTTGACAACGCACCAACACTGGTGGCTAGAAGTAACGAACTGATTGAGCGGTTGAAGGAGCAAAACATTTTGGTTCACAATAACATAAGGAAGGGGCAAACTCTTGCACCTTGTGAAACAAAAAGCCTTAGTATGCAGTTTACATTGTTGATGAAATACCCAGGAGTGTGAAACCAAAATAGACTGACGATGCTGACAGTAACTTCGAAATCAGTGCCGCAGGATGTCTCTCCTTCCTTAGGAGAAAAATCTATCACCAACGCAAGTTTTTCCAGATTGAGAGTAGAAATTTCATTCCTTTTTCTCACGGTTTATCTGTTGAGAGTTTATCTTTTTTTTTTTACCTTATAGCCTTAGCTTCAATTTTATGTGTGTTATTGTTCATCTTTAGGTTAGTTACGCAGAGGTGCCAACTGTTACGGATTATCCGTAATTATTACGGATTTCCCCTGCCGATTACGGCTTTACGGTCCAAGGATAAATTGTTACGGAAAAGCGACATTATAAGGAAAATATAATTTCTACGGAAAAAATAAGGAAACAAGGAGAATTAAACCTTTTCGAGCATTGGTACTCGACTCTCTTCGTTTCAAATTTTGTGAGTTGCCAACGATACTTATTCGATCGTCACTTCCTTTTGCTACCCGCGAGCGTCGTGAAATTCATTGTGAATGAATAACTCTGCTCTCCTATTCACTAAAAAATGTAACCCTGTATCATTGCAGTATTAAGTGTACCTCTCCCACAGAAAGAGTTGTCAGTGTTACAAGGAAAAAACAGAATGAATTCAGGCCTACAATAATCACATCTACACTGGAATCACTTATTGTTCTTAAGGTGAAAATGTCCTCACAGGGGGAAGAATGCTACGAGAAAAATCCCACACAAAAGCACCTGTTGCGTGGGGAAACAAGTTACAAAGAATATTTTATGACAGAACTAACTGGTAATGTGCAAATTTATGGTGTAATAGGATATGTCTTAGAATAGTTGTTGTTGGGAAGGGCAAAGAGGGTGTAATTATCCAGAAGGGACGAGTGTGCTTTCGATTTGACGCCAACATTTTTCGGAGGGTAGGGGAGGGGAATTACGGAAAAGCCATTTCAAAGGTTGGTACCTCTGGTTACGCATTTTGCTGCAAAGAATAATTGATTCTGGACTTGTATAGTATGTACATTTCCCTTAGTGTTGTGTGTTAATTTGGCACCAACGTCTGCCTTGCGGTTAACCATGAAGTCGAAAGTCATAGAAACTGAACTATAAATCACGGACTTTGAATTGTCACTGGTCAGATATGCTGATCTTCCACAGATGTTCAGTGGAGATTTATCAAACATATGAATAAAGATCATGACAATACAGCCTATGCTAGCTGGCATAAAATTTCCAGATTTGTTTGCGGGTTACCTGGGATGCGTTTCTTTCCAACTGGAACATTACTGTAATCTTATCCTGAAATTACAGAACTAGCCAACAAAATCAAAATCCAGCATCTCTTGAAATAAAGTTTACAACCATTTGTTTTAGTGTACTTTTATTTCACTGAACTTCGTACAACTTTATTACATTTTCATTTCTTATAAAAACTGAATTGGCATCATGAATTTACTTTTTAAAGTCATAAAAAGAAAAAAAAGAAAAGAGTTTTGATACAGTGAAAGCTTAGACTAATGAAATTTAAAAAGTTACAAAAACACTACAGTAGTATAAATGCTTCCAGTTACATGAAATACATATGTAATAATAAATTTGAAGGTTGATAATAAATTAAGAACTTTTCAGTCTGACTTTACTTGCGGGCTTGTACAGTCACTGTAATTGGTTCAGGAATTGGTACACCAGTTATCCCTTTACGAAACTCTGGTGGAATCTGAAAGTGAAGGAAAAGTAAGAATAGAAAGAAGACAATATCTTGACAGCAAAATGATTCATAGCCCAATATAAGCAACTCTTTGCTGCTGGTTTATTCTGACTGGAAATAATATTTAAAATTGCATAACCTTCCCATCAAATATATACTTACAAAATCTATATTATTTTGCAATATAGAAGTTTTAATTTCAAATATTTTTTTAAGTTTCCTTAATGTTGTACTTTATTCATACCACAAGCGAAGATGCATATGAACGTCTTTCATCAGTGCCTTTCACTTATAAAACTCTGGCATATCAACGGAACTTAAATCTACTCTAGCTACCTTCAGCAATATAGATTTGTACTCATTGAAACGTAAAGACCACCAAGTTATGGCATATGAGCTTCCAAGCCCGAGCAAGCCATAGACCGTGCAAGTTAGCACGTCGTCAGCTGACGTTGTGAAAATGTTGTGGGGCAAAGATCAAACCAAGAGCGATGCCTCGTGTATGGAGGGGAAGCGTTCCTGCTCCAATTCAGCATGGGTACATTAGTACTCGGGGAAGCAGTAATCAGATGATTCATTTAATCTTTCCACTCCAGCGAAGTGAGAGCAAAAGCATGGCCTGGAGGGTAAGAGCCTCGACTGGCTGTCCCTGCTTGCTGTATAGGATACTTTCTGCCCTCTGCTTCTCGCTCGCATTTGTTCACATTGTTAAGACATGGCACGTTGACCATTCCTTTCCTAAATACATAGTTTGGTCAAATAATACAAAAACCAACACAACTAAAAGAAGTTACCATAAATGGTAATAAAAATCGAAATAGTAACTGCATTTAAATATCTTGGAGAAGTAATAACACACAACCTAAATTAAAAAATCTCCAATCCAAACAAGAACAAATAGATTAGCTAAATCACAAAAATTAACATGGGATATCTACAAACAGAAACGTCTATCAATAAATGCAAAAATAAAACACTACAACACAGTTATAAAACCGGAAGTTACATATGCAGCAGAAACACTTTTTCACCTGAATAAACAATCAAAGAATGACAGACTTCAGAAAATTGAAAGGAGGATTGGAAGGACCTGCATCAACAAAAAATACCAGAAAGATGGACAGTGGCAGTTAATACCTAACAAAGTGGTGTACAAAGAACTAGAACCCATTACAGATACTATGCGTAAGAGGAGACTGGGATTATTTGGACATATCATGAGGATGCAGGATTCGAGACTTCTGAAACAACTAGTACAACACAATCTCGTCTCAAAAAATACCACCAGGATGTAAATGGATCAGAGAAGTAAGAGAGGACCTGAAGGAAATAAGCTTTACAACAGAAGACACCACAAATAAGATGAAATTGAATACAAAACTCAAGAATACAAACCTCCACTTTACCCTTACACAAAACAAACCAACAACACTCATATTTTCAACTGAGGAAAGGGGCACGAAGATTGGAGCGTCTGAAGAAGTACTGGGATGACCGCAAAGCCCGAACAATCCCTTAAAAGAGACCTGAATGACAGACTGACTAAAGTGATCCTATGTGGTCATAAAAGAAGAATAATGTATACTTTTGTCATTTTCATTCATTCATTCATTCATGTAAAGCTTCCCAGGTTCTTTTTAGATCCACAGTTTGGACATGCCACTGGTGGAGTTATATCCTTCCAGTCTTCATCTTCAAAGTCTCGATCCAGTATCAGGGTAAGAGTTTCCTGCGCAGTACACAGTTTCTCCTACATAATGGAATATGGTACCAGAATGCTTTGAAGCAACCTACAGAAGCCTACGAGAGTTAACAGTGACTAGCATGAAGATCACTGACCGTTCCTTTAAAGCAAATGGCTTCCCCACCTGCACCTCACAGACATCTGGTGGACTCTACTAGTAACTACAGACTCTCAAGGCAACCGTTAGATATCCCAAAAGTGTATCTTCTCCAGCAGTCTACCGTAGCAGAGCACAGAAAAGCCGAACACCATCAACCGTGTAGCATCACTTACGTGTGACCACTGGAGCCATTCACTGGTCACTCAGCAGGTCTCTCTCCAGACTGCTACAGCAGTCCACCAAAGTGAAAAGGTTAACCTTGCACCACACAGGTCTGGAACAAATTTTAGTGAGAGATGGTGAAGGTGTCAGAATTGAGATGCATCTACTCCTTACTGGTTGCTTTCAGTTTAACTGGCTTTGGTGCCCAAAGAACTGCATATTAAGGCAGCTCTCTTTGATGACCACAAGCTTTATCCGTACACATTTGTACAGTTAAATGAAGATTGGGATCATCTCTTTTGAAATGGTTCAAAACTTAGTGCAACAACAGATCAGACCATGAGAAGCCCAATGTGAAAGTACTCAAATTGTTTGCTGAAAAGGCAAATCTTGTTGATTTGCCTGCTCAAGTTCCTGTCTTGAATTTGAATTAAATTTGTGGGCAGAGATTAAAAGTCACATGCACTTGCATCCACAACTGGAGATTCTAAATTTATGCTGTGGAATAAAAACCCACCATAACAGACACGTCTCACCTCCTTAGACTACTTTTTAGGTCCAAAATTAAATCCCATGTTGAGTAAAAGTAATTTACCCCCTTATTTGGACACCCTCTATTACGGACGTGGACACACATTGCCACTAGAAACTCCAATTAAACCTCTCCTAATGGACACCACTGTTTGTTTTTTTCAAAAAATATTTTTGTCCCGTACAGTATTTGTTTATTATTTGCACAGGTGATATTCCGACAATTGCAGGCACCATAACTTGCGGTGCAGGTTGTACACGTTCTTGGAAGGCCGTACTAAGATATGCTCGACAGCACTGGAATTTGTACCTTCAGTGTACAATTACTTTTAATCGACTTGTGGACTTTTGATGTGTTCAGTTTTACATTAGTAAGTTGGTGTATTTTAACATGGCTCCAAGGAAGTTTCTAACTCGGAAAGAAAAGGTAGGAATAATACACTATCATAAACATGAATAGTGTGGTGGGCATAAATTGTCCGAAGTGTTCAAGATTGGAAAGACATAGGCGTCTGAAATTGTGAAAAATCACGAGGAACTAGTGAAAGAAAGGCATTTAAATGGCAACCAACAGTGATTTAAATTGTTTTAACGGGGTAGTGGAATGAAGTAACCCTTCAAACACTGATAAAATGGACTGAATGTTCTCCAAGCAATTTCGTGGATAACCAATGCATGGAGAAACTTTACAGCTTCAACAATTCATAACTGCTTTCTGAAAGCCGGGTTTCTTGCTAGTGGTGTACATCCCGAAATAGAATCCGATATTTCGGACTGCAAGGAAGGAACAACAGTTAATTAATGCAACAGGTAACAGGGTAGAAGTGAACACACATCTAAATTTATTCAGATATTCCAACAGTGTGTTAAAATGGACACACTAAAAAGATTCTTCAGTCAATCCAAGGGAAGAAGGACAAAAATGAAGATTCTGACGAAAGCAGCAGTGGAAGCAATGCTAATGATGATTTTGAAGATTATATGGAAATTAATGTGCTGCCAATAACCTTGTACAGTGATGTTCTCTGCTTTGTTAAGCGACTGAAAGAATTCTATTATAAACAAAATGAAATATGTGTAAATTTGGAACAGGATTTAACTGCACATAGTGAAAATGTCTTTGCTAAACCGAAGTGGACAAAAACTAACATTAAGGACTTTCATGTGCTAATGTTTTACTAGGGATTGCTACATGCAGGCCTACATATTGATTTAAAGTTTCACAGACTCTTATGCTGCTCTTAATTTTAACATTGTGAATTGTAACAGTGTACAGTGTACTCAATAGTTTTCCATAGAAAAGTTTTTGTCTCTCAGATACATTGCAGATGTAGCAGCGCATCTACAACTTTCTCATGCGAGTAGTGTACTGTATAATACTATGTACTATTATTTGCGAGAGTTCGTAACGCATACAATACATGGGTTATTGTATTCCAACTAATGTTTAATGGCACCAGGGGCCTATTCCACAAAAGTATGGTCTTGTACATTACAAGTTACTAGTGTGGGTTCTTGTAATGTATGGAGTTGTACATTTCTGTTCCACAAAAGATTGATAGTCTCTTGTATATTACCAGTGAATTGTTACAAGTTTTACAAGTGACGACATATCAATAAACATACTACGTCATAGCATGAATCAGCTGTTTATCTTCGTATTCCATTCGTTGAATTAGGTTATGCTTGCCTCATTTATCGTAATATCGTATTTTACTGTAACTTATGCAGCAAAGATTGAAAGAACTAATATTCCTGTGAATTTTTTAATGCTACGATGTTATTTTTCAGTTTATTTCTTTGATGATAGGAAATTACTCCGTTATTATCACCCATTCTGTTCTTCCGCGATCCTCGCGTATGTTCTACGAGAGTCTAACATACCTACCTTGGTCTGTCATTAGGAATCAGATGCCGCTAATAACGATATTCGGCCGCCAAACTTAATTGTTACGAAATTGCAAACTCTGCATGAATTGTTAAAATGATGTCAAGAGAAACAAAGTTATTCATTTTGAAGGAAATAGAAGGTAGGAAAGACATTCGTTTCGGTGGATTCAGCGAGAGTCTGAAAAAACAAGACAAAATAAATGGTTGGATGGAAATATTTGACTTGGGAAAAGCTCATGGAGCTTTTGAGGGGAAAAGTTGGACGTATGTAAGAGATATTCTGCTCATTAATGATTCCGGGAATGTCCTTCTTGGAATATGTTTTTTTCAGTATTTTCAGGCCAACAAACAATTTGAGGAAATTTTATATCATTTATTGCAGCTACCACAGACCGAAGATTTTGCCATCCCAAGCATATCTGCAGTACCATGGTACTGACCACCATTTCCTAGCCAATGTAATGTTGTTAGTAAATGTTGTTTAGCAGAGAGAGATTTATTTCTGTTCGTAGGATATTTTAAGCTATGGCCAATATCTATCAAAAGTTCTTCCACTATATTGTGCTTAACCTAAAACGTTCATTGTATTCAAATACAGTGTTAAACTGGAAGTTTATTCTTTCCCTGTACAGACGATAGTTTTCATTTTCATCACCATCACTATCACTACTACTAGACCACATATTTATCAAAATGTATCCAAAATAAGCGTATTTAAATAGCACTAGTACATTTATATATTATTGTCCTTTCACTGGTAGAGAATTCTTCTCAATTCGCTAGTAAGTTAAAAGTACTAGTACTTTTGTGGAACCCGCCTATAAAAATTCACTAGTAGTTTGTAAGTATGGAGTAGTAAAGTACAACTGTAGAAAATTCTTTTGTGGAACAGAAACTCTGGTATTTGTACAAGTTACTAGAGAATTTACTTGTAATGTACAAGACCATACTTTTGTGGAACAGGCCCCAGTTGCATGCCCTCTCTCGGGCAGACCCCTTCACAACAGAATTTTTTCGGTCCCCAAGGTGTCTGTTATAGAGAGGTTTTACTGTATTGGATTAGTTTTGACAGACTGAAGAACCTTACAGTTATAAATAAAGTCTAAGGTGTTGGTGGTGATTGTTTTAAGAGGAAGTACAACTAAGCAACCATCCTCTAACACTAATCAGAGGGAAAATATGGAAGGGGTCCGACACTTCGAAAAATGAAGATATCGGCCAAAGGAAGACAAGGGCCACTAAGGGCGTGAAAATAAAGACTCCCTAGCCCTTGCAAACCTAATAGCGTCGGGGTCAGAAAAGAACAAGAGTTAATCAAGATAGGTCAGATAGGATAGATGAAAGCGAGGAGCCTGGCACAAGTAAGTGGAAGCAATGCCAGGACTCAGCTAAGGGCCCCGTGGTTGCCAACCCACGATCCAAAGTTCAGAGCCACTGGGGCCCCTTTTAGTCTCCTCTTACGACAGGCAGAGTATACCGTGGGTGTTATTCTCCTTAAGTCGCATTGCCAATCAAGTATATGGGTCTTGTTTTTTCTTTAGTGTCTACTCAGTTAATATTACTTTTAAAGTTTTTCAGTTTCAAAAAGAGAAACTTAACACTTAGTTCACTAAAACTGAAAATTGATTTCTATGAAGTAACGACTGAATATTTCAAAGAATGGTAAAGTCCTGGGTTTAGTTCACCAGTTTCCCTTTTGACAATGTGAGAAAAATCAGCTTTGGTTTTGATACCTATTTCTGTGTGTGAAGATATGTTTGATGATTATGACTTGTTAAATGAGGCCTAACATCTGAGGTCACTGGCCCATATGTTTGATGAAGTGACATCAGCTAAATAGGAAATTGAAAGCATTCAGCAGATTACAAATTTATACCTGTGGACAAGGCATGGGTTGTGCTGGAGAATGAATATTTCTTGTCATTAGCAAAGGTTGCTGGAGTGTAGCTGTCCTTGTTTTCATCAAATGCAAGTATTCAATGTGTAATTCCCTTTATGAACAACCAGTGGAGTGAAAATAAACCTTGCTGTGAAAACCTTCCTTCATCTTCCAAGTTCTTGTTTAACTAAGCAGTATGTTCCGAGCTGTCAGTGGAAAGACAAGATGAATAAGCTTGAGTGGAGCTTTTAAAAATGTAGAAAAGGGTCATAATACAAAGATAAAGTTGGAATTCAATAGGACAAATTGCAGCAAATATTAATTTATAGGAATAAATGATTGGAATAATTTATCAAGAGAAATATTCAATAAATTTCAAAGTTCTTTGAAAACATTCAAACATTCAAGAAAGGTCTAGGTAAACAATGGATACGAAATTTGCTACCTGGGTGAGTCCTAAATGCAATTTCAATTGTGAATTTCAATGTAAATCCGGTAAAACTCTTTCATCAAGTACTGACGGACAGTAATTTGAAAAAGCTTGTTCAAGGATGGCTGAAAAAAATTAATGTCAATCACAAACAAACTATTTTGGGTTGTACTATACACAAAGATTGGAACTGATATCGATCATTAGCTTTGACGATGTGCTTCTATTTTTAAAATTGGTTCATCTACACACAATAGCATCTGCATTTTATACCACGTGATAATGTTGTGGTAGGAATACTGACCCACAGCACACACATCATTAGGAGTGAGAATTCTTTGAATGTACTCTCACAATTTTGAACCCTGGATGGCAGAACCTTACTGGCCAAAGATCTAAGCAGGAATTTGTCACATAGCAGGTGCAACGATTATATAATTTGCACTTCCATATATTACATAACTTTAATCATCTTAAATAATTAACGACCTGGTACAAAAGCTGCATTACACAATGTGGCATAGATAGCCCATTTTTTTAAGCACATTTTCAAGTTCATGATCATGATTCCACACAATATTGTGTATATTTTTGTGAAACAGTCAGTTTTGAGAGTCTTCTTTTGCAACAGCCCAAATGTTTCCCTATGGGATTAATGTCAGGGGAGTTCCCTGTGCTTCTAGAGCACAACACATATTGTCACTGAAAAATGTCTTCACTTTCTTTGAAGTGTGGAAAGGAGCAAAGTCATATTGAAGCCATTTCTGCAATGCACAATGAATTCTCCTTTCCAGTATTTCAACGTACTGGTTACTCTTCTTCATGCAATAGACTGGCACTTAGGGACCTGCAAGCACATGCACGGAACGCCCCTGAACATCTTCACAGGGTGTACGGTCTGTTGTAAACATGCCAAACTTGCTGGCTCATTCTTTGCTCAGCGCATATATTCAACCCTCTGGCCCTACACTAAGTACCTTTGTTTCAGTGTTCTACTGTCTAATGCTAAAGACTATGGGTCCACAAGATATTCTTCACAGGTTTGCAGGCTTTCCTTCCACATGCTAGAAGTTTACAATGAACAGCACTTGCAAGCAGAATCACTCCAGTCATCAAATTCATAATCCAAGTTTAATTTGCTTCTTTTGAGGAAAAGAAGTTATCAGGTGGTGTAGTTTTCTATAATAATTCAACAATTGTACTATGCTTCCTGGGAATTTATCTATTTAAGACAGTTATGAAACTGAAGGTTATCTCAAAATCCATGCACTTTTAACCTAAAAATCAAAGACCTATTGCTACCCAATCAACAATTGGCATAGAAAGGGGAATGTTAAGAGTAACCAATGTGTAGCACACTTGCCAACCAATGGGAGAATTCTTTTTAAAGAAAACCTTGTCAGATTAATTTGAGGGGGGACCATCTCTTTGGCAATTTTCATTAAAGTGATGTGGAGTTCTTTTTCATTGAAGTGCCAATTGACTCATGTGTCATAATGTGCTCGGGCAACAGGTGCTCAAAGTTACTTCACCACTGCATGACTTCCTGCTATTTCTTGAGGGATAAAACAATTTTACAAGCGACTACGGGAAGTCCAATTTCATCGGCAGTGACCAATTTTTTCATGGAACACTTTGAAGAGGCGGCTATTTCTTTGGCCAAATTGACTGTTTAAATTACTTTTTAAATTTGAAATTAACATTTTATTGTATCCAATGATAAAATTTAAACAGGGTCGACAAAATGACCGTAGTAGAATATGTTTAAGTTTCTACTTGCACCAAAATGCCAATCTCACCTCACTGAATGGGAAACATTCCAGTTTTGTCTATATCACTGTGAAGACAAATATGAATCCATCTCCACTTTCTTAAGAAAAATGTGAAATACACACTGCATAACAAAAAGAAAACTGAAGCACCCAGAAGGGAAGAAGGAAACGAAACGAAAGTTCACGTATTAAGAGTGTATGTGGTGTTATTTCAGTGATTACATAATAGTCCTATTTACAAAGAACTTTGCAGTATGAGCCCACTTATCAGTACGATATTGCATCCCTCTGACCTGGAAGCATGCACAGATTCAGTTAGGAATGGTGTCAAAGCAATTTAATCCTCCCCTGGGGCAAGATGGCCCACAACTGTTTTAACTGGTCCTCGATATTTTGGATACTGGCAATAGGATGGAGTATACATCCAAACTCGTCCCACAGGTGTTCTTCTAAAGACAGATCTGGGGATGTAGTGCTGGGTATGGGAGTACGTCGACATCATACAGACAGTTGATAGACACGTGCCATGTGTAGACGAGCATTGTCCTGTTGAAAAATGCCACCATGATATTGTCGAATGAGGGGCAACACTCGGGAATGCAGGATGTCCGTGATGTACCATTCTAAGTAACTATTCTCTTTTCAGAACCTGTATTGAAGATCAATTATGATGTAGAAATACAATGGGTTATTACAATCCACCTATTCAATACTACATCATAATGTACTGTTCTGCCATCAGAGTTTCCTCCGCCATTACCAGCCATGACCTGAAGTCACATGCGATGGCTCCGCACACCGACGTCAAAACATTGGAAGAATGGGACCACTCCCCAAGTCACCGCCGTACTCTCATCCGGGATAGTGGAGAACCGTGATTCACCGCTAACACAACGCAACACCATGCATCACCAGTCCCATGCTTCCCAGTCACGGCACCACTCCAAATACAGCCGTTTGTGTTGTGTTAATGGCAGCCTTCGCATGGGACGGTAATTCCATAGTCTGGCTGCAGCTAGTCTCCGATCAATGGTGCAGGATGACAATGTTGCAGGGAGTGCATTATTTGCTCTATGATGGCAGACACGTTGAGCTTGACATACAATACGGCGATCATTCCTTGTGGTCAGATGTGGTCGACTGGAACCAAGACGACGAGTATGCCTGCCCTCATGTTTCCATGCAGTCCAACATCGGCCCACTATCACATCTGAATGCCCCACAAATTGGGATATCGCAAGATTCGACCAGCCGGCCAAACTGAGACCCACAATGAGGCCCCTTTCAAACTCTGTCAGGTGCTTATAACTCTCGTCTCACGCGAGTACGCAGCATCTCCGAGTGTTTCACAGTGATCACTCAACATCTGAAGTTGTTCACACCCCTTATATACCCTACCAGGTCTGGTAACAACACTAAAGCCAAACAAGACTAATGCACTCTGATGGCCATTCTACCAGTCACAGAGAATTGCAACTAATCATTTACACATCCGCCGATGGTGTCTTCGTGAACGAAGTTACTCTGACTACTGATAATTTCTTCTGGGTGCTTCAATTATTTTTTTGTCAGGCAGTGGACATTAATGCAAAATTAAGTAGGCAGTGAATAATATTACCTTTGTGTCTTCCAAGGGCACGAATTTGAAGTTCTTGATCAAACTGGCAAGGGCTAATTTTGCAATCAGCATTGCTACTTGGACACTGATATTTGCTCCATTGTTACCAGCTTGGCCAAATGGTAAGTAAGAGACCACTTTACGTTTCTGCAAATTCTCAGAGGTAAACCTGAAAGAAGAAAGAAAACATTTATTGCTTTCCGATTGTTTCCAGACATTTTCACTAGCACAGGTTACAACCCTTTCCTCAAAACTTTACCAGGAAAAAAAAAAAAGAACTCTAAAAGGAAACTTCAACTGTGTAACACTCAAACTGGAGGACAATTAGCTACAGTCCAGAGCCTTCCAAAACACAGATCAATCTAAATCTATTCAGAAAATGGTAATTTGTACTCCAGATGACCACTAACAAGGCGAGTAGTGTGGTGGACACAGACTGTTGGGTTTTGGTTTTTCACAAAAGTTAATCCACATAAAAATCTAAAAAGAAACCATTTGTTAATACTGGCACTGGTTTAAACTTCTATTTTACAAAGATAGATATACCTTTTATCTGAGGTGATACAATTAGTTCACCTTTAAGTCAATGAATACATAAGTTCATAAATTTACAATTTTGAGCATTGCACTGCTCCTGGTGGTGGTGTAGTTTCATCTTTGTTACTAAATACATCAATACTGTCTTCGTTTAACAGAGCGCTGTTGCCGGAGAACACTTCCTGCAGCTGAATTAAAACAATTCATCGGAATTTATTTCTCTATTTGCTGCCAATGCAAGCAATTGTCGTTTAAAGTTTCCACAGGATCATCACCATTCACTTCCTTTCGTATCAAGTGCAACTAAATTGTGAATCATCCAACTGACCTCTGAAATGACAATTTTGAAAGTCAGCATTGGAAACTTCATTACTTAACTAAAAGTCTTGTCCGTGCAGGCCATGAAGGCCCTTGGAGGGGTGGAAGGTAAAGGCTTCCACTATCCGTAACCTCGGCACTTGATGGGGTAGAGTGGTTAGCTCTACGCCCGGCCGCCTTTGCCCCCAGGAATTAACCTGGTACTCATTTTTGGTGTAGGCTGAGTGAACCTCAGGGCCATATGCACCTCCGGAAGTGGAAATCTTATTTCTTAAATTTTACGACTTCCTGACGGGGATTCGAACCCACGTCCTTCCGGGCGAACCGAGCACGCCTTTACCGCCTCGGCCAGGCAGCCCCTCATTACTTAACTGCCACAACTCATTCTGCTCTTTAAATAGTTACTTCTCGCTTTTCATTGTGAAGGTTAGATGGATGAAACTAAATACAAATTTTTGTTACGTCATGCGAACTGCAGTATGGCCTGTACCCACTTCGAAGCAGAATTTTGTTTCTCTGACAAATTACTTTGGGGGATCTCATATGCAAGCTTTATTCCATTTCCGTAGACTCAAAAAGCCAAGGGAGGGGGGTTTGATACATGAGGGGGGGGGGGGGTCCAAAACGGTTAACATGAGAAGAGGAAACTAGAATTTGCTCAGCAGAGTTTACATAAATGATTATGTAGTGGCTAATGTAATTTTGTCCTGTACTTGTCCTTATCTTGTAACCTTTACAGTTTCTTGAAAAAATTATTCCAACTCCAGGTTTTGTTATAAAATCCTCTACTTTATGAACTAGCATGTTATACAAAATGTTATTATTCACAACATACAGATAAATACAAAGAAATACTCACCTATCAGGGCTGAATGTGTCTGGCTCTGGATAATACTCTTCAAGGTGGTGCAATGCATAGATTGGAACTGAAACAATCGTTCCTTTTTCGATTTTCAGTTTTTCCCATTCTGTTACTTCACAGCATTCTCTTTCTAGTCTGAAAGAAACACACCACAAATTCAGATTAAATACCTTACCTAGCTATTATAGTTTTTTTAAAAAAAAAACAGGAAAACAAGAAGAGTTTGTATTGTTTTAGATTTCTATAGAATTTCTTTCTTAGGGAATAAAGAAGCAAACCTACCCAGCCACTGGCATGCAAATTAATATAGCACAGTCCAAAATGTCTGACTCAACCTTAATCAGTAAAAGGGAGCAGTGGCTCTTGTACCTGGATGTCACTTGGCTATAAGAGGGGAAGTCAAAGTCACACGAGAAGATTGAGATATGAAGAAAGTACCTCTCAAGTCAAGGTCAAATATTTGAGAACACAAACAGGTGTTCCAACTAAAAAGGTCTTCAGGGTGACCAAGTACGAAGACAGGATAAACGATATTAAGGTATAACGGGAATTACACCTGGAATGCCGGATCCAAGAGCTGTGTTTAGGGAGCATTGTAAGTACTGCGATAATATCCATTTTATTAGAGTGAAGAGTGTCAGGGCAATATATAAATTAATTCTTGAACTGAACGGTAAGTGATGGTGCCCTTTCAGGCACTTCAGAACACTGAACAGAGACAGTATACACTGCAGAAAAAAAAAAAAAAAAAATTATCAGACCACACTTTGGCAACTATAAAATTTTATCGTTTTTATGTCCCATTAACTACTTTGGACGTGGAGATGCCAAGGTGCCGGAATTTTGTCCCACAGTTCTTTCACGTGCCAGTAAATTACTGACACGAGGCTGACATATTTGAACACTCAAATACCACTGGACTGAGCCACGATCAAACCTGCCAAATTGGGGTCAGAAGGCCGGCACCTCAACAGTTTGAGCCACTCAACCCAGCAACACCTGCTCATAGGTTTCCAATTCACTCATGATTCATCATAGAAACAATACATATTGAGTACATGAAATGATTACATTTACAGATCAGTAGCTCAAGCAGTTCTGTGGTACCAGATACGGACCAATGCTCTAACACCCATATTAGTAAGCGGTGTAGCCTCCACTGGCGGCAATGCAGGCGCTGACCGACATGCAGTTGATCATACAGGTGGTGAATTCTGTCTTGGGATACGTTATCCCATGCCTGCTCCACCTGTTCCTGTAGTTCTATAAGAGTTATGCGATGAGTCGCACGAGTCATTAGTTGTTTCATCGTGTCCCACACGTGCTTGACTGGAGATCAGAGGTGATCCTCTGACGACACCAGTCTAGCTGTGCACGTCTATGCTGTGGTGTGAATGGAGGATGAGCTAGATGCGTGATCCCCTAGGCCCACTGCTAGTAACAGACAATTCAACAGTTCGTGTTGTCACTTCTGGGTTCACATTCACTTTTTTGTTCTGTGATAGCTGTACCATCTGCCACTGCTGCCCTTACACCACGATGATCTTGGCAAGCTGCATGGATGTCCACGAGTGTGAGAATGTTCATGGGTCCACCGTTGCCAGCATTGTTGCACAAATGACATGGCATGTCCAACGTGTGGGGCAATTCTCTGAAAGGACCATCCTGCCACTCAGTAGGCCACAATGACCTAAATGAGCTATTATTTCATCCTCAATAATGCCACACCACCACCACCACCACCACCACCACCACCACCACCTACCAGTTTTTTTTTTCTGCTGAGGTGTGAAAACTTGCCTGCCATAATCATTTCATGCTCAAATGAAAGACTGTCCATACAATCTAGAAATGAAAGCTCTGACGGAGGAGGATTCTGAAGAATTTCACATACTCCAGTTTCCTTTGAATAACAAAATGAATGAATTAATGAATTAATTTGTTTGCCCCTACCACTGATATCCAGTCACCTTTGCCCATTCTCGCAGGTTTTCATTGTGCCTACCATGAATCAACCGTATGTATTCTCACCATTACTTTCGGACAACGAGTTTAAACCTCGCTTAATATTCTTGTAACACACACTCTTCAAAATCACTTTCTTTCATGTCTGATCCACTATCCGAAACTTTCAAGCACTCAATAACTCCTAATAGGGAAAACACAATTTTCAAAAAAAAATTTAACTACACAAATGAAACCGTAAGGAAACCTATTGCATTGTGATAAGTTACCATTTTCTATCATTAAAAAAAATATTAAAGTCTCCTTCCGCAAGGCAAGTAAAACGTCCTGCAATCTAAATGGTGGGCTGTGACATCAGCATCCAGAACTGCGTGAAGCTCTACCAGCCATTGTGCATGAGCTGTTACTAAAAGCCAATTATTTATTATTTGCGATTGTGAATAACTTCAAAATGACTGAAGAAGAGTTCAAAAAAGCAGTCAGACAACCTAGCGCATGTGGATGCCATCATGGTGGCATCATTCTTGAAAAATAAGAAGCAACTGTTTTTCAGGCTGCAGAAATTCATGGAACAAAAGCAAATTGGCTTCTTTTATATATGTGCAATGTACTGTAACTCATGGTACAAGGATAACAAGGAACATGAATAAAAATCAGTTTAAACTCTTCTACAATTGATTTTTAGACTGGTTCCCATTGTAGACAATATATCAAATTTTTGGACTTTCATCATAACTAAAGTAACAATTTGGACTTCAACAGCTAGCATATAGGATATAGTTCTATATCCTATCATTCCTGAAAAGTATAGATTGATTAAATTTCCTTAGTTCGTTTCTCTGGTTCTTCCCAAGCTGAGCATATCAAGCAAGAACAAAGCCGTGGTGATATTTTTGTCTCTAAATATAAGAACGTCTTTGGGTTCTGTAATTTTTACCCTTTGGTTTATTTATTTGGCATGTACAATCTAAAACTTGGGCTAAGTTTGGACAATACTTTAAACAGCAACATCTTTTATTTGTTGTAATGCATTTTCCAATTAAAATGTTTTAAATTAATATTGATATTAATGAGCATAGTTAACCTAAAAGAAAGAGACCACCCATACCGATAAACATATTTTATAGAGACATATATATTTCTACTAAATTAATGTTTTTTCATGATTTACCTGCTTACTTTCTATTATTTTTTTTTTACAATTGGCTTTACCATAATCTATTAGCTTCGTGTCCCATATTGATAATTCCAATGATCACAAGTATAAAGAATGGACTTTCCACTGTTTACAATTGGCTATATCTCTCTTTACAACAGATAGGTCTTACGACGATGACGGGATAGGAGTGGGAAGGAAGCAGCCGTGGCCTTAAGGTATAGGCCAACATTTTCCTGGTGTGAAAATGGTTTTCTGTGGTATTCCATTTTCAAGGCTACCAGCCGTGGGGTTTGAACCCACTATCTCCCGAATGCAACCTCACAGCTGACCATCCTTAACCCCACGACCAACTCGCTCGATGTTGTATTGCAGAGTATTCAGATGTAGCCTAAATTTGTTTTTCAAATGCGAGTTCTTAACTAAATAAATACTAAATAAATAAATAAATAAATGTTGCATGCTAAGATAAATTTGTATAATTAGAGCAATCATTGTGGTTCATAAACCCTTTGGTTTATTTATTCGACACTGATCACCGTCAACTTGGGTTAGATCTGGAGAATACTTTAATTATCAGCATTAACTTATGCACTGTTTATTACTTCCATACTCCAATATGTAACTGAAACATTTAATTAAAAGAATCATAGATTCATATTTAAAGTTTTACAACTAGAATAGCAGACATGGAAAAGTGATTAAAAGTTCAAACAAATTAAACTTATATTAAAATGATTCACACAGCAATAAACTGTAGCCTTTTTCAATATATCACTGGCATTTCTTCCTAGTTTTACTGTCCATTGGCACATTGATAAATAATTTGTTTTGAGTGGTATGCCATGCATTTTGCATATCTGAACTATACACAATTTATAAATTTTCTGCTTCACTGTCTGCACAAGATTCATTTTAAGTCCAAAAACTAACAGATTATTGTACACCATATATAAATTGAGCCGGCCCCGTGGTGTAGGGGTAACGTGCCTGCCTCTCGCCGGGAGGCCCCGGGTTTGATTCCCGGCCAGGTCAGGGATTTTTCTCTCGACCTGAGGGCTGGTTCGAGGTCCACTCAGCCTACACGATTAGAATTGAGGAGCTCTCTGACTGTGAGGTGGCGGCCCCAGTCTCGAAAGTCCAGAATAACTGCCAAGAGTATGAGTCGTGCTGACCACACGGCCCCTCGTAATCTGCAGGCCTTTGGGCTGAGCAGTGGTCGCTGGGCAGGCCAAAGCCCTTTCAAGGGAATTAAGTGCTGTGGGGTTTTGTTTGGTATATAGAAATTGAAGTCCGCCTCTGTGGTGTAGTGGTTAGCGTGATTAGCTGCCACCCCCGGAGGCCCGGGTTCGATTCCCGGCTCTGCCACGAAATTTGAAAAGTGGTACGAGGGCTGGAACGGGGTCCACTCAGCCTCGGGAGGTCAACTGAGTAGAGGTGGGTTCGATTCCCACCTCAGCCATCCTGGAAGTGGTTTTCCGTGGTTTCCCACTTCCCTCCAGGCGAATGCCGGGATGGTACCTAACTTAAGGCCACGGCCACTTCCTTCCCTCTTCCTTGCCTATCCCTTCCAATCTACCCATCCCTCCACAAGGCCCCTGTTCAGCATAGCAGGTGAGGCCGCCTGGGCGAGGTACTGGTCATACTCCCCAGTTGTATCCTCCGACCAAGAGTCTGAAGCTCCAGGACACTGCCCTTGAGGCGGTAGAGGTGGGATCCCTTACGAAGTCCGAGGGAAAAACCGAACCTGGAGGGTAAACAGATGATGATGATGATATAGAAATTGAACTTGACTTTACCAGACACTAACATAAAGAAGAAATACATTAAACTGTATCCTGTTTCTCAAAGCACACTGTGATTTTGTCTGCTAATAAAATCAACCTGGACACTGAAGTCAGACCAATGAGAATGCGTACTTGCGTCATGTGACATTTTCGTACTTTAATTTTTTTTAAATCATGTCCGAGTTATTTCTACATTCTGAACACATTTTTTAATTCTGCATGAAATATTGAATCAGATTTAACACATTTTTAATTAAAACTCTGGATCATGCATGTTCCCTATTCTAAGATTTAAAGTAAACAGGGCAATAACAAATATGAGGATAAGTGAATCGGTCCCACGCAGCTCAGACCAGTGCGTCATCTTGGAATGACTTGGCTAAGCTCAACTCTGCTCGGATTTGGAGTGCTACAGAGCAAGTGAGGACGAGGGAGACAGGCGGATCGAGCGAGACATGCGTGGAGAAAGAGAGACACAGTGCTATTGCTCCAAATCGAGGAGTGGGGGTCTGCATTCTGGTCAACCAAGCAAAATAGTCTTTCACTGTGCACCGCGCAATGCACTGGTGCATGCGACCTGAGAGGCCCTAGGTTAGACTAATACTGTAATTTCTAACATGGTCTAAACAGTGCAAACAGTATAGGTACATTTTAATTAAGAGTACTGTATCATTGTAACTACAATACCGTACATATTTATTCGTCTGAACATCTGCATGTTTTCGTGTTCTGTTCCGAGGTTCATTATGGTATTACATTTGTATCCCTTTCCCTTTGAGACAACACTTCATGGAACAAGGTAGGTAGCAGCTTTCAATCAATCAATCAATCAATCAATCAATCAATCAATCAATCAATCAAGATCTGCATTTAGAGCAGTCACTCAGGTGGCAGATTCCCTATCGGTTATTTTCCTAGCCTTTTCTTAAATGATTGCAAAGAAATTGGAATTTTATTGAACATCTCCCTTGGTAAGTTATTCCAATCCCTAACTCCCCTTCCTATAAATGAATGTTTGCCCCAATTTGTCTTCTTGAATTCCAACTCTATCTTCATGTTGTGATCTTTCCTACTCTTAAAGACACCACTCAAACTTATTTGTCTACTGATGTCATTCCACGCCATCTCTCCGCTGACAGCTCGGAATACAGTATACCACTTAGTCAAGCAGCTCGTCTCCTTTCTCCTAAGTCTTCCCAGCCCAAACTTTGCAACATTTTTGTAAAGATTACACATACGTCATTCATGTCTGTTTAGCTTCGCTTTTCACTTCGGAAAGCTGTTTAGTTTCATTACTTAATACCTGTGCATTGAAGTACCTTCTGAAGTGCCAACAGCGGAAAGCTATTGCATCATTTAGTTGCCGCTCATTTAAAATCTGACCCATGTGCAGGAATAGCTTTGTTTACTACAGTCTTTGTGATGTGCTAACGAATTTGCTTTTTTTATTACAATTTTTATTAATAATTAGTAATACAAAATTAAGGATGGTAGTCTGTTTTGGTGCTCAGGATTTGGTTAACTGGGGGAAGTTCAATGCATAGGCTTTTACTTCAAAACTTCAGCTTTCATTCATGGTTCACTCAATCTCATCATACAAAAAACATCTGCAAGCGTTAGGATAACTACAAGTAAATAATTAGGCCTACAATTATTTTAGTTGCTTTATAACCTGTGCTGTGATCACTGCTTATACTACAAAACCTCGATTTTCATTCACTTCACCTTATTACCATGCAGAATAGTTTTACTACAATCAGCACACTAATGCTGCCTAAAAAAAAATGTGTGGTCTCTTCCCACTTTACTACTGCTTGCACTTGAACAAAATTTCAATTTGCAACCGCGTTTGTTCAAATCATCAATCGTACTGTTCTGATGATGCTGCTTGTTGTTTAAAGGGGCCTAAATATTTGTTCATCAGCCCCTAATGGTACGAAATGAGACTAAATGCAATGACAATTTTCCCTTTTTCGCTATTTGCTTTACGTCGCACCGACACAGATATGTCTTATGGCGACGATGGGATAGGAAAGGCCTAGGAATTGGAAGGAAGCGGCCGTGGCCTTAAGGTACAGCCCCGGCATTTGCCTGATGTGAAAACTGGGAAACCACGGAAAACCACAATGACAATTTACTAGTCCAAAATTCATCCCAATGACTAGAATTTAAAATAATCAGCGAAGATAACTCGCAATATTGAAAGTTTAAAATAATTCCAAAATAGATCTACTGACTAGGATTCATAAAGATGATGAACAATGACTATGAACTTTAAACAATCAGTGGATCCGACCTGCAATGCCTCACCTTCCCAGAAACTATATTGAAAAATTAGTATTACTGATCAAGGGACTGCTTACAAAACAATTCTGAATCAATGATTCTTGTTGTCCAAAGGGGTCCAAAATCTAGGTCAGAAGCCCCTCATAATGGCACTTATCGCTAGTAAAGTAGAACCATGGTATTTCTCAAGTTGCAGTACTGATCGAGAGTAGTGTAGACTCACTGTTCCAAATGTTATGGTACTAAAGTACTATACATCGCACAGGTAACGCAGACCTATGGTATTTCTCACACGTGTACTAATCGTAGGGACTCTTACTATCCCGTTGTGTTCCTCACATAGTGGGTAATAACCACACGCAACGCAGACCCACAGTGTTGCTCATATAGTACTACTGATCACAGGCAACCCCCAGACCCGTGGCGTTTCTCACAATGGTACTAATCAAGGCAACGTAAGCCCGTGGTGTTCCACATAGAGGTACTAATTATGGGTACTGTAAACCCATATTGAGCCACCCACTACTCTCAAGTAAAGGCAACCCATGGCGTTCCCCACGTGATGGTACTAACCAAAACTAGTTTCATTGTTCTGATTCAATCATCCCTTGGTCGTCCCTTTTAGTCACCTGTTATGACAGGCAGGGGATATCGTGAGTGTATTTTACATCTGCATCCCCCACCCACAGGTTGTAGACTGAGAGAAAAAAAGAAAGAAGGGTACATCACTTCGAAAAATGAAGTACCAGACAAAGAAAGACCAGGGCCACGAAGGGCGTGGAAATTAAAGTCTCCCTAGACCTCGAATGCTCTAATACCGTCAGGGTTGGAAAAGAACAACAGTTAACTAAGGGAGGTCAGACAGGACAGATGAAAGTGAGGAGCTTGGCACATGTAACTGTAAGCAATGCCAGGACTCTGCTAAGGACCCAGTGGTCGCCAGCCCATGCTCCCAAGTTGAGAGCCCCTGGGGACCCTTTTAGTTTCCTCTTACGAGAAGTAGGGAATACCGTGGAAGTTTTCATTTGTGTCCCCTACCCACAGGGGGTTAGTTTTGAGAAATGGCCATTCTCTACATCAGCGATAACATCATAAGCAAAATCTCCTTATATAAAATTCTTTATCATTAACGTTTTTCGATATTCACTAAAAGTTGCTGCATCTGTTCTTGCCTTAATACTGAAAACTCGCTTTAATTTTTATTTTGAAAGGCATTATTATATTAAGGAAGTCAAATGTTAAATTAAAAATTATGGTCTTGATTGTTTTGAGTTATTAAACTTTTAGTCCAACTACGATGATAAAAAGATAAAATTTTGACCATCTGTCTCTTTTCTACATGCTTCAGTAGAGCAAACTCATTCTATGACAAATTCTAGCCCAATTTAAAACAGAACTGATCCACCAATCCTGCTGTATCTTTGAAATATGACTAGTGTGCCAGGTAGACCTCATTTCTAAAATAAAGTCTTTGTTAAAAAGACCATAATCAGAACCAGATTCAAATATTCGGTAATATTTGAATGATGGAAAAAAACTTGCATAATGTAGCAAGGCAGCATGTGTCATCTGTCGTAGGTACGACATCGTAATTGGTGTAAAACCCTCAATTAGTATGTTTAATTATAGTTTATTTAATGCTAAATTATCTTTCATCAAGTGTTAAACATGACTAGTATATGGTTTCCCTGTAAATATGTAGTATAGAATTGTATAACCTCAAATACGTATTGTGCATAAATTTAACCTCAAATCTAGATAACCAAAAGCGGTAGAAAATTCCATAATGTTCGTATCTTAGACTTATTGTACTATAATTTGGTATATATGAAGGGTTCTGGAAACTTACTGTAAGGTTTTATTATCCAGATACATGTAGAGACATTACGAATGTTGTAGATATTTCCATAGGTATTTGTAAATAGCAGAGGAATGTTCGAGTACCCATTTGACTAGCTGGTCGATCGATGTTTCGAGTGTGTTCCATTAGTGTTGTAAGGACTCTTCCAGAAGTCTATCAATCTAGATGGTTGATCGAATGGTATATATATCGAGCTGTCAGTCAGTGAAGTTAGTTCTCAGTTCTTAGGACTCAGGCAAGAGATGAACTGGGAGTGACTGCTGGGCTCTGAGGAGGAGTCAGAGTATTGGAGCCAAGCAAAAGTGAGCGAGGCGGTGAATTCAAAAGAGCATGTTATAGTGCGCGCGTCAGTGTTGTTGATATCTGTACTTGTCAGAATCGACTTCAGGGTACTCCGTTGTTGAGTGTTGTATATAGTGTCATTTGCTACTGTGTATAATTGTGTGTTGTGATGTACAGTGTAAATAAAGTCATTTATACAAGGAAGCGAACGTGCTCATGTGATATTTATCTACGTCAAATAAAATCGCATCGCAGAACGATACATTTAACTCTCCAGCCAGGAGCGTGCTGATAGTAACCCTAAGCATGCAAGGGACTTACAGGCGGGGAAAGCAGAGAGAACAAGGCTACTGGCGGGGAAGGTAAGGGTGGTAAACACATGCGAGCACTAACTGTTCTTGAGACATGGGGTGGGGAGCGAGGACTAATGGCTTAGGTAGAATGTTATCTGGCCTTTGTTTTTCTTTAATACTAATCTGCTAATTTGATTAAAGAATTTTCATCCACAGAGTTTTCATTTAAATGATTGTCAAAGTTGTGCTTCTGTGATGAATTTCCAACTTCTCCAGGACGTCCATATATTTCCCTTTACTTGGAGAATGTCTTAATTTCATAAGTTGGTCAATGATCGTAAATAAATTTATTATTTTTTTTTTTTAAATTGACCTGAGGTGAGTTTCATATCTTCAATTCTTTTCTATAGTACCGCGTATCATTCTCAATAACTCATACTCATTTCACTATTTCCTTTTTTAGGTCCATACTGGTTCGAGATTAACACTATTTACGGCCCATTTCCATCTGGCACATAAAATAATATTCAAGATCTTAACCATAGTTTCGGCCTCAGCCACACAGTTATTTACATTGGAAAATACTAGAAGCAAGGTTCAAATTATTATTATTATTATTATTATTATTATTAGCGAGTTCTCCCAATACTGAAAGATGTTAAGCAAATAACTGTCAATTCTTCTGTGGGTTCTTGTTTATCCAATAGGTTTTCGTTCTTTCCGAGAAGGCTTGTTTATGTTCCGCCGACCACTTTGGTCGGTACTGTTTTTGTTGTGGTTGCTCGGACGTAGCTTCCCAGTCGTTTACTTTGTGCCTAAAGATGTCTCCTAGGATGTCTGTTGAACTTATGTTTGCGTTTTTGAGGTCCTTTCAAAGTTTGTAAAGCCAGGGTGTTGAGTTATTAAGCGAGGTTACATAATCTAGCATTATATCATCATCATCATCATCATCATCATCATCATCATCGAAAATCCACAGTCTGTTTCCAGTCATTCAACGGGTCAGGAATGGAATGAATGAATCCCCCATCTAGCGGCAAGGATAGGAAATGTGCTGGCTGCCGAAGCCTGTCGCACTCTTCTGGGGCAATGATTAACGATTCATTAACAAAATGAAATTATATTGGAGTGTTGCTGGAATGAAAGATGACAGGGATGACCTGGAAAAAAACCTGTACTGCCTCTGCTTTTTCCAGCACAAATCTCACATAGAGTGACCGGGATTTTAACCACTGTATCCAGCAGTGAGAGGCCAGCACGCTGCCACCTGAGCCATGGATATTATTATTATACCATGATGATGATCATCATGATCATCATCATCATCGTGCACATGGTCAAATATATCTAGTGTTTTTTAGCATTTACATGCTCTTTATATCTGACTGCTATGCTGCATCCCAGCTGTCCAATATACGGTTTCTTACAATAGACATTCTAAGGCATATACCCCGCCTTTATTATATTATCAATGTTAATGACCAAGAAAAATGAAGATGAATCAAAAGATTCAGAGATGGAAGACAATGGGGAAGTTAAAAAGATACTCACAGTAAAGGACTACAGGCTACTGAGGGAATGCTGTTACATGGAAGAGCAAGGAGAATCTGCAATCTACGTTTTGTTTCTCGGTGTAAGTGCGTGAAGACAAAGAGAGACTAAAGCATAACAAAATTTTCTCCTACAAAGAACTAGTCAATTCTTTAGTATTGTATGTGAAATTTTAACAATTATTTTAGGGTATGTTGTGCTTCTCTGTATCCTGTATTGTGCTAGAAGTCTCAGAGTAATATGCAGTGAAAGATGAGTTTTGAATAACCCACCCCTTACTCCATAAAACTTGACATTTCAGAAACTACACCTGCCAAGTACACATTACGTCGAGTTTTGCGAGGACTACTTTTACTTGCAGGGGTAGCCGAACTAAAAGCAGAAATGTAACAACGGTCGTCAATGGGTTAAGAGTTGATTAAAACAACTTGTTCCATACATGATTAATCATTACAGTGGACTTTTAAGAAACCAATCCTTTTATTAAAAAAGGCTAACTAAAAACAGCTAAGCTGAATAGCACATAAACCATTGACAGAACTGCTTGCAGAGGAAACACTAGTCTATTACAATGAACGATAAAAAAAAGTGATTATTTTTGCATAATATACTTAAGATTAAAAGAGAGCTACCAAATAAAATTCACATTTTTTAAAACACGTATAGTTTAATTTCTAGCGATTTGTTTTAATTTAAAAGGTTACGAGTTTTCAGGAATATTGTTTTATATTAATACAGTACAATTCTTAAAATATACACACTTTCTTCCCACCCAAATTTTGAAGGTGGCTCATATATGGAGCCATAAATGCACTGGGCAGTTCTCACTGGACATTTATAAAACATGGAAGTATAGACTGCAACAGAATTTTCAAGACATTTAAGAAAGAAAAATTAGTTCTTACCTGAATTCTATTGGGTACATACGCAACATTTCACCCAGAAACATGTCCAAATACTCTGAGTTTTGTACCAATTCAAATGAGATTTCTGCCTGAAAAACAAAGGAAAATAATATGACAAACAATATTTTGGTTTGAGAAGATTAAATTGTAAAAATGCTAGATTTATCAATTATACTCACACTAGTCTGTAGACTCTTGTTGAGCTCAGAGTGCAACTTGTCCTGAATCTCAGGTTTTGATGCCAGAGTGCTGACAGACAGACAGACGAGAGGTTTTGTAGTAAGAGATGCATTCAGGAGAACAGCAAGACACTGAAACACAAACATGTTAAATTAAAGATTAATTCTTAATGGAAATTCTAAGAACAATAATGGGGGGAAAAGCTACTTTTTCCTCTCGCCAAGTGCTTCTGTCAGTGAAGACATATACTATCTCATCAAAAGTATCCAGACACCCTTCTGTATACATAAAACTAGATTATAGATTCCAACCGCTGCTCATCATCATCATCATCATCATCATCATCATCATCATCATTTCCCTTTATCCAGCTGTAGCCGGGTAGGGACAAATATGGTTCCTTTCCACATTGTTCGGTAGGGGACGCCCTAACATTTTCGGAGGCATATCTGCTTTATTCATATAGGCTATTGTTATGATGGGCTCGCCACACCCAAAGGCATTTTATACCTACTGCTAGGTTCAAAATTAGGCCGCCCCTAACATGGAGTCTGAAGCCTTTCATAGCTGCTCCTCTGGAGTACGGACACTACAGGTTTGCCCCTTTTGCTGCTACTGCTTTAAAAGGCAGCTGAGGGCTCGACGTTTTTCAGATCTACGAAATACTTGCAGAATTAGAGCAAGAGAGCTTAGCCACTTTCAACGTGGAATAGTTATTGGTTGCCACAGCAGTAAGGAATCTGTCTCTGCCATTTCCACCCCTCTCAAGTTGCCGAAGATGACCGTCTGGGATGTGGTTATGAAGTGCAAACCATGGTGGAGTATGCCACGTGTTCACCGAATGGGATCTTCTAACACTGAAGGAGGTGGTACAAGAAAATGGCAAGACACTGTGCAATACAATTGGCTGTAAATTCTGCAGTGTCAATAATTGTGTAGCCAGCACCTGGTCTTGTGCCAAGAAATACAAGGATTGGGGTTGAAGGCTCCAGCACCAGCCCATTTCACTGGTCAATGCCAAAAACCACTGCTTCACTGCCTGCACAAGATTCATTTTAAGTCCAAAAACTAATGGTGAATGATTTTAGGACAGCCTGTTCAGTGGCTAGAGTAAAATATGGCAGTCTGGACAACTGTCTATAACTTTGTGGGAGTGGTTAACATGGAAGGAATTTTCTCCGTAGAGCACACTGAAAGCAGAAGGATACAAGGACGTTCTAATAATGTTATTTTCTTTACGTCCCAATAACTATGTTTACAGTTTTTGGAGACGCCGAGATGCCGGAATTTATTCCCGCAGATGTTCTCTTATGTGCCATTAAATCTACTGACATGAGGCCGACATATTTCAGCATCTTCAAATACCACCGGACTGAGCCAGGATCGAACCTGTCAAGTTGGGGTCAGAAGGCCAGCGCCTCAACCGTCTGAGCCACTCAGCCCGGCAGCGAGGACGTTCTGATCAACTAAGAGTTTTCTTCAGTAGACCAGTTTGGAAATTATCGTGTTCCAGCAAAACAATGCTTCTTTCCTAGAGCAGGGTCTGTTCACAAGTGGTTTGTGGAAAATACCGTCCTGAGAAAGGATTAGCCAGCCCAGAGCCCTGATTTCAAGCCTACTTAATACCTCTGGAATGAACTACAAGAAATGACCCAAAACACTAAATTTGCTACAGCACCACAGGAAGAAGGGTCCATCATTATCCTGGAGACTTTCCGACGCCTGTTAAGACAATCTTTGACGCAGAGTTTGAACTGTAATAAAAACCAAGGGTGATGTGGTGCGGGCTCACTGCTCCCACCTTCACCACATATGAATGTCCACTACTGAGCAGTATAACCAAGGAACACTTCGAAGACAGTTTCAAGTAGGTGTCCGGGTACTTCAGATCAGGCAGTGTATTATCGAGGCTATCTTCTTATACTACATACCTGAGCAACTAGTACATCTGTGTTGGGAGAGCTCTGAAGTTTCTCTTCATTTCCCTCTTCTTTATCTGCCTTTTTTTCATCTTTAACAGCCTCAAGCAGCAAGTCCACCAAATCTGGTAACCGACCCTGAGAAGAGAGATAAAGATATACATAAAAACTGTTAAAGCTCTAAACAGGTGTCACACACTGTAAAATAATTTTTTTTAACCATTAAAAAGTATAGTTCAGGATTTAAAGCATCAACCTGGAAACAAAACATGTTAACCACAAGCTTTTCAACAAAATTGATATTCTCTAATATTGGAATGTATGCAAGATACAGAGCTCCGAAGTTTCTCTTCATTTCCCTCTTTATCTGCCTTTTTTTTTCATCTTTAACAGCCTCAAGCAGCAAGTCCACCAAATCTGGTAACCAACCCTGAGAAGAGAGATACTCTGTAGAGTATTCTGTTATTCTCTGCCCCATGTCTGGTTAAGACGCTTGACCCACATAGCTAATCTGCGATAAGCTTCTCTATACAGTGTACAGTAAGATCTAACGTACAGTATTGGTTTAGTGTATGTTATGGTTTCTGAATGAAGTGTATGTCTGCATGCTGTAGATTTCTGAAGCACAAATCTATTGGAAGAGTGAGAATAGAACTGTAAACAATTTCCTGACACACAAGAGCCAACATGTTGCAGAATTAAGAAAAATGAATGAATTTAAAACTGTGGGTACAGTGCTAAAAAAAAATTTAAAATAGTTAAACAACCAACTGTCTTAACTGGAGATACTCAGTTGGGCGCCCGTTGAGGTTAGCTGAATGTGGCTGAGCTGGCCTGACGTAAATGCGGTCATCTTTCATAGCAAGCCTATGTCACAGCAAAAGGTAATATATTTGCATAATTCAATGAGCTTACTAGATTTGGCACAGTACTGTAATGCTGTGTGACTTTCCTTGTTCACTGAATTTCTGCAAATAGTATTTAAAACTTATCAGCTGTCTGATAATACCAAGCCTCTAAATGGTGAGTTTCATCTCTATTGATAACAAATATTTATTATCCAAGATTATAGTACAACAATGTAAATGCATTTACCAAATAAACACACAGTTTGCCTTCAAATAAATAACCTATTCCCCTGGTAAGCATAATTGGATTGTTGGTATCAGATAATTTAAGCCCAATCAACCATAAGCCATAGCTTACCCACCTTAACTCTGTATTGTATCAGAAATGTTTCTATAGCACCTCTAAAAATGTAAGTGAAAATTGTAATTCATATACATACAGTACAAATATTTTGAGGTTGTAGGCCTAATTCAATTGTATCTAGTCAAATCAAATAACTTATTTCTTACAATGTAAATTTAAGAGAGACTGGTTTCTGCCCTCTTGAATTATTTTCTGCTTCCATTTCAACCTCTGGTATTGCTGCAGTGATTGAGTGACAGAACTTTGCCCATCTCTCATGGCCTGTGACATAACCACAATGTCACTGTGACTGAATAGGATGCACTCATCACTTGCCTGCCTGCTTACAATGCTGTGCACCTGCAGGATGAAATGCCTAGCGAAGCTCCTCAGGTCTTAACAGATGAAAAAAGAAAAAAATCAGAATGTTTTTGTAAGACCTGAGAGATTCCCCCCCCCCCCCCACACACACCAAAAATAGTCTTAAAGGAAAGTGGCTCAGCAAAGAGAGGTTTCACATTCTTCTGCATGGTGGGCAGCAATAAAACTGAAATTTAAGCCCAAGTGTTTCAGCCACAGAAACCTTTATTGCAATTTGTTTTTTCAGTCTCAACAGTGGTGAATTAAATCCTGAATTAGTACCATTTCTGATCAAGCATGGTTTTATTTCCATGGACATTTAAATTCATAAAAATAATATTAGTCACTTGAGAATCCAAGAATAATTCATGAAACTCCACTTCATGACCTTAAAATATGAGTGTGGTGTGCTATTTGTGTTAAAAGATTTGTAGGGCCAATTTTTTTAATGCCATTCTGTCCAATACACAGAATTAATATTGAACAAGTTTTTTATCCCAACTGACTCGGCAGGAGAAGTCTGATATTTCCAGCATACCACTCGTAATTCAATGAATGCAGTACGAGAAGTTTTCCGAGACAGTATAATTGGTGTAGGTTTAATTTCAGATCATTCTCCTGATTTAACAACTTGACATTTATTGATGGGATAGTTTGAAAGATAAGAGTTTATAAACAAATAAAAAAACAAAAAACTACACCACAGAAGAAATGAAAAACACAATTTGCTCAAAATTTTGTAGATTCACAAGGCTCAATTGCAGAGAGAGAACAGGAATATCACGCTATGCTTGTCTATATGCCAAGGGAGAGCTTTTTCAACACTTACTTTAACAGGGTAAGTTTTATAGTTTTTCTCTGTTTTTCAATTTGATTATCCACTCATCAAAGTTGGTTTTTTTTTGTTTTGTTTTTTACGAGCGTACAGGAATGGTACAACTGCAACTGCACTATTTTACAGACATATGGTATGCAAGAAGGACTGCAAACCCATTCAGGGCTTGCCCTGTACAATTGAAGAAAAAAAAATTGCTGAGAATGTAAAACTACTATTGCAAAAGTTTATCCAGGCAGACTGGAAACTTAACCATACAAGAGAACATTGATATCAAAGTATAAAATAAAATTGGAAATAACATATATATGGTTTGGCTGCTTTAACAATAATATCCTAAATGTAAAACAGTCTTTATGCATTAATCTTCACAATGAATGTATCGAATTTGTTAGCCCAATTTATCATTTTAAAATAATATATTTGTTTGCTCAGAAAGTTCCAAATGTTTTATTAGATGGAAATGAACCAAATTTCATGCATTTAAGAAAAATCATTCCTTCAAGTAGAAAACAAAAAGATATGATCATGAATAGGAACACAATGGGATAAACACTATAACGAGCCATTGCAGGAAGAGTGAACAACAGAAAGCAGAGACTAAGACAATCTCTTCATCTTCACACACTACCGTCTTCACATCGACAGGCTCTCCCCAACAATCCCAGCTCTTCTACATTCATTCCTTCTCCAACTAATGTTTCTTCTGCTACCCAGCATCATCACGAGGGCAGGTTTTCAACACTCACTGAGAAGCCATCTAGGCAGATCTTCAGTCCTGATGTAGAAGGTGTAGGATAAGAAAGCCAGACAAGTCCAGTTAAGAATTAAGATAAAGAGGAACAGGTGGTAAAAAGAAAAAACCACTAGGAACACAGGACAAGTACAGAAGAACAGCCAGAGTCTAGGTAAATATTGGAAAGGAACGAAAACTGGACACATCAAGTCTAACAGGAAGATAGGCCTATAATTTTTTGCAAGTGACAAAGAACTCAAAGACTTCTATGTTATTGGGACAAAAAAAAATTTCATTCACTAATTCTAGCCTAATCTGTTAAGATATTTCGTATAACTTCTCAAATCCAAACAGACTGTTCAATAATGGCGTGTGGCCTCCCGAGAGGCCTGGTGTAGGTCTTTTGATTGGACTCCCGCAGGCGACCTGCGCATCATAACGAGGATGAAATTATTACGGAGATGACACATACGCCCAGTCACCGTGCCAGGGGAATTAACCAATTATGGTTAAAATTTCAGACACTGCCGGGAATCGAATCCGGGACCTCTGTGACCAAAGGCCAGCACGCTAACCATTTAGCCATGGAGCCGGACACTGTTCAATAGTGACAATGCAACTCGTGGAAAGGAACAGGCCTAAAATCTCAGAAATAAAATAAACTTTCTTGCACGAGTACTCAGTTTTGACTTTCGTTTTTTGTAGATCCCATGATAATTTTTGCACCATACTGTTCTAGACATTTAATGGTTCTAGGCCCACTTACCCCAGGAACATGAACTCTAAAGACATTTCACCAGTATTATTCATCCATAAGCACCCATAAAAAACAAATTCAACCAGAGTAAACTCATTCTGCAGGTTTGTTGTTTAAATTTATTTCTTCTTCTTCTTGAAAATATAAGCTGCTTATGAGATATATTATTTGTAGAATGTGGAACAGAATTTTGGAACATTCAACAGATGATTTGGGCACAAGCACACAGGTATTGTAATATCTCTCCCTCCCTCTCCCCATCCCTGGTCTTAGTACTCATCATACCTTCAAGTTAAGGAATGCAGTCCGACTTAAGTTCTTATATTTACACTTCTGCAGTTGTGAATCAGTCCACCCAACATCCAACTCTCAGATCATCATTTCTGTGCCACGCTCTTCCTTCTGAAGACACGATATTATCTCAATCAATCAATACTGATCTGCATTTAGGGCAGTCACCCAGGTGGCAGATTCCCTATCTGTTGTTTTCCTTGTACAAGGATGGATGATATTTTTTAACACAATAGTTTGGAACTGATTGTGCTACACCTCTGTTATGCTCATATTAAGTTCATTGGATCTGGCAGCACTGAACTGATTGCCATTAATTCTTCACCTGTTAGTCACAATTTCAGAAACTGTTGGTTTCACTGCCTTTTAGGGGTATATTACATGTGGAATATTTGTCCACATGGTTTTGGTCCATCTGGCTGTGTTGTGATTGACTTTACAAGAAGCATTTGTAGAAAAAATTATAAACATCAAAACATGAAATGTGCTTAAGGAGGACAAAATCAGGATGATATTTACTTAATATATGGATCAATTTTACTTTGTACTTATGATACAAACTGAAACTAATAGATATCTGTTCAGTTCATATTCTTCGAAACAAGTTGATTGAGGTAAGTCGAACTTCAAACCAAAATATCTCGGCCTCAATTTAAAGTCCAAGAGAAGATTAATTACCCAGTTATTTTATCATTAACATCTGAAATAACAAGGAGACTTGGACAGCGACAGAAATAGTTTAGCTTCAAACAGTCCCTTCAAAAGGAGCTGTTAAGGGTGGGCAGAGAAGACTAATAAAATCTGAACATTGTACTTTGACTTGAAAAGACTGCTCCACAGTGGAGAAATACAAAGCCACAGTACACTGAACATTCCTGACCAGAGTTCTAAGCTGAAATATTTTGCTTTGTTTGTCTGGGCATAAAAATGATACGAACACTATATCTTAAAACACCAACATTCTTAATAAATAGATGTACATCGAATCTCGTGCAATACACGACCACATTTAAAAAAATATAACTTTCTAACCATAACAATGTTAACAGACTTAAGATATTAAGCATTTTCCTGTCACAGGAGTCTGTTGCTGAGGATGAACATTCAAGAATGGTAGAATATGCCCTACTAGGTAACTCATTTACCATTAAAAACAAGTCCTGTAGTTAGCATCATTCTTTGTTAATAATTGGTCAAAAACATCTTCCTAAATTTGGAATAAATTTATACAGCTGAGTAAAAAAAATCAAATTTCTAAATACTTTCATATACATCAGAATATATTCCTAAATTACTTAATTCACAAATAAAATTCTCTGAATAACTGAAGAAATCTATGATCCTCCTAGATTTCCGAGATTAAGTCCAACATGGCATGAATTATGCCTTCTATAGCCCAATACAGAGAAGGATTAGAAATGTGAATAAGGTAGATACTGATATTTAAGACTTCACATTCTCTATGCGCAAAAAATGTTAAATGCATAACCATTAGTCAATTTTGCTTATTTGACTTACTGTACTAATAATTTCATTTGTTATTACAATTACAACTTCTCGCTTCCCATATGTAACAATTTGTTAGTTAAACATCTAATGCAAGTTGGTTACATGCTGTCAACAAAGTAGTATATTATTATTATAAATAAATAAATAAATAAAATTCGCTGGGGCCATCAAGGACCACGTTAAGTCTTGTTGCATTTGACACTGAACTTGGCCTTCTTTAGAGCCCAAATTTCCCTCATTCTTTGTGAGTGGGCCTGCTTACGCTCCTCTGTCCAAGGAGCACGGTGTCTTCTCTTCGGCTGCTCGTCTCTGTTCAGCCCGTTCGTCAAAATTTTCTTGCGGAAGAGATTTCTGTTAAGGGCGTCTTCAGCTGAGATATGTAGCATTTGCAGGTCTTCTTTGGTATTTCTAAACCAGGGAATTGTGGTTTGGGGGTATGAATCAAAAAAGTGAAAGATTTCTTTAGTTAACTTTCTTCCGTCCATTGTTTTCAGATGACCGTAAATCGTGCCCGTCTTTTTCTGATTGTGTCGGTAATTTTCTCTATTTTGCTGTAGACTTCCTTGTTGGATCTCTTTTGATGGATTCCATTTCTGTACTTTGATCCCAAGATTCCTCTCACTATTTTGCGTTCTCTTTTCTCCAGTTCTTCAAGGAGTCCTTTGTTGGCATTTAGAGGCAGGGTTTTGGCTGCATATAGAACTACTGGCTTCAGAACTGTTTCATAGTGACGTATCTTGGTGTTTTGGGAAAGGCATTTTTTGTTGTAGATTGTGCGGGATGCTTGGTAGGCTATTTCCAGTTAGCGTACTCGCTCCTGAAGTGCTGCTTTGTCCAGTCCATTTTTCATGATGATCTCACCCAGGTATTTGAATTTGTCTACTCGGGTGATGTTCCCGTATTTTGTATGGATTTTTGGTGGAGCCTCTTTGATGTTAGTCATTACTTCTGTTTTCTCAAGCGATATCTGCAAACCAGTTTGTTCGGCAATTTCCTTTAAAATTTCAACTTTAGCTCTAGCGGTTTCTATGTCGTTTGAGAGAACAGCAATATCATCGGCAAATGCTAAGCAGTCTGTTGCGATCCTCTTGGATTTGCTTCCTATTCTTAATGGACTGTAGTTGGTTTCCTGTAATCTCACCCGCCAGGTTCTGATGATCTTTTCAAGAACACAGTTGAAGAGTATCGGGGATAGCCCATCACCTTGTCGGACTCCTGTTTTGATGTCAAAGGAATGTGAGAGACATCCGTGGAACTTCACCTTGGATTTTGTATCGGTCAGGGAGGCTCTAATTAATGCCAGCAGTTTCAAATCAACTCCAAATTCATTTAAGATGTTTAGCAGGACTTCCCGGTCAATGGAGTCATATGCTTTCTTAAAGTCCACAAAGACAGACACATACTGCTTGGACCTTAGCGTACAATATCTGATGATCGTTTTGAGATTTTGGATCTGTTCAGCTGTTGAGCGACCTTTTCTGAACCCTCCTTAGTATTCACCTATTTGATGTTTGACTTGTGCTTCCAAACGCTCCAGGATGGCAAGTGATAGAATTTTGTAAGTCACGGGTAGCAAAGATATTCCTCTGTAGTTGTTGATGTTCTTCATACTGCCTTTTTTGTGTAATGGATGGATCAAAGCTATTTTCCAATCTTCGGGTAGGGTCTCCTTGTTCCAAATATCTTCTATTTGCTTTTGCAAGATATCAAGTGATTCCTCTGGGGCATATTTCCATAGTTCTGCTACTACTACTGAGTCTTCCCCCAGCGCTTTGTTATTTTTGAGACGGGCAATGTGACGCTTGATTTCATCTCTGTCGGGTGGTCTGGAATCTGGGTACCTGAGTAAGGGTTCCTTGGTCTCAATGTCGCTTTGAGGTTTAGATCAATTAAGTAAATTCTTGAAGTAATCTGCCTGAATGCTGCAATTTTCTTCATTTGACGTCGCCAGTGTGCCGTCCTTTCGCTCAAAGCATAGAGATGGTGGTTTATAGCCAGTGAGTTTGCATTTGAAGGCTCTGTAGTACTCTCTGCTTTCATTCTTCCTAAAGTTTTGTTCTATCTTTTCAATGAGAGATTTTTCGTATTTACGTTTCTCAGTTCTGAACACCCTAGCTGCTTGGGCACGTTGGGTTTTGTAGGTTTCCCAATCATTTTCTGATTTCGTAGAGTAGTACTGTTTCCACGCATTGAGTCTTTGTTGGAGGACTGATTCGCAGGTACCATTCCACCAGGCATGTTTTTTGCCTCTCTTGATTTCTGCAACGTCTTTGGCGGCCTCAACAAGGAGACTTTTGGAGTTGTTAAAGTCACAGTCATTTGGTCTTCTCCTGGAACTCCTCGACCCTTTGCCGAAGTTTATCATTGTCGAAGCGTGTGATCTGTTTGGTTGTCTTCTTTGTGTTTGCGGGAATTGGTTTGAATTTGATAAGAGACAATGATCTGAGGCCACATTGATGCCTTTCTTTACCTTGACATTCATAATCTCAGGGCTGTTTCTCCTGGAGATTGCAACATGATCAATTTGGAACTCTCTTGAGAGCTTGGATGGGAGAACGCCAAGTCATTTGCTTTCTGGGTAGATGGCGAAAGTGGGTCGACATGACCTGCAGGTTGTGATTTTCGCAAATGGACACCAGTCTTTTGCCGTTGGGATTGGTTCTTTTGTGAGCAGGGTAATTTCCTATAACTCTCTTGTACTTCTGTTCACGACCCAGTTGGGCATTGAAGTCACCCAAAAGAAGCTTGACGTGGTGTTTGGGGATTTTGTTTAATTTTTCATCCAGTAGGTCCCAGAAATTATCAACTTCATCTGGATCAGACTTGTTCTTATCGTTTGTAGGAGCATGTGCGTTAACTAGGGCATAGGTTTTGTTCGCGCATTTAATTGCGAGTATAGACAATCTGTCGCTCACAGGTTCGAAATTTGCAACCGATTTAAGGATCTTGGTCCTAACAGCAAACGCGGTTCCAAGCATCACAGCTCCATTGAGGATTCCTCTTTGCGCTTTGCTCTTGAAAAATCGGTAGCCTTCGGATTCAAAAATCTCTTCATCTGGGTACCTCGTTTCCTGTAGGGCCATTATGGATATCCGATTTTCGTGAAGAGCTTTGGCGAGGGTTTTCAGCTTGCCAGTTTGTGTAAGTGAATTTATGTTGAAAGTTGCTAGAAAGGTTTTAGATTTTGGCCCGAGTTTGACTCTTCAGGGTACACCGAGATGCTCCGACTCTTCTCTTGCATGATGCCGAGTCTCCCCAGAATTCGAACGAGACTCGTGCGCCGTGGCGTTCACGACGAGGGATTTATCCGAAGATTTACTCCCTGGGGTATGTTTCTTGAAATGTTGTGCCATCATGCTTTTTGACTTGACTTTGCTTTGGACGGGTACCCATCCTTTTACAACTAGGGTTGTTAGCCCTAGAGGTTGCCTCAAGATGTTTTCTGGCTTCTGGTCATTTACCAGTCTTCGCCGTAACCCTGGCAAGGGACCAGTTTTTTTTTTCGTGGTGGTATTTTATTTCCCTACTACCCTCTGACTCTGCTGGCGGCAGAGCCAGAGAGTTTCCCCAATTCCAATGGGACGCGCCCGATGGAGGTAACCGGTAAATCCCCACACGGGTATTACTATTATTATTACTATTATTATTATTATTATTATTATTATTATTATTATTATTATTAGAACTAAATGTGAAAGAATATGCTACTTCAGACAGCAGAGCAAAAACAAAAAAGTCAACTATTACTTAAGTGGTGTCATTAATGCTTTCACGGCCTGTACTTAAAGACATGATACTGTATAGGCTTTTGAGCTGATGCCGTGTCAAGAAAATGAGGTGAAATTCTTAACTTTTCACAGAGAAATGTGCTCTGCGTCCTCAGAAGAAATATTGACTGTCCACAAGAAAGGCTTCGTAAGTGTATTCATAGTGCTACAATGAAAATACTAAAACCAAGTTTGTTGAATAACAGATGGTAACAATGGAGCTCGATGCTGTGATCACGCATACCTTCATTTCAACAACACAATCTCAAAGAAAGTGATTAATAGTAACTATGGTCCACATCAATAAGTATTTGTCACTGAAAATTAATACACAGTTCAAAAAAATTAGGGGAATATGTTTTGTAAAGTCTGGTATGTGAATGTTAATTTGGTAGATAGGGTTCCCATGGTTGTACAGCATACCTTGAGACCTTAGCTACTCAGGGTCAGATAGAAGTTATACTCCATCTGTAGGCGTACCCATGCATTAAACAGTCAGGTGACCCCTCAAAACAAAGTGAATAGCAGTGCCACCGTGTGTCGTGAGGTACACAGACTACTGCGGTCATTTTAGCACATTCTACATCAACCAGCACATCCCACGAGACATCTTAAGGAGGTTCAAGTCGCAGGGGCCGTCGCTTTGATCCAGGAAGGATGGACTTCGTTGTGTTGCTGTGGATCTCAATGTCTCTCAGCCAGTTATTCAATGCTTGTGGAATTGCTACGACACAGGCCAGTTCACAAGGAGGGATGGACAAGGTCGTGGACGCATGACAACCCCACAGGATGACCGATATCCGGCCATCTGTGCGTTGCGGCGTCATTCAGCACCCATCCTGTTCAAGTGCCCTGTTTAATGCAGCAACATCTTGCAGCTCGTCTTCTGTTTGCCTGTAACCATGTCAACTGGCAACTTCGCCAATGGACACCTGCGTTGTTCACAGGCAACCTCAGATTTCCCCTGACACAGAGTGATGGACATCAACGTGTACAGAGATGCCGTGGTGAGCAGTACATGCCAAATGTTGTCCAGAAAGGCGACCGATTTGGACAAGGTTCTGTGATGGTTTGGGGTGGCATCAGTACTGATGGCCGTACGGATCTTGTCGTCCGCAGTAATCTTACCGCTGCGGGGTACACTGAGCAGATACTGCTACAGCATGTATTGGTTGCTGCATGCAGTGTTGGCCCTGAATTCATACTCTTGCACAATGCCAGGGCTCATGTAGCGTGCCATCACAAGAGCTGCCTTGCAAGAACTGGACATTGAAGAGATGGAATGCCCAGCAGCGAGTCCAGACCTCAATTCCATCGAGCAGGTGTGGGATAGGCTTGACAGTGTTCACGGGCGTCCTGTTCCACCACAGACTCTCCAAGACCTCTAAGAGGCTCTCATTGAAGAATGGGACCTGAAACCACAATGTGACCTCCGTCGACTTAAACGGAGCATGCCACATAGGTGCTAAGCTGTGATAAACGCTTGTGGAGGACATACACCATACTGAAGCTCTCCAACTGTGATAAAAATCCACCCTGGAGGACTGTTATCACTTTGTTTTCACCCTTTTTGGACATTTCCGTTTGTGTTCTGAAAATGAATGTGAATCCATCCATGTTCTTCTGTATACTTCAACGGTAAATAATAAAGGTTTAGTTTGTAATATATCTGGGTGTGAGGTGAGGTATTGTGGAGAATGGCATACGTTCAAATACATGTTCCCCTAATTTTTTTGAACTGTGTATGTTCCAAAACAACTTACCTCGTTAGGTTTATCAACTTTCAGTCTTTCTTCAATACTTGAGAGGCACAATGATGTAAAATACTTGTTAGCTTTTTGTCGGAGAACAAATTTATCAATAGGAGCCCATGATGGATAGATAACTGCAACAGGGAAATATTATCCACATCATATGTTATTCTTATTTCTGTAAAATCTTCCTCCACTTTCAACTCTTACAGTACTAGCACACAACAAGATTGTTCTTTGGACCCGTAAGTAGAACTTATTTATACAAAAAAAAGTTGTATACGGTACATAAAGAAAGGAACAATTAATAGAATACAGCATACATGAAGACAATGTTGGAAAAGGAAGAAAATAAAGAGAAGGCAAACCATGCAAAGAAAAAGGAAAAGGACAAGGACAAACTCCACATCTCTGAAAACTGCAGTCTTTCTATAAAATGGCTCATCATTCCCAGTTCTTCTGCATCCTTTTCTTCTCAGTCCCTGACTAGATTGTTTTTATCTCAGCTTCAGACTGATGGTCATCCACATGTACTGTTGAGAATTTCCTTAGAGAAAAATGTAGACAAGGAGAAAGTTGGAGAAACAAGGAAAAAGGAGAGGCAAAAGCAGGAAAGTTAAAACGGATGGTAAAATAAAAGTAATCCAACAGGTTTAATAGAAGTATAGAAACGCAATGAACAAGTGCATAAATATGAATCACTACAGATAGGATGCTAGAAATGTGGATTGAATACAAAAAATGAAAAATGCAATGACGGGTCAGTTTGGAAGAGGGAGCACAAAAAAGACGAGTATGACAAACATGAAAACACAAAGGACAAGAAGAGTCTCTGCATCTACATACACAAATCTACATACACAATGTTGTCTTCAAAGATTGGCTCTTCATCAAACTCAGTTCTTCTAAATTCATTTTTCTCAGCCCTCAACAAACTGGTTTCTGCCTTCCAGCTTCATTAGATATGTCAAGATGGACCCTCAATGAGAGTTTAAGCCAACTTTGATCGACTAATTTAAAATAATTTTCTTAAATGCACTTTTGTTAAATACAGTTGTTTTCTCAATCTTTTACTTTTCCATTTCAGGGGCTTGGTTTGCATTTCAAGTACACTGGTGCCTTCAACATATTACATCAACTTCCAGTTTGTCCCTTCATATAGGTTCTTTGCCTGTTTTGATGCATTTGAAATGTGGTGGCCTTACATGCTGAAATTCAGAAAATACGTATCTCCCCATGTTAAGAGCTTCCTCCAGCCCAAAGAAGTACACCCAACTTGACATGGCATGGATTTTACAAGTAGACAATATCTCTCGAGAGACACTAAGCCATACTGCTTGGATAACTTCAATCCTCCTGTAAGAGGGCACGGAATACATCTATGATATCCCCTGCATGTCGTAAGCTACTACTGCTACCACCACCACCACCACCACCACCAAGCTGGAGTTGGCAACCATGCGGCTTCTAGCCGAGTTTTAAATTGCTTCCACTTGTGCCAGCCTCACTTTTTTCCTTTCCTATCCAACCTCCCCTGGTAAACGCTTGTTCTCTTCTGACCTCAGCAGTATTAGAGTTGCAAGGCCGGAGATGATATTTTCACACCTTTCATGGCCCTTTCCTTCCTTTCGCCAATACTTTCATTCTGGGATGTGTATGGGGAGAAAATTCAGGGCAAAAACTACTCTCAAAATGGTCACGGTGTATACCAGGATTAAAACCTTGGTTCTTGGAACAGTATATCACAGTCTCCTGTTAGGAAGCCAGGCTCAAATTTAAGAAGTTCAGATGGACTATTAGAATGAAAAAAAAAAACACCTACTACATGCCATATAGAACATTTTTCCTAGCCCAAAAAAGTAAGCATCAAAATTAGATTAAGTGGCCTGTTGGGCCGAGTGGCTCAGACAGAAGGGTGCTGGCTTTCCAAGTCCAACAGGCTTGTATGGGAAGCTTTTTTTTTTTTGGCAAGCTGCTTTACGTCGCACTGACACAGATAGGAATTATGGCGATGATGGGAAAGGGAAGGTCTAGAAGTGGGAAGGAAGCGTCCATGGCCTTAAGGTACAGCCCCAGCATTTGCCTGGTGTAAAAATGGGAAACCACGGAAAACCATCTTCAGGGCTGCCGACAGTAGGGTTTGAACCCACTATCTCCCGAATACTGGATACTGGCCACACTTAAGCGACTGCAGCTATCGAGCTCGGTGAAGCATTGATTAGATTTTATTATTAAATTATAAACAGATCTCTTAAACAGAATGATGTTGGGAACTGTTAATGAATATATTTATTAAAGGCTACTCACAGGAAAGTGCAGATGTAGGCGAATCAGGATTGTCATTCGTAAATGCACAATTCAAATTGGAAGAGAACTGTTGCATATCTGTCGCACTAGGGTCCAAACCAAAAAGTGTGACAGCCAGACAGTTACTTAGGAACTCTGATACCAAACTGTGGATGGAAAAAAAAAAAAATCCTTTTAATGACCCAGTCAAATCACAAGAAACAGTTAATTACCTAATAAATACCAATGAATGCCAAATAATATTAGTTAAAACTGTAGCATATATTTAGAAAAAAAGTAATTTAAGTAAAAATCATCCTCTGAACGGCACTTGTATGAGCATAGGCAAGAGGTTTGAAGCTGGTCTGCAAAATACTCATGTGAAGAATGTTAAGTTATATGAATGGAAGAACTTTTTTATAATATGCAACTTCTAAGAGTAGTCTAACAATTCAGATATGTACTGCAGCTAGTTGGAGAAATTACACCATTGATGTGACACACACACACACACACACACACACACACACACACACACACACACACACAGATTGTTTTACCACAGAGTCATACAAGACATTCTGTAATCTGCTTTCTACCTCCCTTGAACCCTTCAGAAATCTTATAACAAGAAGTACGGTTCAATGCAGACTGTGATTAAGAAATTATAGAAAGGTGGACTAACAACAAAAGAAAAACCTGTAGATTACTTCGATCAACGTAAGTTTTGAAACGCTGGTAACAAATAAAAGACAAGATAGTAAGATCCAAGCAGTAGAAATGAAATTTTTAAGAACATCAGTTAGAAAGACAAAGAGATAGAAGTCAAAATATTAAAATCAGAGAAGAGCTAAATATAGAACCGTTAGTACAGAACATACAGAAAGCAAGACAGATGGTTCGGACATGTAAAAAGAATGGGAAAGGAACGGGATGCAAGAAGGGAATTGGAAAGAGAAGTTTAAGGGGAAAAAGACCAGTTGGAAGACCGAGAAGAATGTGGATGGATCAGATTTGGAAAGACATTAGAGAAGCTGGATTGGATGTGGGAGAAGTAATGGAGCAGGAAAAGTGAAAGGACAGAAAGGAGTGGAAGAGGCTTGTTAACCACACCCAGGCGACTGGAGTGAGACGACGACGACGATGATGATGATGATATTTTGAAAAATCTACTTATCACTCATTTGTGTGCATTAACTGTCTTTACTGCCCATTTTTTTCCTCCTCTGAATATATATTTTCTTTTTTTCTCAATCACAGGAGATTAATTCAACAAACAAGGGAATAAGCAAGCTAATACTGAAACCTACTTTGATATTTTACTAAAATCATCTATGTCCAATAGGCAGCTCACTTATCAAAAATTAGCTGCGAGATAACTCGCAAGCTCCAAAGTTGAACCTTGAATAGGTCGTATTAAAGCAATTAGTTAGCAGCTGGATATCCCTAAACAGTTCTTGATGTTGAGCAAGTGGTGGAGAGCATGCTTGACCACAGCAGTTCTTTATCTACACATTACTATTTGTCCAGAATAGAGCAGAAGCACAAGACTCATTTTGGTAAGACTGATTGAAACACACATTTCTGGCACCATGCACCACCAATGATCATCTTATTTTCACACTGTTCTTGTACACAATTTTCTACACTTGTCTGTAAACCATAAATGGAACTACAAACTGAAGTTCGTACCATAATGTATTTGGTTGTGAACATAGAATATTTAATAAATACCCCAGAAGGGAGAGGGGGGGAATTTAGAAATAAATAAAAACCTCTCATTTTCAAAATGCTGTTCGCATCAAACACCTCAAAACTAATGTCTTCGCTAACTGTTAAGATTTCAGTCAATCTACGGTTCGAGTCTTCCACTTTTGAAGAAAATTTAATGGTCAGATTTTCCCTGGGATTAACCTACAGAAGTTCAATGGTCTTGCTGGAAGGAATATCTTCTAGGCAAGATGTATCATCATAACTGGTCCATGAAGCAAAATGCAGGGTACAATTATCTTCACGGAATGCAAAGACTGCCTCCTTTAACAAAATTTTCAGCCCTCATATTTTTCCAGATTTAGTAATTAAGTTTTCCACTTCAAAAGTTACTGTCTCCTCCTGCAGCACTGTCATGTCCAGGGACACGAACTTTCATCAAGTAGCAGTACATGAGTAATACATAGTGATTACTTTGGTAACTCAATCCATTGGCGGTGCTGTCTGAGCAGCCAAGTGTTTGGGTGATATAGAATGACAAACTGTTGTGTGAGGTCAAAAGGTCTCACGAGGATGTCTATATGGACAAATCTAAATAGTCACGTCCTGTCGTCTGGAGATGGCAAGAAAAGGGGTTAGTTTGAAGGATACCATACTTAAAATTAATGGCAACCCAACTAAGTGAAACAGGACGCAGAGTCATGTTTATGATGACAAGTATTAGAAATGAGGGAGTTATTTTAGGAGCATAGGTTTAAGGGCGAGAAGTCAACTTCATGTTAATAAATATTGCCACGTGCATAGCTTGGAATTTTGTGATACATGGGGGAGGTGGTACCACCAATGGTAAGCCAGTAAGGCTTTAAGAGGAGGGGACCCTCATATATTGCTGGTCCCTTTAAATACGTATGTAATTGAAGGAACAAGCGTCTTATTGCATTAGTCTTCACTTTGGAAGCCTTGCCTTCCGCTCACGTTAGGGAATCGCGACTGATTCTCCAAGCGGTCTTGCTACTTAGAATATTTCTTAGTAGATCAGGTTGAACGGTGGTGCTCTAACTCTTTGTATTCACCATTCATACTTTGATTCTCGACTTAAGCCCTAGTTCTTCTGGGTTTTATCGTAGTTGGCAACTTAAAGCTGAGGAATCTCTGTGAGACTCCACGATACTCCGTTTTTAACATCGCTAAGCATTTCAGTGGCACTCTAATGTTTTAGGGTCCACTTGCATTTACTTGGAGTAGCCGTTCTGAGGAAGGCTAGTTTCAGTACGTCACATTACGTGACCAACTTCAATTGTATGTGTATATTCTTTGTACATCATCTGTTAATATACGCACATATATAGGAAATCATATGAGTTTCAACTCTTAACAACCAACTTACCTAACGCCTATAAATTACCATCTTATATCCCTTTCGTTTTTAGTACTGTTGTTAGCCATCAGGTGATTCCACTCACTGCTCGGCGTCTCACCTGTTGGCCGGGATACGACAGCACAATGAATAATTTAGGCAAAAGGGATCCATCCATGCTAATCGTGGGCATTGTGGTATGGGAACGAGCTGATGAGCTAACGGATTGTGCCACAGTTTGTGTATGTTTTAACCCTACAAAGTCCTTTTGGCTCTCATTGCACAAACAAAACCACTTTGATTAGTAGTGAAAGGATTTTAAGGTACAGCACCTTTCCAAAAATATAGCCATTTTCATACCGACAGGTCAATTTATTTGGAGACATAAGCAAAAATAATTTGTTGCACCTTTTTTAGGAGATTACTCTACTTTGCCAACTTTTCCCTTCTATTTCATGCTTCAGCATCTTTTTCCTCCCCTACTTTTATCTGCATCTGTGAAAGATTGTCAAATCTTTTCCTCTCTTCTTGAAAAGATTTTTCAAAAAATTTTAAACCAGAAGTCTTCAACAAACAATTTATGGAAACCACCAGTAATTCAAATCCCAGCAAGAATGGCCAACCTGAAGCTGTGAAATCAAATTAAAATTTAAACAATGATGCTGCAACAGTTTAAACTAAGTTTAATAAGTACCGGCATGAATTTAACAGTTCCACCCATCGACTGTGTACTCTCTCGTTAGCTGGGTTAGCGTCTTACCAGTCCGAACCAGAACGTAATTTTCACAACATGAAATCATGCCGAAGGTTAAGTACAAGAAGTTGTATGCACGTTCAGAAGAACTGAAAATGCAATTTATTGAAACTGTTTGTATGATTCTTCAATGAGCTGTCTAAAGTAAATAACACAATCAATGACGAGAATCAAGAAAGAGAATAAACCAGGACATCGAGTACAGCATACTTGTAGAGAATATTGTTGAACTTCGCAAGTCGAAGCCTAAACAAACTACTCTGATACACGCCTTCGCTTCGGTGTCTGAAAAGCAGCTATCATTTTACGAGTTCTGTGAAGATCTTGCCATGGCATTAATCCAGTCAGGAATTCTCGTCCACAAGGTAAACAATCCTGCATTCAAATCATTTCTTGAAATGTACACAAAGATAAATACCAGATGAGAGCACTGAGAAAAAATGACAGCCATTTTACAAGAACATCTGAGACAATAAAAGAGGCAGTCAGCAAACATGAAGTGGAATTCAATTTAGATGAAACTACTGATGACCTGCAAAGATTTATTTTGAATGTGTATGTGTTTCCATTATCTGGTGAATGAGTGAAACCTACATTTTTTTTTAAATTTATAAACTCTAGAAGACAAATGCCTACACAATAATGCAAACATTCAATGACTCTTATCTGAACCTGTGGGCAGGGGGCATACAATATGAAGAAGTCAGCCTTGTGACTGATCAAACACACTACATGCTTTCAGCTTTCCAACAACTGAGAGGGGCATTTACCCTAACATCAGCTATGTGACATGCATTGCATGTTTGTGAAAATAACAGACAGAATTACAGCAGGGTAAATGACTCCACTGCTACTGCGAAGATGATTCTCGTAAAGGTTCCCAGTCAAGTTTTGTACCTAGAAGCGAGTGGGCTCCACATTCCACAGTTTTCCTGTCACCACAATGTGGGGTACTTGGAAAAGATCCAGTTTTCTTGGGCAAAAAATTGATAAAATCAAATGCTTCATATGTGCCCTACACTCAGACAGTAGCCATCAAGCAGACCTAAGAATTGCTAAACAAGACCTAGAGTTGAAACTTTTTGCAGAGCATGGCTATTAGTATTTGCCTAATATGATTTTGAGTTTGAAAGAAGTTTATGAGTGTTAGCAACTTAGTGTCAAAAACACTGAAATGTGTGTAATCAAATACAACAAGTTTCTTAGTTCTTAGAACCCAGTAAATAGGATAAGGAAAGTTCATGTATCTTTTTTAAAGCTTAGTAACGTGATTTAACAACAACACTTTTTGTATGTATCTTCAGAACCTTTTCCTACCCCCAGCCCCCTCTTCTGACCACACTCTCCATCTTAAAATCCTTTCCCTATTGATCAGCATTGTAAATGGAAGAAGGGAAGTAGTTCAACAATTTCTTCCCAGTCATTTTCAAAAATTGTTCAGCATATTAATTCATTTCTCCTTTCCTATTTCTCAAAGGAACGAGATAATTTAGTTTTTCTGCTTTGAATTCATCTTGAAGAGAGACAACCAAGAAGTATGCTCTAAAATTACTCTTCCCAATTATAACACCTCACAAAATATAACAAGCCCACAGTTATAAATCATCTTCATTAGCAGTGCACTTTGCTCCTCTTAATTCTTCAAAGTGAGGATGTAATTACCAATTCAAACTTCTTTGATGTTCCACACTGCTGATTGACAGTGTCAAATTTATTGCAGGAGTAAAGTAGCCATTATGTCACCAATAAAACTTTCTGCATACACAAAGGAATAAAAACAGTTCTCTGCTACTGCCATTCATCCAGAAAGTTACTGCTCTTTTCTGATCACTGCTAATGTCTCCCTTCTTAGTTTTTTCTGTACTACAAATTTAGCTTGAACTAGTGGATTTACTCTGTTATTAATAATTCGATTCACAAGGTTCCATGGATCTGACATCAGGCTCTAACAATGACCCTTATTGCCACTTATGCTTGCTGCGTGGGTCTCACTTGTAGATAAAGACGATTGTCAAGAACATCATCGCAATTTTCTTGTACATCTAAAACACTTCTCCATAATAACATTAACGCCCATGGCATGTTTTTCGATTACTTCAGAAATATACAGAGTCCTTTCCATTCTTTCGTATTTGTTTCATCCGAAGAACAAAACCCTGAGTTTTTGGAATAACACAAACTGTACTGTAGTAAATAAATTGGATTCAGGACTTTATTCTCACAGAAATAAGAGATAAATGACTTCTTAAAGTCATTCTTGAAAATTTAATTTACAGAAACTAAGCAATAAACATTTGTCTGCATACTGAAAAAAAAACAAAAAAAAACACACAATATCTCATCTTTTAAATCATAACTCAAATTATTGCAGGTAACAATTTTTCTTTCTTTGTTGAAAAATATCCTGAACAGTTCGAGCAAAAACAAAAAATATTGTGTATAATTGCCTTTTTTTAAGGTCTTAAGCTATACCTACCAACTTAAAGCAATCATCATGTCTATCACTCATGCACACTCAGCGAGATATCGAGGGACAGCTATTAGAGCTCTCTCTAGTGGGTAGACCTGAGAACTACTGATTCTGTCATAAGAGCACGTGTATTTGTGTGTGACGTTTTTGGTGTTATTTATGCGTTTTCAGTGAGTTGATAAAATTAAATAGTAGCGTGCATCATTCCTTGATATCTCCTCTCAACAAGAGGGGAAAGGTATGTGCTGTGTTTGGCTGCAGCAACTATGAAGTAGAGAAGAATGTGGGGTCTTTCTTTCACTACCCTCGTGACAAGAAAATGTAAGTAATATTGTGTTTGCATATATATTCTTCCAGTGACAAAGATATTTTTATAGTACTTCATAATCTTCTGACCTGCTCAACCCATATTTTAACTGGCTTAAAATATAATGCGCATATTTTATTGTATAGTGCAGCAGTTAACCTTCAATACTGATATGTTGTTGTAGGTGTGATGTGTTGATTTTGAAATGTCACAAAAGTGATTTGGATAAGGTGTACAAGAAAGAAAGGACATTATGCTTTTATAAGAATTATAAGATCTGTTCAGATCATTTCCAGGCCAGCAACTTTAAAAATCCTCGACTATACAGCCAAGAATATGTTACATTTTTACTCTAATTGTACGTAAATATTCCTCAAAGCATCACTATCGACAACATTTTCATACTTTTCTTTCTTTTATCTCTCTTCTCAGACTAAAGCCAGGATTTTATAGATTTTCTTTCTGTTAGTAGGCTTCATGTTAAGAGGAAAATTGTCCAGCTTTTAAATGTTAATTCATTGCATCATGTGTGTAAGGAATGTGCCGATATTTTTATTGACAAGTGTCTTAATGTGATGATACAATGTTTTTTAAACGAGAAAAAAGACAAATCTAACTCTAAAAGCTCAGGCAGGAATGCTAAAGCAAAAAGTTATGCATAAATGAAAGATCAACCTATTTCACAGTAGTCCACTTCACATCTTGTTTGTCTAATTTCAATCTTTAAATAATAATCTTTTAAATAATTCTTCATTTATCCAGAATTGCTTTAGCAACTTCTAAGTTAATATCTCAATAATACTTTCTTTCTATACGTAATTTATGTATCCATTTTCGTATATGCATTTCCATTGATATTTGAATTTAGCGAGACTTTTCAGGTCAAGTCACTAGGAGCACCACTGTTGAATTGTCTCCCATTTTAACAAGGCTAAATCCTTAAGCGTCGTGTATTGTCTACTGTATTTGATATTATAAATACAAATGAATAGATAGCAACATCAATAATTAGTTCAAAATCTGTTCAAGAGTAAACAACTTACTTTGTTACTGAAATTTTCCCTTCTGCAGCTCCAGAAGCCTGTTCAACATTCTTTGTCAGGGATGCTGTATTTTGCAAGATAGATGGCACCAACTAGAGAAAAGAGGATGCAAATACTTTCAATTAAGAAAAATACAAAAGTAACAGAAGGTTTTTGAGACACTAAGTATCCTGTGCATCATCATTTTCACATAAAAACGAAGCAAAGTAACAGCCTATTTGGATACATGGGATAAGATAGCATAGGTATGTTCCCTATGGAGCTCAAGCCCATATGGGCTCAGCTCAGAGACCAGCAGATTACAGTGTGATGCATGGTCAGTGTGCTGTAATTCTTTGCCTTCTTGACCAGGACTGCTATCTCACCATCAATTGTTCTCTTGTACAGTAGGCGAGTGGACCTCAAACCAGCTAACAGATCCATGTAAAAATCCCTGATGTGACCAAGAATAACATGCAAGCCTCCAGGTAAAGGACACTTTGCTACCCCTAGACCAAAGGAGAGATTTTACAGGGTCATTACTGTAACTTTTGCTGAAGACACCTAATACAAATATTATTGTGACTTATGATTATAAAGTAAGTCAATGTAAATCTGAGAGCTAACAAACTGGCTTGCTATTTGGATAGCACCATCCATATGATAATTAACACAAACACAAAGGATTATGTTTATGTCTTGCCAATGAATTAGTCTAATCTTGAACTCCTAGTTTTAATATTCCTCCACAGAACTTCCAGGTACAAAAAGCAAATCAGATAAGCGGCAAGTGTATGCCAGTAACTCTTGGCAACGTTTAATAATTATCCAAATGAACTATTCAGAGGTTGAAAGAGTGCTAGCCCCTAGGCATGCCTGCTCCTAGGAGACTCCAGACTCAATTCCCAGCTTGGCTAAGGATTGCAATCGTGGACAGATTGCTAGAATGGACTTCACTCAGCCTTGTGAAAGCAACCAAGAAACTGTCTAAATGAGAGGCAGTCGAAGCAATATGGCTAAGGATGTCTCCTAGTTGACCACATAGCACTCCAATATCTGCAAGACATCTGAATGGGTAGCAGTAGTCTTAGCAGGTCTGCAGGTTTTATTTCAACAGACCATGTTAGGCTTTAAGAGAGTCATTTCTGCCTTTTTTGCAGTTTTAATGATGAAATATCCTTTATCTAATAATAGAGATGTTCACAACAACTAGCTACTGAATACTGCTGAAAATGAAAGGCATGATGACAAGGGTGGAGTAACCAAGCTTACTTCATCCACAGGAAGCACAAGAAGCTATGTTTACAAGCAACTTCACTGTTACAATCACTTACATTCACTTTGTATAGAAATATTCTACACACAAAATTCATGTAAAGCACATTTTTGATAACATATCCTACTAATCCTACATTGCAACCCTCTTCAGAATGAAAAGCAAAAAATTGTAGGATGTTCTTTGAGTACAATTGTATAAAATTATAAACACACTACTCAATATGGACACATAATAGTATACAGGGAGTGTGTCTCTTCTACAGTAAAAAGCAAGAGGGCAATCCAGAATGTGATGCAGAAGATAACCAAACCAAGGTGTATAGCCTAATTCACTACCAATATTTGTACTACAACTGTATGACCACAATTTCACACCCGGGCCTGCATCTGATTATGCTAGAGCAACTGTGTGCGTCCTTAGCAACACTAGTAATATATGCAATGCATACCTGCCAACTTCTAGAAATCAAAAGTAAGACATTTAAATTTTTGGATTTGATCACGTATATTGTGTCACAGTCACTGTGGAAAAAAGACAAGATAAAAGTTATACACATCTACAGTTACAGTATGAATTGACCATTCAATTTAAAATCTTAAACTTAGAAAACTAAAAATGGTTTCAAGAAAACTTAATGATCACGGAAGAAAATCCTTAATAGTTTCTTTTATTTGACTAAAATGAAAGGAAAGGAAATTCAATTCATAGGTTTTTGGCCATATTGTGGAGAGAAAATACCAGAAACTCTCACCGAGACAACACTCTGAATACATTCAAATCATTAAAATTATGAACTAAAAATAAACACAAATGCAGTGAAATACGCAAAACTACCACATGCAAAACAGATCAATATGTCACATACATTACTGAAATACAACTTTGACAGGGGGGAAAGCACAAAACCACAAGAAAAAACACTTTGACTACAACTCCAACGAAACTACACAGGAAAACTATGTTAACAGCGCGTGAACCACACAATAACAAAGTAACAAACTCCTATTTTCGTCTTGATTAATGGAGTCTATAGCGCACGCTAGCCTCTCTCACTTGTAGGATGATTTCCGTCCAGAATTCCCAGCTGTAAAATACACACGCTGCTGTAGTGTGCAGGAAACACGATACAATCGTCAAATGAACCATCAAATAAATACGCTTCAAAATTGCACAAGCACATAAGAATTATCCTAGGAGAAGAGTATTGACCGCAATGGAGGTTATATTGGTCAAAAATCTGAAGAAGTAAAAATAAATCAGAAAATCTGAAGAAGAGTTAAAAACTGAAAGTTTCTGGGTAAATCGGAAGGGTTGACAGGTATGGCAATGTTAGGGCAAGTGTCAATAGAAGCTGTATAAGAGATCTCCCCTTTCCATACTGCAATCTGTGGGCAGACTGTTGAGCAAGTCTTGTGTAATAGGATCTCTACTGGGCTTGGTGGGGAAAAAACGTCACAGTAGTTGCTCAAAGAGACTTCCATCGACATGCATGGACGCTTCACAGCACCGTCTGACTGAGAAAACAACAGTGCTTGGCGGTAAAGGCTGACTTCTGATGTTTCCTGCAGTATTCCGTATGCGACCGAGGTGTTCTTCACAGGAATAAAATTTCTGTGGCATGAGAAAGAAATTCAAAAATGTTAAATCAGGGCTCTTGAGAAGCCAGACCCTGGTCCATCATGACCAATCCATTTCAGCGTTCAGCCATAGACGAACACTGTGGGAGTAACGTAGGGGTGCACTGCCTTGCTGAAACTACATGCAGGGGTGTACATAGAGATGAACCTCTTCCAACAACCCCAGCAATCTCTCTTCAAGGAAGTGAAGATCGGGATTACCATCGAGATGTCTTATCTCTGTATTCCCACTATTCCTCTCCAGATGTTAACTGAAAATATTTCCACATAAGAGGAATATTGCACAGAATAAGGGTTCTCCTGAGCCCATACGTGTGCATTATGGACCGTTTTTAAGGCATTCTTTGTGAACCAACCACAATACGTGGCTAAGAAAGTCACACATCACCCATTGCAGCAGCAACCAAGAGAAATTGTAGCTCCTCCATTCTCAGTCTGGAGTGCTTGCAAAGATGTAAATGAAATGGGTATGTATAGCTCACTCTTGTAAAATACACCATGCTGTACTCTGTAGTACGCCAATTCCATCTGCAGCTTAGCAAGTGCTGATTGAACAATTGGCATGCGCTATGTAGAAAAGGTGGGGGATGACATTACTCATGTCTGCAGCACACCTTAAGCTGTAGTGTCTCCTGGGTGGTGCTAAACAATTAACAATTTTGGCAAAAATGTTCCAGAATATTGAAACATGAACAAACAAATGCAAACAAATAAAACTGCTCTTTTCAGAGTAGTATAGCACAAAGTAAGAATACTGCAATGGAATGCAGGTGGTCTTTCGACAAAGTAACTATTGGAAGTAAAGAAAATTATGATAGACCAGAGAGATAGATATCCTTCTCATCAATGAAGCCAATATTACACCTGAAAACATACAATATTTAAAGATCCAAGGTTATACCATCTACATTCTCTTCAAAACAAAACAAGTAACTAGTGGAATATTTGTAGCAGTGAAGAACAGTATGTCAAAATTCAGAATTGTAAAAGAAATGAACTCAGATACACCTGAAATTATCGAACTTTGTCTTATGGATCAACAACAAGAAAACAGCAATCTTTGGCGTTTACAGCCTTCCAAAGAATAAAAATCAATCTCCACCTTTTATAAATCAAAACAGCTATTTTTAAGGAGGACTTCAATGCAGCTTCTCTAGTCTGGTGCTACAACTACACAAATACAGCTGGGAAAGCAATAAAAGACCTTATAGAAAACAGCTCTTTAGAACTATTATACAATAACAAAAATCCAGCAACATTCATTTACCACTCTGGAGCTACAATTACTAACCCAGACATATTAGTGTCAACAGATCTTGCAAACCACAGTCATCAATCAGTACTTGAAGATCCAGACAGTGGACATGAAATGTCCCTCCTTACTGTTACATCATACAGTGAACCTGCTCAATGTGCAGACCAGAATATTTGGTGGAGCTTCAAGAAGGCAGACTGGGAAACTTTCAGAAACAACCTGGAAATAAAAGGTCTGAAATTGATCTTGGTAAACCTCCTAACATCATCCTGAATAAATTCACAAATTCACTAGAGCCATAAAAGACATAGCCAAACTGTGCATACCTAGAGGTACTAAAACAAAATATAAACCTTTCTGGTCAGATGAATTGAACAATCTTATGTCCAACAGAAATAAAGCAAGAAAAGAAGCTGAACTTACTCAGGATCAAAATGATGTACAGAAATGGCAACAAGCAACAACAAAATTAAAGCAAGCCAAAGGGAATCTTGTAACACATTCTTAAGAACAGTTGACTATAGGACAGACAGCAATAACGCCCACAAACTAATAAATTTTCTAAACAACAAACCTGTAGTAACTCCTTTGAATCCTACTGTGATAAATAATAAGGAAATTACAGATTGTCACAAAATAGCAAACAACTTCTGTAAACATTATACTTCAAATAGGTTAACAAGACTGAAAAAGAAAGACAAGACCCTCAAACAAATAGTGAAAAAATTCATGAATAATAATGCAGAAGATATCTGTAACAATGAACTTTCCATAGATGAGTTAATGTTAGCAATAAAGAACACACAAGTCAAAAAACAACCAGGACCGAATGAGATTTTCACAGAATTCATAAAAAAAAACTTGGACCATCTGCTCTCAACATACTGCTGCACATATTAAACATATTTTGGACATCAAATGAAAACCTACCAAATGACTGGACAAAAGCCACTATCATTCCAATTCTAAAAATGGGCAAGCCAAACACCAAGTCCCCTCTGACCTATAGCACTTGCCTCCATTCTGATAAAAATTCTAGAAAGGATGATTACAAATAGACTTAACTGGTACTTTGAAACAAAATATCAGAAGAACAAGCAGGATTCAGGCAAAACAGGTCCACCTCCCATCAAATAATGATATTTACACAAGCTGTGAAGGAAGCTTTTAACGAAAAGGGAAAGTGTTCTTGCAGTTTTCATTGATTTTAAAGGAGCCTATGATGCTGTATGGCAACACATGCTGTTAAGGAAGATTATCAGATTCAAAGTAAATGGATGCATGTTAAAGTGGTTTTCAAGATTCCTTTCCCAAAGAATGATCAATGATTGCTACTATAACAAAACTTCAGGGTGCCCCACAAGGGGCTGTATTAAACACAACATTATTCAATGTGTATATCAATGATCTTCCAACAACAATAAAGGAAGTAAGTGATGTGAATATCAGCTTGTTTGTAGATGTTATCATTTGGACCACAACACGTAAACAGCCCAAATCAGCAAATGCTTCTTGAAGACAAAATGAACCAGGCACCTGTAAAACTCAAAAACTGGACTTAAAATAACAATATGGAAATCAATACTACTAAAACAGTATATCAGCTTTTCTCCCCGAAACATCACAACCCTACTTTCAGTCTAAAATTCAGTGATCAGGAACTTCCAAAAAGTAAAAGCACCAAGTACTTAGGTATCATCATGGACAAGAAGCTCAACTGAACAAAACATGTAGAGGAGATAATAAACAGATGAAATTGCTGAAGAGACTAGCAGGAGCTACTTGGGGAAGCACTCAAGAGACACTCAACAGAACCTAGGCACAACACTTGCATCAAACCTATTATAAAATATGGCAGTGAAGTACTTACTACAGCACCCCAATCAAATACCGATTGCCTTGAGGTGTCAGAATCTTAACAGGTGCAATAAAAACCATGCCTGTAACAGCCTTACAGTTATGTACCCACAACTTACCAATAGAAGACCTGAAACAACAGCCAATGCATATCTCAGCTTACAAAGACTATCCCAAATGACCTGGGCCAAAAAGCCAGTTACTAGCCACAATCTTAAAACCTGAACAGATCCTTTGGAGTCTCACCAAAGAATATAATAACAAGAGCAATCTGCAAATAAAACTAACTACTCTGTATGCCAGTCAATCCCACTGAATAGCTGCAAGCGACTGCAGATCTTACTTTGCTAGAAGGGGCCTGCAAGAAAAACTGTTCACCATATGATCTAAAACAGCTGGCCCTCAGTACAACAGAAAGATATCCATCTAATCAATGGCTAAAATTATATACAGATGGCTCACAGGACAAGGAAAACAGAACTGAGGCAGGAACACATTCATCTAACTCCACTTCCCAGTAGGCCAAAACAAACATTTTGATGCAGAGATAAAAGCAATTTCCCCTGCACTACAACATTATTAGGCAGAAACAATTACTGTACCAAACATTTGTTATCCTTACAGATTCAAAAGCAGCCATCCAAGCCATCAAACAAGTCTCAAGATAAAGAACTGAAAGAAATGTTTTTAATGTATGATAAAAAACCCTCCAAAGACTCCACAAACAGATCTCATTTCAGTGGATTCATTCATTGTTATGTTGGAATAATAGGTAATGAAGAGGCACACATATTATCCAAAACAGGTACCACACTACAACAACCTGCCAGTCAGACTGATTTCATGTCAGCAGAAAGGATTCTGAAAAATGCCATTAAAAACAGGCATGAAGAAATGGCAAAGAAAACAGCAGAAACCAAATTATGGAAGGATATTGATACTAAATGGGATCAGTATAAAATAAAACCAAGAAGAGAAGCTGTAGCCTTCTTCAGAATATACACTGGCCACAACTGTTTTGCAGCTCATCTGAAACTGATCAAAATCCTGAGATCTGAAAAATGCACACTTTGCCATGATCCTGGAAGCAAAATGGATGAGGAACACCTGCTACATTGCAACAAACTTTATGCCACAGCCAGAACTTCAGGAAAACTCAATCAACTATACTGGAACGCAAGAAAGCTAATGGACTGGAATCCGGGCTAGCCATAAGATACAACAACAACAACAACGTTGAGAAGGTAGTTTTGTTTCAACACCCTGTCTTTCATACCCAGCTACTGATCTCTCGCATACTGTATTGCTTTCTCACATAATCGTGGTATACCTGAAATGTATGTCTAAGAGACCGCAGTCTATTCTGAAAGAGACGCTTATTCCCCCTTACGGCTGCTAGAGCAATTCCATCACACAAGTTGTACACATAATGAATACCAGCGTATTCCACATTTGTGACCCTTCTCATCATTCTCTGCATTCCATGCAAGACAACTGAAGAGCAGCTCAGAGTACAATAAAGGGAAGAAGAGAGGGAACTCTTCCACTGCACAGTGTGGGTTACTTAGACCAGGATGACACAGAGCACAGTGAAGGTGTCATTTATGGTTTAACTTTGCAGTAAGTGCATGGACTGGCAGTACTTGCATGCAACAATGAGCAAATGTAGAGCAGCACTGCAGTAGCTTCTGCAATAGTCAACTGTGAGTAGCTCTCTTGCTTGCTAAGTGCAATGCAACACTATGCATATTCTCCTCCATCTTTGATAAACTGAAATTAACAAATAGTAGCAGTGTGCTGGACCACTTCTTTGCTTACCACCCTCCTTCAGCATCCCAGTTACCTCTGTGTTTTGGCCAAGAGGGGAGATTCGCTCAGTATAGTCTGCTCTTATGTAAGTTGCATTCCATTAGGGTTGTTCACAAGGCATATGTAACACATAACAGCTGTATTACACCAAAGTACTCTAGTATAGTAAAGCTTTTGTTATGGTACAGTTTTTAACATCACACAGACTCAGATCTTTCTGAGACTATGGTGTAGGACTGGGAAGGAAGCATTCGTGGCTGTAAGGTACAGCCCCAGCATTTGCTTGGGAAACCACGGAAAGCCATCAACAGGGAGGTTCAAACCCACCATCTCCCAAATGAAAGTTCACAGCTATTCAACCTAACCCGCACAGCCAACATGCCCGGTTTCTTCAACTGTGTGTTAAATTTTACTTAACATATGTTAACTAACAATCTTAATTTAACACTTCGGTTTACAGTACCCTGTTTCACGAACACATTTCCAACACTTGTTAGCAAACAATTGTTAAAGACAAATTAATAAGTTTCCGTGAGATTTCTGAACGCATTTAGCAGTGAGCATCTTTCGTTTCTTTACATAAAGTGTTCCTAGGGGTGTGATACAGTATTTTGTCACACATGGTTCACACTGTTATAAGTTACACTTAGCGGAGACTGCTAAGACTCAAACATGTGCAGTAAGAGGCAACGAAAGTGTTGTTATAATGAATGCGGGACAAATGTTATAGATTTAATTTGAAAGTATAAGAGTGTGCTTGAAAAATGAAAAAATGGACTGTTATATCACAACATTCAATATATTTTTATAAGAGTGCTAACTAAGGTTCCTACAACACCTGAAATATGTGACAATTTATATACATCTAATGATTTTTCAGGCATTCTTTTAATGTGGGGAAGAGAATGTAATGCCTTGCCAATGCTGCAATAGCAGCAGAAACTCTTTGTAGAATTCTACACACTATATTGCACTCCTGAACATAGTCTTTTACAATTACATGAAAGGAGTGAAGTATAACACGAGGTATCTAAGAAATATAAGCAATTGCTGCAATGGAGAAACTGATAAATTTCAATCTGCGGGAAACTAACTTATTTTCACTTTCTTCTAGTACCTTGTTCATTATGGCTTTGGTAATTACTGTAAGTATCATTATAGAAAACTTTCTTCTGAGAGCTCTAAAATTACACATTTTCTTAGTATGGGTCGTCCTTTGCCTTCTTCAGTTTATTAAGTCTTCATACAGCAGTAAAGCTTCAAACTTACGTCTCCTACATGCTTCCATTTTGAAATGTTAACAGCTGTTAAGAGGTTTAATGCAGAGCTGCTGCATTGTTAGTTTACCACAAGTATTAACATTTTGTTAGCATTAACAATACTTTGTGAGATTGCCATTTGATTAAATTGTGTGTTAAGTCTCCTTAACAGCAGTGATAACATTTGTTTAAAAAACTGGGTCTCAGTATAGTAAGGCTTAGTTAGCTTGAATGAACAAATTAAAACAAACATGGTTAAACAGGCCCAGAATGCGAAAGAATAATTGTCAACTGTTACATCTGTGAGAACATCAGCTCACATGAAAATGAAGCATTTGTACGACATGTTTATACATGTGACAAACTAAATGGTTCCAAGATTATAAATAGTGACAGCAATGGTCCAATTAATGTAAAAACAATTAGACAAGACACAGCTCTGTAAAGGATTACAACAGAAAGGGAGGTTGATACAGTCATTCTAGAACAATTCTAGAACAATATAGACAATATAGACTCAGATCTAAGCAACAATGTTATCTCAAATGACATCTAGTTTGTCACCGTTTAAATAAATGTCTAGAATATACTCTTACAGCCTTCAGCACATTAGTAACATTCCTGGTTTTGGGTCCCACATACTACAGGGACGTCCAATCAAAGCAGAACCATAGCCGAGCCTGGCAAGCTATCACTTCCTGTGGGCAGCGCAATATGAGTGCAAGCTAGAGAGACTGCTTGATTAATTCTAATGCACTTCAAAAGTACTCACCCAAGTCACTAAAGGTGATTCTGGAACTGCCTGCCTTCATTTTAGACACATTTCTGGCATCTTATTACTCTTCTTAATTCACTTTGAGGAATCGAACTGATCTCTTTGTGAACTGTATCCTCCAGTTTGTCTATAGTAAGTTGCCTTCTTTGCTTAGTCATTTATATTTCCCCTTTTCAAAAAATTTACCAACTAATCTATGAATTGTCCAGTGAATTGGAACTCTAACACCTGGGAATCTCTTGAAATAATCTAACAGCACGAGCAGATTATGTATTAAGTGGTGGAACTCTTGTTCAACGTTACCACCACAAGGTGGAGCTGGTGTTAGTTGGCCTTAAATGTGACTGCAATACTGTATATTGTAACATGAAATAGCTCGAGCTTCTGTACATTTAAATTCTCATTAACGCAATTATTGGGAGTGCTATATAACTCACCAAAGTACTGTTTACAGAAGTAAGTGGTAAGAATGCAGGACGCACAAAAATGCCGACATCTAATTGGAAGAAACTTTCAATACTTTTCTTGCTGCTTTAGAAGATGACCTGGACTTTGCCTCTTTATATTTCCTTTGACCAAAAAATAAATCTGCATTTAATGTAATGGAATACAATTTTGGGAAAATGTAACAGCAGACAGGCATTTGGAGTCGCTACTGCTGAAGTCCCGTAATTTGGAAAGTATGTTATCACTATGGACACAGTTTCAGAATCACATTCTAATGATTCACACATTCTCTGCAAGGTACAAGTTCCTTTGCTGCTGTGTGTGTAAATAATATAAGAGATTATCTCCTGCTCTAGCTGAACTGTTAGGGAAGAACAATCCCAGTTCAAGCTGAGGTATATCCCCAGGCATCAGCTTAAACATGTGATATTACAGGCTGGCCGGTGCAAGCTTCCTAGTGTTCACAATGAGAAGCGAGCAAGCCCAGCAGTTCACAAGGTCAAGTCAGTACGAGCACACTTTAGGGAGAAATCTAGAACATCTGTTCAACTCAATGCGGTTAGGTGCTCGTTGAACATGAATATTTTAAGTGAAGTCAAGAGTAAAATCAAAAACAAAGGAAGGCATTGAAAGAAAGTGTTGGGAAGAGTGAAGTATAGGAATGATTTTATGTTGTTATTGGAGAGAGATAGAGAGATATAGAGATATAGAATTTGTGCAATCCAAAATAAGTGTGCCTTTTGAGAAGCTCAAACACCAGCACATTAGCAAGGCATTATTGCACTAGTTCTCCTGGGAGTCAAATTAGTGCTTCATGCAGTAGTTATTCCTAGCTCTATAAAACAAAATAACCAAGGCTTATGTTAAAATTTGTGGCTTATACCTACACCCTTTAGCACAAGAATTGATGTATGAAATGACCTTGGTAACGTAAATGCCCCCGAGGTGCTACCGCACTGGAAGACTGTTTTCCGGCAAAGGCATGAAGTGGCTGATTACATTCCTCGCTCTATAAAACCGAACATTCATGACACAATGCAGTGGTATTCTTATGCTGCAAATACAGACATGTAGACAGATGTTTACAAAAATTAGAATTTTATTTCCCTTACGGTTCACTATATTAATGAGTGGGCAGTAAAAAACCAGTTCTTTTTAACCTGCCTCTTCCCAAATACTCCAATGCCTGGTGAAAACATAATGAAAGAATTTACCATCCTATGTGCTGCGTTAGGAATTCAGGTGCCAGATTTACGAAGGATTACGTTTGTAACAGATCAAGATGTGAATATTAGGAAGGTCTTAATGGTTCATGAAGGCTTTACGAGAATACCTGGTGTAGGATATTGATTAAATACAGTTTTGCAGCAAACATTCCAAGATAATTTTCTTAATTCTCAGTACATAATTAAGGAAACCCAAAGCTGTGGTCCATTTTTAACGGGCAGGGTTAGTTAATCATGTAAAGCGTACTCTGTATCAGGATGTGGAAACACGGTGGAATACTAAGCCGATTATGCTGTACATAACCAGTGCGATAAAATGATACGAGGTCCTATTGACTGCAACTGCAGGGAAAAGGTAGAAAGGAAAAGTGAGAAATAAACTGGAAGCAATCAAAGAACTCTGAAGTGACTTGATTTACTTCCTAGAAACTTTCGAAGAAGCCTCTGATGATTTAGGAGACTGCAGTCCAACAATACAAAACGTGCTCCTTTGGTTCCATCATCTAGTACCGGGAATCGAACCTGGACTCGGATGAGGAGCTAGAATGCTATGCTAAGCTTATGGCCATCGTCAATCTTTATTATTACAACTACATTATTTGCAAACAATACCAAATATATCTTGTTTAACTCAGAAGGGTAAGGTGCAAACTGTTAGTGAATGCAGTATGCCAGTTATCAGCCGCTCAGCCAGCCTGGCCAGTATACCAGCCCTAGCAAGCCGAGCCTGCAAAGGAAACCAAGCTCTGCTAGCCTTGACGTGGCCATCGTGATGTAACAAGCTCAGCCTTGTTCTGTAGTACTGTCGCAGGATGGAAGCTTAGCTTAGCTGGCAGACACACATACGAGCCCAGCCTACCCCAAAACCGCTTACTGCTCATCTTATTAACAGTGGACCGACCTATGAGACCGAGGTCCCTTCTCTGTTCATGAAGATTTTCCTTTACCTCCCTACTTCTAAGTCTTTCATCCCATGCCATTGATCTTATCTGTTGCATAAAGGATGACAGCTTGTGGTCAACAACATGCTCACATTTTGCTGTCGAGGTGGGATGATCATCGCTGCTTAAGCCCCATGTAAGATCAAAGTGCCTTTCAGCAGGGTCTCTGTTTAATTTTGCTATTAAAACCTACATATATCCTGAAGATCAAAGGAAGTCTGCTAAATCCAGTGTGCTCCAGGGAAACTTGAAGCGATTCTAAAGTCACAATAGATGCAAAAATGTTATTACTACATTGGATAACTTCATGGAACTCTTTCAAAGTGTTGTGATATTTGTCATTTCTTTGGAGAACCTCAATCGGCAATTTCAAATTCGTACAACCGAAAACGTTCATATCATCCGTAAACTTTTCAGTAGCTTGGCTGTTTTGAAAACCAACCACATTAAATTCTCTATAAAACACCAGACGTACTTCAACCAACCTACTTAGAAGCTGTGTTGCCAACTTGACACTCGTCTTCTGAGAAACCTTTGGATTTGTGCAAATGGGTGTTAAATGCAACGCAACTCTCTTACCAACATTTGAACGGATATCAGTGGTATAAAGCTTCCTGTAATATTCATAATCTGCAGTGTGACCGTTGCATGTTACCTTTCTGTTCTTACTGAAAGGATTTCACACACATTTGACCTCATGACATATCACCCACAGTCAAGATTTTTCTACTTGTATCACAGAGATTTAATATATCGTTTTCCAAATTTCCCATCCACCCTAAAATACCAGGTTCCTTCCAAGCCTTTTTATTGGACATACTACATCACAAATATAGGCTACTACTGTTGTATTATTGTTTTCTAGTTGTATAACCATCTGTAAAATCAATTTTGCAATGGTACAGCCATCAGTTGCATTCTTGCTCAGCAAAAATGCAATAGGTTGCACCCAATTTTACATAAGAGCAACGAAAAACAGTGGTCACCAAGAACTCATGTTTTGTGAATTCACCCATGTTTATAATTCCATCAAAACTGCACATGGCAGAGTTATATCAGATGCCCTCCCTTAAATTCACTTCACTTCAAATATAAGTACACATTTACAGTGATCTTCATCACTTCCCTCCATACCACTGCTAATAGCTTCCATAGCACAAGGCTTTACACCATAGTTACACTTCAGTCCACAAGATAATTTTCTTAATAATGAAAGTGTTGGCAACGGAAGCATTTTATGCTTCTCGCAATGTTGGTATTCTTTTCTGGATTTTATCAGCAAACTTTCCAAAATAAATTCTAGCTCATAATGCACTCCACGTAATTTAAAAAAAATTATTTTTGGTGATGGTGCAAATTTCCAATCTTTGCTTGTCTGGTAAATTGTCCACATTATATTTGAGTATGATAGATTTTAATTTAGCTATTTCTTTGGCCTGTTCAAGACTTCTATTTTCAATGATCATGCATTTTAAGCATTTTTCTTCTCTGCGAAGTCATATCACTTCATTTGCAAAGTTGTTAGGTGACTGAGAATTATCACAATTATGGTGGTAGTATAATTCAATTCTGTCAAACTCCCCTCAATTCCTTAAGCAGTTTTTATTTTCTTGGTTGGTAGAGAGCAATTTTTGCTACTCCCGGAAAATTATGTGGCACAGCATTTTCCATTACCTTCCACCTGTTACAAACCAGTTCCACTGTTCTTCCATCTATATTGAAGGTATTCAGTTTGATCAGCATGTCTTCACTAAAATGTATGTCGCACACATGATCGTTCAAAGTTAAGTCTATAACTCATTAGAACTTTTCTGTCCCATTCACTCACACAATTTTGCATAGGTCTAAACAAGTGCCTACCATCCCCTTTACTACACTCAGACTTACAACCTGGCACAAAACAGCTTGGCGTCTTCATGATTATGGTTACACTTAATACCACCACTGAATTCACACGTAAACAATATTTCACCCTCTAATACAGTGCATTGTGCCTACACAACAGTGCGTTCAACAGCTACTCGCACAGGCCAAACTATGCATGCAGCGCAGAAAAATGGAACTACAGTACATTGTCTTGATCCTAAGGACTGGACAGTACGAGTACAACGTTTTGGAATTTTCGGGAACTTACTCTAAGCAATAACAAGACTAAATTTTCCGTACACAAGTCCCTTCACATGTATTGTTTAAAACTCAGCACATACACAACACAACACATACACAAATTCAACAAAAGACTTTCTTTTTACAGTTAAGTACAACTTTAGGTTTGAGGTAGACTCTTGTCTCCCCAATTTCTCTCTGCACTCTTTACTTGAGAAATGCTAAGCTTTGGGAAACTTGGTGAATACTTAGCTCTTGTTTGAGGGCTTCTTTCTTCTCCTACTTCCATCTTCTCTCTGAGACACAGCAGTCCCCTTGGGCGTCGCAATGACTCGAATGGGAAATGCAAATCTAGAACTCAAACTCGGCATCTTCAAACTCCATCGTCAGTCAACTTGACCAATCTCCCTCCACTACTGGTTGCAAGTTTAAGTTGTCATTAGGAAAGGCACACTAACCTTACTCGAGCCTTTCTAGCAATTGGATCAATGATAGTTTCCAGTTTCTAGTCTCACAGCTACGACAAGTAACAGTCGTCGTAGCTCTAAGTCTATCTATGGCAACCTGCTACCTACGTCTTACACAGTGATCCCTCACTGCCATGCGTTTCCTTGACAATATCTGAACCGTTTCCCCCTGTGGCGCCGGGACACATACGACTTGCTCTTCAGCTCACTGCCACACGACTTGGTCTCTAGCTCACTGCCACACGTCTCCCACAGGTTCTGTCCTGATTCTCCCCTTAGTCTTCTAAGACCTCTGCCTATATCCTCAGTTTGTTTTTGAGAACATCACCCCCTACTCTCCCAGAGATCTGTTGTGTCACAGTGATTGGCTCACATGTTCCTCCCGCTAACTAATGGGGAGTGTCGGAACACTCTCGAACAAAGTATTTTTCTAATGTGTCAAAGTCACTGCATTGGCCTACATGATATTTCCTTCCACTGGCTTTTTGAAATACCCTTAGGACTCCTACTGTGCTTCTGTTTTTACACTGATGCTGTGCTGTCGGATACTTCACAATATTACACATGCAATTCCACTAAACTTTACTTTGTGTTAGACTGGTATGAAAACTTATGCCTTGAATATTTTGATTTTTCACTCAAATAAAATTATAACTCAAACATTCAAAGCACTGTAACTTCTTGCCAATGTTATACATTCACTTAAGTTCTAGACCAATACTCCCAATCTTTATTCTCGGAGGTCGTGGATTCGAGACTTGCACGAGTCCGTTCGCTCGGCACAGATATGAAAGAGGCGTGTCGCGACACGCGGTCATGACAATTCTCTGGACAATGGAGCCTTATGGAAGTTCCAACACTTTATAATTTACTCTTCCTGGATATACATATAAATAAACACTGTGGAATAGAATAATTATGTCTATTATTCTGCATTTATTCTCACTTCACTTTGAACACAGGTGTTTCTCTATGAAACACTTCATTGCAAGACAAAGCCAGAACCACCGAGCGAGTTGGCTGTGCGGTTAGGGATATGCGGCTGTGAGCTTGCATCCGGGAGATAGTGGGCTCGAATCCCACTGACGGCAGCTCTGAAGATGGTTTTCCGTGGCCATTTTCACGCTAGGCAAGCTGTACCTTAATTAAGCCCATGGCCGCTTCCTTCGAACTCTTAGCACTTACCTATCCCATTGTCGCCTTAAGACCTATCTATGTTGGTGCGATGTAAAGTCACTAGGAAAAAAAGCCGAGCTGGTAGTCCCTGCAAGCTCCCCTCCCACCCACACAACTGTCTGCTTGGTCACTACCAGCTGCCACTCTGGTTTCAAGATAATTGGATGACAATACTTTCATGGTTTTCAGAGAAGCTGAGACATCAGAATTTTGTCCTGCAGGAGTTTGTGTGTGTAAATCTACCAACAGAAGGCTGGTGTACTTAATCAACATACTGGGAAGAAGAACATCTTTATGAACTATTGTTTGTCTTGGCAAACGAGATCACTAATATCTGACACGAGATAACTAGTAGAATTTCAAGTTTAGATTTTAGAGTATTACTGGGCATATCCAAGAACCCACCACTACACAGCCTACCAACATTCAACTCGTAATTCCCAGCCTGGAGCAATGGAGTTTTAAACGATTTAAAACGCGTCTTACCTTCTTCACTTTATCTTGGGTAAGTGCCTTGTTCATCTCTGGGGAAATGGCAGATCCACTTCCTTCAAGAGCAAGCAGGCTTTGCTTCAAGTGCTCACATTTCACACACGATGCCTGAAAATAAACAGAAATAAAATTTACAAAGTCTTTATAAACTTCAATTAAAAAACACAAGGGACACAATGTACTTGTGCAAGCAAAAATAATGACTAATGCTAAAATTTTAAGTTCCCACAATGCTACCTAATTGTCAAAAATTCAGCAAGGAGTACAGAGCTCTACATAAAATGTATCTTATTTGTAATCAGTAATGGGAAGGCGCCAAGTGACTAATCAAGTCTCATAAAAAGTAACGTAGAAACTGTCTCTGGATCAGTGGTAGAGGTAGTCAGATTTCTGAAAGGTGGAAAGAAGTCCATTCAACACTATGGCATACGATGATGGCATGTAAAAGATCTCTGCAGACATTTGGCATTCAACTGGCAAAATAAATCAAAACTCTGCCACAGATGCCGAAGAGGGATATGGCTTACTCTGCCATCCAGTAGGCCGCAAGTAATGTCAAAAGTGACAAGCAGGCAGGTAGATGGTACCAAATTAAAATACTTGCACTTGGTGGGCGAGGCCATACGATTTTAGTCACCATCAAGTCATTAATATTATTATTATCATCATTTTTATCATCATTAACATACATTAAGACAAACAATGACAGTGTACAACAGAATGAAGAAGTGAGAACAGACATGAAAACTTAAAGAGGACAAGGACAATTTCCAGATCTGCAAATACAGACACGCTCTCCTTACTAAACCCAGTTCTTTTACATCTACTTCTCAGACACGAACAAGCTCACTTGGGACAGTTCAGAGCAATATTATCGTAACTAGCATTTTTCAAATTTTATATTAACTCTTTATAGGTTACTGGTACATATATGTACCACTTTTTGAAAACATGTATTGGTGTTAGAGATCTTGGCACAACTACTGTACCACCCAGGTAGTGACTCCATAAAGTCCAGCTGAATGTTGCCATCTGTTGGTGTTCTGGAGAATACTTAAGAGCTTTATCACTGCTTTAATTTGTTTTTGTTCTTTGCTTTACGTCGCACCAACACAGATAGGTCTTATGGCGACAATGGGACAGGGAAAGCCTAGGAATGGGAAGGAAGCGGCCGTGGCCTTAAGTTACAGCCCCAGCATTTGCCTGGTGTGAAAATGAGAAACCATGGAAAACCATCTTCAGGGCTGCCGACAGTGGAGTTTGAACCCACTGTCTCCCGGATGAGAGCTCACAGCTGCGCGCCCCTAACCGCACGGCCAACTCGCCTGGTGCTTTCATTTGTTACTGGTACACGTTGGTACTACTGCCAGTCTACTAAACTGCATCTTTGTGAAGTTGAGCCGTTTTTATCATATTGCAAGTAATAAACTGGTAATGCAATAAGTCTTCATTCTGGTGTAAGTATCTATTCATCAACTATATATAGAAGTCAAAATATATATATCTGTTCTTTCAGGCATTATTGCACAGTTTTTCCTGTAGAATATCCTGGACATGTAGGCTTAACCTAAAAGTGCCCCTACATTTTGCTATTTAAAAAAAACACACACACAAATTCAGTGTTATTACTACTTTTATGTCAAAACTTGTGTTATAGGCTGTACATAGTGCCACAGTAGTAGACAGTTGAATATTGCACTAAGATAATATTAAAAATAAACAGTGCCATGGTAGTAACACACATTTTTACGCCATGAAACGACTTGATTCCAAAGAAATAGAGTTGTTGGAAGTTCTTATTGAGAGCCAAGCATATGATTCAGAGGAAGGAGGAGATGAAGAAGCAGAAGACTTGCTGCCAATAAAACCCACAGGATCACCATGTAAAAGGCGTTTCGTTGCAGGTTTACCAAGTAGGCCTACACCAGACCAATCTGAGTCTTTATTATATCACCACTATAACACCATCTACAAGTAAAAGTAAAAGAACAATACAGATAAACTTTCAGACAGACAGTGCTTTCTGGGAATGAAAAGACTTCCTCAGATCTATCAAGTGACGATTCAGTAAGAGATTCAAATTTCTCTCCCAGTAAAGTAAATAATAATTCAGAAGATTCTGACATCTGACAGTAATGACCATGAACTGCTCACTAATGAAGAAGAAACAATTCCAGCAAATAATTTTTTCACTCACTGTCTTTCTGATTCAGATACTGACTCTGAAACACCAGATCAAGTTTCTGAACCAATGTTTACTTGGAATAGACAGGGGAAAAAGGCAAATATAAACTTACATTTTGTCTGATTGTGACCTACCTATTTGCCTAAAACATAGTACTCTCCCTGCAGATTTAGTAGTAAATTAGCAATTTCATTTTATCATTTTTTCATTATAAATAAAATGTTGCATGTCTGTAAGCTAACCAGTTGTCCCTCATTGTACTTATGTTCATGAGTGGTACATTGCCCACCCGTCAAGTATAGCATTGGTTATAGTATACTGGTACACACATGAACCACCACTTCGTAACGGATCAAACACCCGATATAGATAATTAAAACCAATTGCACGCTGGATGCCAGGCTTCGAAATTAAATGTAATTTGAAACCGAATTTAGATATAAAAAGTACTAAACATAATTTAATGAGACTATCTTGGTCGTGAGGTATATGGATACTAACCATTAAATACCATGTGGAAAAACATAGGGAACCTACTAAAAAGTCAATTATTTAACGACGTAAAAAGAAAAAAGTTATTCTAAAAAAATATAAAATTACATAAAAATGAGTTTTTATGTCAAAAGTAAAAAATTTCAGACTGAGATTACAATTCAATACTACACTCGTGGACTTGCGATAACAGGGCTAACTCATGCTCACCAGAGTTGATCTTCTCGTAGTCTGCTTTCGTGGTTGATCGTTGTCGTCCCTCTTCCAACAGCATCATCCTTGTCTGCTTCATGAAATGGATTCCACCCTGAATCTATCACTCCCTATTTTGCCGAGTACCAAAACCATAGTACCAGCCTTCCAATGTGAAATTCCACATCGGAATTAATTGAACAGAGAGAACGGAAAACATCCAGTCCTTCTATATTATTTGAACTTGTCTTCCTAAATAATCTGAGTAAGTCTCACAGAGCCGATAAGAAATGTTGAGTATAAGCACATCGTAAGCGATGCACCCAAATAGCAGAGTCGGATGCAAAATGCAGAATACAGAATGAAGAGGAATCACGAATGATCTTCACTACGCCGTGTAGATCTATATAAATCCTCTTCATATTCCCACTTCCTCCCTTGGTGTCGCATGACATCTCGTTCCAATGAGAGCCGATATACGTCACCACCCTGTCTACATATAGATGAAGTATCTGTCCTTGACAGAAAAAGCCCTCCCGATAGGAGCACGTGATATGGGGTAATTTTGCGTCCCAACAACAAAATTATGTATCTTCCTCTTGCTGTTGCGTACATTTCCAAGAACCATCCAAAATTAACCTTCCTGGACTATTGCGAGATACCAAGTAGCCTGTTAGCGCAAGACCTGTCTTGGCATTACCACGGAATATTCTAATATATTACAAATAAAAATAATATCTCGTTCTTACGTACAATTACATAAATGATGATGGACGTTAATAATGAATAAAATTATATATGATACATGTTACATATATATACAATTAATTCGGGTGGGCAATCAAATTATGTAAATGTCGTGGTGACCACGATTATTATAACTTTTCAAAGCTAGTAAGTAGTTTTCATTGTAATATATTTTAATGATAACATAGGCCTGATTGTATATGGAGTAGAGAAATGAAAAAAAGTATTTTTTTTAACTCTTTACTTCATGCCCTATAAAGGGTTAAAGCAAATTAAAAGCTTGTGAATGCCAGATATCACCATGGAGACTTATGGCTGTCAGCGTTGTAGGCAATACTAACAGCTGTAAGTCTCCAGGGTTATTTCTGGCATATACGGGAACTTTTAATATGCTAAAATTGAAAATCCAGAAAATGCTGGTTACAATAGTATTGATCTGAACCATCAACCTCTGCTCAGTTTCATCACGAGGGCAGGCTTCAACACTCAGCGAGAGGTTATCATCATAAACTTCAGTCATAAGGGAAAAGTAAGATTAGGATAAAGATAGCAAAAGTGAAGAGACAAGAATACAAGGTGTCAAAAGACTAGGAACACATCAGATGGCCCCTTGAGGAACAAGGTGCAGTCATTTAGCTTGTGTCAAAATTAAAGAAATAAAACTTGTGAATATGGATACCTGAAAGGTCTGTCACTAAAATTCACAATTGCTTATTTTTCATGTTCAGCCCCCACCACTTACTTGCAGTATTGGCACTACCCCTGGATCAAGCTCAGTTTTACAGCAGATATCTTTCCTTACACCAACCCTAAGTGGAGGGATGTTTTCACTATATTTTTTCTGTGGTGATTGGTAGTGTGATATGTTGTAAGTGAAGATTTACACCACCAAGCCCCTGACCTAGAAAAATTAATCAGATTCAACTAAAATCCCTGGCCCAGCTGGGAAGTGAACCCAGGATCCTTTGAACCAAAGGCTATACGCTGACCATTCAGCAGAGTAGCCGGACCTAACCCCTTACCTGAAGGTGTGCAGTGATATTTTCCAATGAACTTACCCTATGGCTCTTGAAGTTTTCAGGCTTCTCCAATATGACTTTGATGAGCTCAGGATCAGTCGTCATCAAGCAAGGTGTACGTCCATTAAAAACTCTGGAACATAAAACGAAGATGTGTAATTACCAAAATGAAGTAACTTCTTCAGGAAGAACTTTTAATTGTATCCATGATAAAGATGATGCTAGACCCCTGCACTCAAGGTTATGGCATCGAATCTGAGTGCAACTCTTTAAATGAACGAGTTTTAATGTAGTAAACTAGGATAACTTTCCATCAAAAATTTTGGCATAACCAGAACAGTCTTATGAGAAGAAAAGAAAGGTGGTCACAGAACCCAAGTTTACCAGCAGCATGTATAATTATGATAATGACTCAAGGGCAGCTGAGGTCTAATGCTAAGAAAGGATACACAAGAATATTTGAGGAAGGTAAAGAAGTTAAATGATTTGATTACTACAATGACAATTCAATGAGAAAAATTAACAAGGAAATATTTTTTTCAAATCTGCCACAAACTGAAAGGTAAAGAACAGGAACCACCCAGAAAAGGGATCTCTCAAGTGTTCATAGGTATTTTCAAAAGCTTAGTCTATGTCACTGTTACTTATCAACGATCATCATCCATCATCATCATCATCATCATTTTAAAGCTACGATATTCAACCTTAAGTGTGCCAAGCAGAGCAGTCGTGCTCCTCTAGACTAAGCAATAAGTTTCATATTGATCCATATTGAAATACTAATTACAAATTAGAAAGCGGAAAGCTAAAACAGACTCTTCTAAATTCTCGCTAAAACTGCCAGGAGCACAATCTCGCTCTTCTCATTAGTGCCTCAGTATTGTTTCGTTGACAGGAGGGAAAGCTGGTTGTTGTATGATAAAGGCACCGATTATTGCTTACAGCTTGTTACTACATTTTTTTGTTCAGAATTTATCAGTGCTTGAACATTATGTATGTTCTATGAAGTGTGTCTGGGTAGTTTGTGAAAATGGCAGCAAGGCATGATGCCGACTGATTTATTCCTCAAACGATGAGTAACTGGAGTCGCCCTTTAATGGGAGCGATTCTGAGAATGACTACAGATAGAGATGGTAGAGAGGTTATGGCAGAAACCACGCAAGCAAGTGCTGCAATTACATCAGAGCTCTGAGGACTCCGAAATTGCTGATGGAGGAAATAATTGTCCTGAGGACGAGAATAAAGATTATGATAGTGGTAATGCTCCAGAAACACCTGTGCTTCAAGAGGTTCTTGTAGGAAGCGAGAGTCTATCAACCTCCACCTCCCTACTTCAAAAATCCAGGTCCAAAGCACATCCCACCCTGCAATGCAAAAACCTATGTTGAACTTTTACCTTTTTGTTTTAGTCAGGCCTTGTGGCCGCTAATTGTGACAAACTAATAGATATGCCACTTAATTCTTGAGGTTAGTACAACTGAAGCCACGTTCTCTCGTAAAGCAGTGGCAGGCCGTTATTTTAAAGGAAATGTTTCATCGCTGTATCGTTAGAGATGGGAGTTACAAGTAGACCAAAAATATCTTCATACTGGAACACCCAACTCTTGAGTTCAAGATGTTTAAGGAACAAATTCCAGCCGATTCCAAAATTATTTTACCATATAAATGATTTGCTTCCACCAGGCCATGAAAAATATGATCCATGTGCTTGCTTTAGTCATCCTGTGGATTACGCTAACAATTTGACCAGATTATTCACTTGCCTAGATGAGCACCGGACACTAATTTCCGGAAGAAGGTTATCTACTAAATTTTTGTGGGAATGGTGCTGAATACACGTATTATCTACTAGGAAAATTCTGCTACAAAGAGAATAACAAGCTTAAAATTTATTTCTTGCCATTATTTATGAACAACAAAAACTTATTTATGAACTCAAAAATGCGTTCATGTCAGAAATAAACCTCATTTCCAGCACAGAGCGATACTGGAGAAACTTCCAGGGAACAACCTAAAATGATGCGCTATGTGCAGCAATCAAGATGGAACAGTAAAGAGTTCCATTTACAATGTGCAAACTAGGGTTTCACCCATTATATTTGGGGGTCTACAAGTGTGTTTTAAGTGGTAGTACTGAAAAAGTGTAAATACATTTTTTCTTGCAAACAGTGTTAAAAAAATTCAAATACCAGGCAAAAAAATCCCACAGGGCTTTTTAACATCCGACTCCCGAGTACACATCCTAAGACATCCTACGACACCATACAAAAATTAAATAGTCAACCTTTCTGAGCAATTGGGAAATGAAAAATGAAAATCCAGTTTCCAGTCATTTGACTGGGTCTGGAATGGAATGAATGAAGCCCCCCCTTCTAGCGGCAAGGATAGGAATTGTGGCAGCTGCCAAAGCCTCTCACACTCCTCTGAGGCAATGAGTATTGAAATGAAATATTGGAGTGTGTTGAGATGTCAATGAAAACCAGAGTACCTGGAGAAAATCCTGCCCTGCCTCTGCTTTGTCCAGCACAAAGTTCACATGGAGAGACCGGGATTTGAACCACAGAACTCTGCGGTGGAGCAATTGGGACTAATGTTCAATTATATGGATTCAGAATTTGGAGAATTATGGTTCATCTTATTCAAGCTTGCATCATGAAATAGATGGCATTCTTAGCATTTGCACTGTAAATAGGCATGGCACCAGAAGGAAGGAAGAGGGTATTTTTATTGATGTCTGTAGAAGTTCTGTTTTTATTTGGCAAATCCAGGTTGAATAAAAATTAGTCAACCAGAAAGTGTACAGTTACAATGACTGGATGACTACATACTTCTCTAATTATCCTTCTGCACAATGTAGTGCACTTTTACCTTGATTATTATCAACCTATCAAAGATGTGATATACAATTAAAATAGTATATTACAAAGACAAGGTAAAATACAGGCAGCAAAGAAGAAATTTTTAAGGAAAACATTAAAAATGGAGATAAAAAGATATGAAAACCTTATCCAATAAAGCTTGAAAAGTCAAGTGATAAAAAAACATTAACATATTAAACAGATTGCAAAACCATACTATAAAATTATAAATGAAAGAAAAGAACTAAAGAAAAGCCATATTAATATGGATCCACTTTGTTAAGAAGAGCATGGAGTTCAGAATAATGGACGAGACTGGATGTTGTGGGGAAGAAGGTAGGAGAGACTAACACCCTTCCCCCTTTTTCCTCCTTCCTTTATTAAAGGATGTATATCTACATCCTCAAGTGAACTCTCCTGTATGTATAAGATTACAAGATTAATGATCCTTAAAGAAAGACTGTTTCCGTTCACTATGAAAATAGACTACAGCAACACAGAAATAACAGCCCCACTACCTGCTGCTCGCACAAGCAGACCTGTCGAATCTCGTCAAGTTCCCTCTTCTTTTAAAACACTTCCTCCTCTGCACCCTCCAACAACAAAAATAGCCAACTCCCCTCACAGTTTACTCTTAAAACTACATCTTCAACACTCTGGAAAAACATTATACACCATTATTATCATCATCATCATCATCATCATTATTAAACTGTACAGTATATGCAAATATTCCACACATTTTTTTCTGGAATTTAGCGAAGAAAAGTTGGAGTGCATGTATTATTTGAAGTCAATTTGTACCGCTTCGCCTCAGACAATGATTTATGTTATACTACAGCATTTTCCAGAGTGTGGCATCAGTAACACAGTGAAGCATGAACCACATATTAAATATGCCTACAAGTTCCCATGATCGTTTGTTCATGGCTAAAGATAAAAATAGGGTTATTGAACATACAGAGAACATTGGAAACTGCGCAGCAGGAAGAAAGTACGATGTCAACATTTTACTCTTGACTGGCAGAAAACAAAATTTAAAAATTAAAAAAATAATAGCAACCACCAGGCATTTTGCAAGACATGTTCCTGAGCAGCTAATACCAGACAGCACACACATTCCAACACTGGCAAAACTAGGTAATTACAAGTATCAGGGAAGGGTAACCAAACTGCATGGCAAATCTGATCAGTACGTTGCCTACCCACCAGCATGTTAAGATTGTGGCGAGTTTCTCAAAATAATTAATTTATTTTACTGTATTCAGTTTTGGAGTAAATTGTTGAGGATTAATTTGTAAAAAAAACACCGCCACAAATTACAGCCCTTTTTTTTAAAAAATTCTCTTCTGAAAGTAGGGTGCGTGGAGAATTCAATAGTGTGAATTATCCACGTATATATGGTATATTGTAATGACCATTTTAATTCTCTTCCCAAGCCTGTTCTTAAATGATGCATCCAAGGTTAGGGAACTTATCACTGGAAACCTTGCTAGGTACTGTAGTTCTTTAGCCAAACCCCTCCCCAACTGCTAACAGTTTAACCAGTTTCTTGTATTAACGAATTTCAAATTTACTGTAATTCATCATGATCTTCCTTTTTTTCTTTTTTATGTTCTACCTTTATAAAAAATGTTACCATATTTACAGTTTACACACACAGGTATATAGTACATATACAAGAAAATTTTGAACTGCAACCTCCATCAGTGGAGGGTAGAATAAGAATGGTAATCATTGTCAAAAAGTTGACTACTGTGAGGTTTTGGAAGGGAGAATATAGGAGAGACAAGAGACCTGACAAAAGGAGCAGTTATCTAATGTTGAGGACAGCTGCTTCCCTCAAACTGAGCACAAGTTTATGTCCAACTTTAGAATCTCTAAGAACAAGAAGGCTGAACGTTAACAGTGAAACGATCTTCAAATGTGGTTTGATGGAGCAGGGTGTGAATGGGGACAGAAGATCTATATTATGGGCTTTTGCAGGTGTTGCGGTGACCGCATTCGTTTGACTAGTGTTGGTCATTAAGCCAACGTAGAAAGCTGGGCTGTCACCACTGAAGCTGATATGTTGTCTGATTCGTGCAGTTATGACTTTGTATAGGGTAGGACTTTCGTGATTCTACTGGTGAAAGTGGAGTGGGGTATATGTAGACAGCGAAGATTTTATTCACAGGGAAAAGGAACTTTGGTCTCAGCATTCTCATTTACGTGCAATTATCACACTCTATACTTAGCCTAGGGGTGCAAAAATCCCAGGCGTCGGGTCGCTGCGGCGACTTTTTGCTACTGGCAACCAAGTTTCAGTCCCCCGAAAAAAACTTTCAGAATTTAAAAAAATAATAGTAACCACCAGGCATTTTGCAAGACATGTTCCTGAGCGGCTAATACCAGACAGCACACACATTCCAACACTGGCAAAACTAGGTAATTACAAGTATCAGGGATAACCATCTGTCTGCAACAAAATTCTTGCAACATATGATGTAACATCACTGAACAAGCTTAAAACCACGCCACGATCATCTTAAATAAACGAGACCAAAGAAAATATATTGATGGTCCTATGCCGAGTTATGTATACGTCTATGAACGAGAGAATTAGCATTAACGATAGTGGACAGTCGTCGTGCTAACTCGCGTTGCTGTTATTTGTCACAGCAGGAAAGCATTTGGTGGAAGAATTTAGAACTAATTACTGAAGTCTCATGTAGTTAAAGGTACAATGAATTTGTGGTACTGTTACGTTTCAGAGGTTCTACGCATGGTCTTTGCTATTATTTAAGTTATAATAAATACAGGGCTTATGCCTATAAATCATGAATCTTGTGTATGCGGGCATTTAACGTGCTAGCCTACGAACATGAAACTCGATAAGAAACTAAAGTGTAATGACTTAAACCAGGCTAAGGTGACGATTCTTACATAAGTGGGTATTAGGAGAAAAAGACTGAAAATAACTGGTTCCTCCAAAATCAGCACAGGATTTCAGGCTTTCAGTAAGTCAGCAAGATGGTAAACGGGTAAAGAAAATTCAAAGAAAGTGGTGTAAGGAACTACCGTGGCTAGCATTTGATAAAACTACATAAGTGACTATGTAAATTGCGTGTTTTGTTTACAAGTTTTTCAGATCAGTTTTCAAAAGTAAGAACAGGTTTTACAGGGCTATTTAAACTACACAGTTCAAAAAATTATGGGAACTTTTATTGTAACTGTTACCGTGTTTTAGTGGTAGGTAGAGGAGAAAGAAGGTGCGGGCGTGAACGGGTCTCAAGCTACGGAAGAGAAACTAAGTAAAATTTAACCAGGTTATTTTTTTTTTTCAAAATTAAGTAACAACCAATAAAACAGGTACTCAGTAGCCGAAACACAATTGAAAAATGCATTTACATAGATACCCCATTGGGGGCTTCAAAAGTCAGATACAGAAGTCTTGAGCAATGAGCCCAACTTTCCAATATACACCATTCAACAAAGGGGCCGAAAACCCCCAATTATGCCAGAAACATTCGCTTCCAATTACATAGAAAAGCCTCCTCGAGGCAGAAACCACGATTTTCAAAGGGGCTACTTGCCCTTAAAATAAAAGCCTATCATAGGCCACTCCGAATTCAACCTTTAAGCAGTCCTCAAGGGACATATACACAGGGGTAAAATACCCAACCTACTGAGGTCTGTTAAATGACAAGAAGGTTAATACATGACCTCTAAAATACAATTTGAGAGGAGGCGAACTTGCACTCCGAATACACTTTGCTTAAGACCTACTTGGCACTAGGCCATTAATACAAGGGCTAATCCCATACTACAGAGGTGACTTAATCACAATTTACATTACATTACGGAAGAATTGGTTGAGAAAAATAAGTTCACCTCAAGACGATGTGAGTGGGAGCTCGAGGGGGTTAAGCACTCTCTATCCCGATACTTAGTTTGAAAGATAGAATAGATACCAGTTGTTTTTACATTTTAAAGGAAAGTTACATGGTGGAAGGCCTAGAACCCGCCGCGAGAGTTAAACTGCCGACCTAGCAAGAAAAGAAGTTATTAATTGGCCATTACCTGGTGTTGAACGGCTGGAGAAGAAAGAGGCGCTTCCCGCCTCCTGCTATGTACTTAATACACTGAAAGATGGAACAGAAGTGGCCCGGAGACCCTAAAATCAGCAGTTTAAATACTCTCGCAGAAAGTTCTAGGCGTTAGGGGAAAGAAAACACCCTCCCACAAAGATTTTATTGGGTAGGACCCCGCAACAGATTCAAGTTGGGGAAAGATACACCAGATTGGTCAGAAATTAATTGAAAAAATTTGTGATTGGATACATTCAAAACAAGGGGAAGAAAGGGGTAAATATTGCCAACTTAAACAATGACAGAAAGAAATTTAACAAAGAACAAACTCCTGAAATTAAATTTTCTCCAACAAAATAGTTCTTTGACTCCGCACTAGGGTGCACTATTGTTGATCTTCAGTAGTGTCCTCTAGAAGAGAAAGTTCACACTTCTTAATACAAGCAAGACAAAAGTACGTCGAAAATGACACAGTTCACAAACTCAAAAAATTCCAGGTAGTGACATCTTCTGAGAAATTTGGAAATTAAGACCGTAGATAAAGTTCAGACTTCCTCCAGAAGAGGAGTTTCAACTGGCGCAACTTTTAAATAAACGGTGTGGAGGTGTACCGCCCGGTACAGTAACATCTGGTATATGAATGTTAATTTGGTAGATGGAGTTCCAATGAGACCTTAACTACTCAGGGTATGTCAAATTGAAATTATACTCCATCTGTAGGCATAGCCATGCATTAAACTGTCACGTGACCCCTCAAAACAAGTGAATAGCAGTGCATCCGTGTGTCGTCGTGTGGTACACAGACTACTGCGGTCATTTGAGCATGTACATAAACCAGCACATCCCATGAGGCATCTTAACACATTGCTGACTGGATGCTTGAGCTTGTCACATACCCTGTGGACCGGACATTTTTCTACTAAGCATACTAGGGTGCACTTCATTATAAAAATGTACATAAATATTAAACCAATCAATATTTTATCTTTAAAGTTGGTATGGGTACTCTCCAATGCCCCTAGCAGTAGTCAATCTGCCTTTACAAAACCATCTTCAGCATCAATTCCTAACACATCATTAATGTTTACATCGTTGTAGTCAGAATCGCTTGAATAAATAAGTACACTAGGTAAATTATGGCCTGTAGAAGCTTGAATATCACTTCCACTATCACTCTCACATTCAATTTCCAATTAGACTATTTCCATTTGAACAATCATCGGTATATAATTGTTCTAAAATATCGTCGTCAGCTAACACCGTATTCCGCAGGTGTCTGTTGTCATTGACTGAACCGACAGAAAAAGTCGACGTTTCGAAACTAAATCAAAGAATAAAAGAGGCCGTGAATAAAAGAAAAGTGGCAGATGTACATCTACGATTTATTCTACTCAATGTGCACGTCCAAAATAGTTCAAAATATGGTCAAGAGATGTCACAGGAAGACCGAAAACAATGTTGTGAATAAAACAGATTTCTCGGGGCCCGTCACCCATGTGTTAATGAGGTTCCAGTCACAAGGGCCATCACTTTGATCCAGGAAGGATGAACTTTTCGTTGCGTTGTTGTGGAACTCAATGTCTCTCCGTCACTTATTCAACAATTGTGGAATCACTACAATGAGACAGGCCAGTTCACAAGGATGGTTGGACAGACAAGGTCATAGACGCATGACAACCCCATGGGATGACATCTGACCATCTGTGCGTTGCGGTGTCGTTCAGCGACTACCGGAGAAATGCAACAAGACCTCAGGAGGGTCACTGGAGTCATGGTGTCTGACCAGACAGTAAGGAACAGGTTAAGAGAAGTGGTCTTAACACCCAGACGTCCTGTTCGAGTGCCCCGTTTAACGCAGCAACATCGCGTAGCTCGCTTTCTGTTTGCCCGTACCCACGTCAACTGGCAACTTCGCTAATGGAGACCTGTGTTATTTACATAGTCCAGATTCCCCCCCCCCGACACAGTGTGATGTACGTCGACGTGTATGGAGACGCCGTGGTGAGCAGTACATGCCAAATGTTGTCCAGTAAGGCGACTGATTCGGACGAGGTTCTGGGATGGTGTGGGGGTGGCATGAGTGATGGCCGTATGGATCTTTTCGTAGTCCATGGTAATCTTACCGCTGCGGGGAACATTGAGCATATACTGTTTCAGCATGTGTTTGTTGCTGCATACGATGTTGGCCCTCAATTTGTACTCATGCACGACAATGCCAGGGCTCATCTAGCGCGCATCACCAGAGCTGTCTTGTGAGAAGTGGACATTCAAGAGATTGAAGGGTCAGCAGTGAGTCCCGACCTTAATCCCATCGAGCATGTGTGGGATAAGCTTGACAGAAGTGTTTGTGGACATCCTGTTCCACCACCGACTCTTCAAGATCTCAAACAGACTCTCATTAAAGAATGGGACCCGATACAGCAACGTGACCTCCGTCGACTTGTACGGAGCATGCCAAGCTGAAGGTGTCAACCTGTGATAAATGCTCGTGGAGGACATACACTACACTGAAGCTCTCCAACTGTGATAAGAATCCACCACGGAGGTCTGTAATCACCTTGTTTTTGCTCCCATTTGGACATTTCCGTTTGTGTTCTGAAACTGAATGTGAATCCATCCATGTTCTTTTGTATACTTCAATGGTAAAAGGTTCAGTTGATAATATAGCTGGGTATGAGGTATTGTTTTGTGGAGCATGGCATACGCTCAAAAACATGTTCCCCTAATTTTTTTGGAGAGTGTAGAAATATATAAGAAACAAATTTTTTATAACACAGAAACTGTGGGGCAGCTTGTGATACAACATTGTTTCCATAAACACCCCTGGCCATGTGTCCAAAGAAAATAGATTCCAACAGGTTTGAAAATTTCAGACGCTTTTCAACATTTCCATATTAAATTGCAAAGAATACTTGCCTTTTGTCCAATGGCCCCAGTTCAATTCTCAGAATCAACTCCCTCAAACTCTTGATTTCCCTGGCTTTGGGGACCGAGTGTTTATGACTTCACCATTCATTTCATCCTCATTAGGTCACGAACAAGCCTTTACAGATTCCACACCATTAAGATTAAATTAAAAAAAATTATTTTACAGCATTACCAGCAGTCATACCCATCGTTCACTGGTTTATTGGCTTCCTCTGTAGATCAGTAGTGGTGTCCTACTTACGATCACTGGTTTGATTTCAACCAAGAAGAGAACAAGATTTTATTTTACTTGAGCAGATCTACTTATTAAAAAACTATTACTCCTATGACAGCAGTCTTGCAGTGTCTTCCTACAAGGATGTAGAAGTAAACGGGAGTGAAATACCAGCACTTTGTTATCTATATGATAAAGTCAGAAGTGTCCAGCTCCATGGCTAAATGGATAGCGTGCTGGCCTTGTGTCCAGAGGTTCCCGGGTACGATTCCTGGCTGGGTCAGGGATTTTAACTTTCATTGATTAACTCCGATGGCTCTGTGGGGGGGATGGGTGCGTGCATCAGTCATGATTAGCGTTCATCACAGGTAGGGCCCCATCCTCAGACGCACAGGTTGCCTACATTGCGTCAGTTCGTAAGACCTGCACCGGCCTCTTCGGAGGCCACACACCATTATTATTATTATTATTATTATTATTATTATTAAACTCAGAAGTATGAGGTGAGGAAGTATATACAATGAGGAACGCATGGTTATTTGAAATCAAACATGTGATCATGGGTGGGACACACCACCACTGGTCTACTGAGGAAGCTAATAAACCAGCATATGACCACTGGTAATGCTGTAAGATTAAATAATAATAAAATAATCAAATAATAATAATAATAATAATAATAATAATGATAATAATAATACATGGCCTCTGGAAAGGCTTGGTGACCTAATGGGCATGAAATTAATGGTAAAGACTTTGTGGTGGCTCCACCTACACTTAAACAACTCCGACTTAGTGACCAGTCTTCACATTCTTTTTTGAGATTGTGTAATCTCCTCGTGCAACATTATCTAGGGTTATTCATATCTGGTGGTTAACTGAATGTGCTATGCTGATAATAAATCGTTGAATTTTACCTCAGATTTAATTCTTAAATAGTAACTTAAAAGCATGAATCAAGTTCAACTATAAACAATCTGTAAGATGTCTTGCACATGCAACAAAGAACCCCATTGTACCATAGCTCATTGGTCAATCGTGTGTTTGGAAACTTCCGGAGAAGTTCAAGTCTTTGAGCTATCTCTCCTTAGCAGTGGCAATTTGAGAGACTGAAGCCTAGCACACCTATCCCGCTCCACAAACCTAACAAATATTCAGCAGCAAGGCGCGCAAGGAAAGTCTACAAGAGAGACACAGTGCATGGGCTGAAAGGTCGGTCTCCGATGCCTTGCTATCAGAATATGCCTTTTTTTTTTCCTCTTATAGTTTTCAAATTTTGTAAAATGGAACAATGTATCAGATGCTTACATTATAATGTGCTTTAGATTTCCATCATTCTCATTTGAAGTTTGGGCCTCAGCAAAAGCTTTGATAGCCCTCAATATACACCACTGTTTGGTACCTCTGCATGGCCAACTGGAAGTGATCTGTAAATGTATGGTGTTAATGACACCTCAATGTTGCCGTAACATTTCAGGGAGCAATTTGCAAAATGTAAAAAACAGTGGGAACTACATTCAGTGCATACAAAATAAGTGGTACGAGTTCAAAGTTCTTGGAAGAGGAACAAAAATGCTCCGATTTGTCAAGTAGCGACAGATTTCATATTCTGGGACAGCTACTATCTGTCGTGTGTGTTCTTCCAATCTCTACAGCATCGTTTGAGCGAGGGTTTAGTCAGATGAACCTTAATCAAGAGAGATTCAGATAGTCATTAGAAACAAACATTCTGTGCGATTTGATGATTTGTAATACGAATGACCCTGCAGTAAACTAATTTGGTCCAGCAAGGGTTGTGGACCAGTGGTATTCAGTAGGAAGTCCACAAGGCACATCTATGGTCACAAACGACCATGCATGAATTAGATTATTCTGCGAGATTGTTAGCATATTCTGAATTTTGTAAAACAAAACTGACAAGTGTTTACATGTAATAGTCCTCCTACAGCTCCAACACTTTGAAGAAGAGCGATATGCACCGTACATTGATGGTAATGTTCCATGGAGGACGGGAGACGTATGTCATACGGCGTCTAGTTCTAGTGCTTATATATCCACTTCAACATATTATGAACGTTAGCAGAGTGCTGGAACACATTCTGCAATGCTTACAGTTCATTACAAAAATACCAGGTAGCAGCACATCAGAACCTAATTCTATTATGATATTAAGCTGGTACTACCGAGGCAGTTTCATAGCCACATGGTCTCTCACGGCTGACAACTAGAGCCAATTTTCACAATTAGTCATTTTTTCATTTCTCAACGACTACTATGTATGTTGTGTTTCATAAATGTATCATGGGTGTGTGTGTGTGTGTGTGTGCGTGCGTGTGTGTGTGCGCGTGTGTGTGTACAGTACATAACTTTTCAAGTTTTTAATATGTATTGTGAACATTTAAAAAATTTAAAATAGAAAGTTTTTTTTAAATTTATTTATAAAAGTTAGTGGTTTGCTCCAATTATGAAAACCAATGTATGCATAGCTCAAATGTTCTTGAGTCCAAAATAGGTTTGTGACTAAGTAAGGTTATCAGTTATTTTTGTATATAAATGTGAAAACTCGCTAAAATGCTCCGTCCACAATGTAAGATCTAACTTCACCTGCTCAGCCTTGAATGTGTAAATATTTCTGGATGGTTTAAATAAGAAAAAGTAATACCTAGATCAATGCTAGGTAGCACAACTTTTATTTATAGGTGTCAAATTGGTGGGATTCACGCTGGCTCCTTAACTTTTGGGCTGGCTTTACAGTTCACAGAAAATTTCTGCACCTCAGACTTAAATGCTTCTTATATTCATTATTAGGGCTCAGAAGTTGAAGACCTATCAAACGACTTTTAAAAAGACTTTTTAAAAAAAGACTTAAAAATATCCAAAACAGATCTAAACACTGGCAAAAAGGACAAAAATTCAATCCAAATTTAATGATAATTTCAGTTTTAATTATTTATTTAATGAAGGAATAAAATGTTTAAAATTCAAAATTCTGGTGGCATGCAATATACAGTGCAAAAATATACGAGTGAAATACTTTCGAGACATTTTTACATTACAATTTTAAAAAAGAATTAAGTGTTTGTTTAAAAAAAAAAGTACTTGCAGAATTTAGAATTAAATGGGTTTTTTTCCCAACTAGAATGAATTAAACCCACAATTGACAACCTGGAGAAAGAAATGTATTTCATGAAAAATGAAAATTTTTGAACATGTAACAATAATTCTAAAGCAATATCTACTGAACAATTAACCTTATTTTGTAGGAAAGTTGAAGTTCAAACCTTCAATATGGATGAGGTAAGGTAGTCTAGCTTTCAGTATTCCCTCCCTTACCCTTTGCAAACCTAAATGAAATCTAGTACTTCAATGAGCATTACTAACAAATACCAGTACCCAACAAGAAATAAAAATACGGGTAATTAAAGTAACCATTAACATACCCAAAAACCTTGCCGTACTGTTTGACATTCTTGAGATCTTCCTCACCGATGAACTGAAACATGGATGGATTATGTTACTTCAATATTAGCACTGGTTAACACAGTGATATTTATCATGTAATTTACAAACATTTTACCTTCTGCCAAAGTCTCCACCAATTGCCAAAAACAAGAGTTGGTCTTGGTCCAGGTATTCCTTGCTTCTCAAAATAGTCGAATGAAGATGTAAAGAACCTGAAAGAAGAAAATTCCCATTGATAAAATATTATTCAACTACATTACCTGACAAAAATATTGAAGCACCCAGAAGAAATTGGTCATTATTTTATCTTTCAACAGGGTTTTACATTAATATGCAGTATACTGAGAACTTTTACATCATTCTAGAATGTTTAACTTATGTATTCAGTCTTTGTTGGACTGATAAAAGTCCACACGTGTCAACATAAATTATAAACCTGGTTAAATTTGCTAATATTTTTTGTGACCAAGCAAATTGGCCAGCAGTTTGAGACAAAGAAAGGGTAAGGAAAGGATTTATGCCTGAGAGTTGTGTTTTCAAGATATGTACATGTACACAATACAGAACTTTTGATAATTAAGAGAAAGTATTTCCTAAGCTGTCTCAAGCACAAGCAATGCATGAGCATTCACCTCCCTGCATACCTCAAGGCCAAAAACAAATGGAAACAAGAAGGGATTGGAAACAGTTATGTAACTTCATACTTCAGTACAGAATCATACTCCTGAGGAGTTCCATGCAAGAAAAACATCAAAAGTGAAACCACCACAAAGTGCATTTTTAATTCAGCTAGTGAATGAATTTGGAAAGATGTGTTTACAACAGATGGGCGTGTTTAATTTTTTAAACTGTAGTGTTAAAGTGATCTGGAAAGAAAGTTTGTTGTACAACAGCACATTAAACAAGAAAACCATCCGAAAGCTGTGATGAGGGTGAAGAACAAGTGTTCCCAGGTTCTTTAGGAACAAAATACTGCCACTACATCAGCGAAATCATTACATGTATATTTAAATATACTTTCATGTACAGGTCGGTAGATGCAGAGTGGGTCTCTGCCCATTAAGTGGCAACGGCTGGTCCGTGGTCCAACAGCTCTGCACTCTGAGTGGCCAACCAAGCAGAGGAGGGATGGCCACGGCCATGGCTCTACGCCTCTGCATTTGGGAGACTGGACGGGGCAGGACCTCATGGCTGGCCCCAACCGTCTGCAGTCCTGAGAATGGTATTCTGTGGTTTTCCATTCTCCTGCACTAAGGCAAATGCCAGGACAGTTCCTAGTACAGGCCATGGCAGCCAAACCCCTCACCTTCTCCATGCATCTCCTTCACCATAAATCTCCCAGCCTGAGAGACTGCATCACCATCTAAGAGGCCTGCCTCCCCCTTCAGGAAAGGAAATGTAGTAGTAGTAGTAGTAGTAGTAGTAGTAGTAGTAGTAGTAGTAGTAGTAATGTAAAGAAGAGATAATTCAGTAGAAAGCTGTGCAGCAAATAGAACTGGGATAAATTGCTATTAAACTCAGTTACACATTCACCAAAATTCAGTTTGGTCAAATAATTAAGTCTTTTTACTAATTTTATAGCTATTTTCCATAAATTTAAGGACATTGATATTTTTCAGTGAATTTTTAGCTTGTCAACATCTACCTCCAGTAATTACTAATACATTAGTAAGTACTGTACATAGTGGAGGATATACTTTCAATGTACATTGGTGAAAACAAAATGCAGCACCAAGAAAAGTATGGTTTGTGATACTGGAGATATCAGTTTCAAGTCTGACTGTTCATACGGCTCTCCCCACTCCACTGGTCACCGATGATCCACCTCTAATGGAGCTCAGTTGATGTGAAGTCTAGTGGCTGCAGTATTGCAAAGTGCTCACTTGTGAAACATGTCTCTCCAATTGGAACGAGAAGGATTTCAACAAATAACGCTGGTTTAGAGGGCCTGGACAATTGGTCTGTGAGAGAAAGGGTTATCAGTGTTGGCCAAAATGCATCTACAGTGCAACGTGTAGAACTGCAGTAGTAAAGTAACCTTATTCTTGCTCCAATGTGGTGCAGCTCTTCAGGAACATCCCTGCCATTCTTTGATATCTGGAAGTACCAGGAATTGAACCCGGGCCACACAGAGGACGGCAGCTAATAGTGTTACCGTTATACAATGGAGGGGGAAACTGCAGTGGTCAAATTAAAGGATATATGCTCTGAGATCTGAGAGAGCACCAACCCAATAGACAACAGTGAGAGATGATCCCCACATTTGAATGTCCCAGTGAGACCCCTCAGCAACAGCAGTGGAAATTTGAGCTACTGTGGCACCACACATTATGTGACAACTTAGAATTGTTTGTGTGCATGTGGCTTATGATCATGTGTCCCAGCTGCAAGTGTTGTGCTAACCCCACGGCATTGACAAGTAGCTGTCCTGGTGTCAGGAACAGTCATGCTGAGCCAACGAATAGCATATAGTCTTCTTCAGTGATGTATCACACTTTTTGTCTTGATCGATGGCAAAGTGGCAGAGATGCCATGCCAGTGTTATTGCCTTGAGGCAGTTGTCCGTCTGGGCTGAGTAAGTATGCTTCGCAATAGATTCTGTGTCAGCTGTGGCCCCTTGACCATGCCACCTCAATTTACCTTCCTCTTGTTTTTTCAGGAATCAGGGCAACTCTTAAGGGTGTTCCTGACCCCTTAGTTCATAGTTTAGGCAAGCTATCACGCAACTACCAGCGTCCGTCCCTTAAGTGCAGGAAGTGTTCGTGCCTCTCTTGCTGGCAGACAGGCAGTATCACTGGCCAAAAGACTGCAGTTGACATTCGATTTGAGACAGCGGGATCTTTCAGTCTAGAACTACGACACCCATGACCTGGCACTACTTCAGCCCGTCGCACAGGAGCCAAGGTAACTGAATGCAGATGTCTTCGGTAGTGGAATGTCTTATCAATATATTGTCTCTGACCTGGGTGCCACATTCCAGGTTGTTTTTGCGAGGTTAAGCTGCAATCCAAATGTTTCAAGCTTTGTCTTCCAATGGGTAAACAAATTAAGCCTATTTCGTAAGTCGTTAGCCAGTTAATCACCTGCTTTAAGATTCTCACAGTGTGGCAGAGAAGAATTGGGCGGTAGTTTACGCAGATAGTAACATCACTCTCAGTTCCCGATTGGCACGGTGATACTTGTCTTCCAAGTGGATGGAATGTTTGCAGGTTCGCAGTTACTCTGTCCACGTACAAAATAAACAACTGTGCTAACAGGGCACATCCTTGATGAACTCCCACTCAAACGTCAAATGCACTGTGACATGACCAATATCTTCAGTGGTTCGATGTCAAGATTTGGTGTTGCCACAGATAGCACTGGCTCCTCCAGGTTGATCTATTTGTTCATAGAGGTCACAAAATAAATTTTCCTTGGCAGTTGCTACTGTGTTTGGGGACTGATTTGAGTGTCCTATAGTGGACCAGATCAGTTTCAGTTCTTGTTGGCGATCTTTGATTTCACTGCATGCTATACCTAGTCATTTCACAACCAGACCTGTGTCCATGAAATGCTTTCCTGGTTTCGTCAGTCTTACCATTTCTTTTGCACTCTTGAATTCTTTCAGCAATTTTACCCAATGCATCCTTCACAAGGCAGTCCATATTCAGAAGGGGACAGATATCCTTTAGTACTGTTACTTCGTCATGAAGCTTCCACCACTTGATGCGTTCGGTGGTGACAGGTCAGACAGGTGGACGAAGGTGAAGCTACAATTCAAGAACTAGGGAGTCTATGCGGAGGAGCAATATTGTCCAATTGTGTCTCTACAGTCCAATACTAGCCTCAGATCCTTCCTCTTCACCGTCCAGTAATCTGTTTGAGAATTGTGACAACCACTGCTACATGTGATAATGTGGGACAGGAGTTTCTTGAAGAATGCATTTACTTTTGCCATGTCTCATTCCAAGGCATGTTCACCAGCTTCGTTATGCACACCAGACCTGAATCCACCATCCATTTCTTCAAAATCATCCCTTGAGAAGCCAACATGGCTGTCGAGGTCTGCACCGATTAACAGAGGTTCGCTGGCATCCAAAGACTGGCTGTATGATTCCAGTTCTGTCCAAAACTCATCATGTTCCTCTACAGGGCATCCTACCTGTGGTGTACAACAAAAGCCAATGCATGCTATTGTTGAACCGGTGACAACTGTGAAGCCAATCAAGCAATGGGATATGCAGTCTACCCAAGTAACATCTCAGTCTCCAAGATTGCAATTGCACGTCATTTCAGCACGATTTGCCACATTATAAAGAGCTTGTATCTTTCACCACTGTCGCAGGCTTTCGCACCCTTCTACTTTGTCTACTGGATACATGCTATGTCTACCCATAGTAACTGGTGAGTCGGCCGACTCACGGCTGCGTCCAGTAACTGTCCCAATATTGATAGCCGCAAATCAGGTAATTTGGCCTCTCTTCTTTAAGCCCCTCCAGCCTTGGTTACCCAGCCCTCTTACATTTCTCACACCAATCTGGCAGCATGAGATTTCTGATGGCTCAAAAAATTCAAAATCCCTGGCACTCCATGTCTTAAAACAGGGCCTCTCAGGGTGCATGCGCGTGGTGCATGCACTGTGCACGGTGCAAAAGACGACTTGGCTTGGTTGACCAGAGTGCAGACCCCCCACTCCTCGATTTGGAGCAATAGCGCTAACTCTCTCTTTCCTCACGCCTGTCTCCCTCTCCCCCACTTGCGCCGTAGCGCTCCAAATCCGGGCTGAGTTGAGCCGAGTATAGCCGAGCATAGCCGAGTAGAGCCGAGCATAGCCGAGTAGAGCCGAGCATAGCCGAGTAGCCCGGAGACGAAGCGTTGATCCGAGCCATACCGAGCGGCACCGATGCACAGTGCACGGAGCTCTTGCGCCTCGCTCTGCACGCGTGAGATTTTGGGCGTTTGAGAGGCCCTGTCTTAAAATGTTGCTCCCTTCAAGATCTCTGGTAGACAGTAAATGTACCACCAAACAAAATTCATTAAAAACTGCCATAGGTTACCCAGTACAGCTTTGGTTTACTATCGTTATCTGTCTGAATAAAACTGAATAATGAAACAAATGCAGGCAGCCTAGGACTAGATCATTTTACCTGAAATTTGCTACTAGGGCTAACAATTATTTGCAAATAAACCATAGACTAACTGATTTACTGTCTGGTGTCAAGAAGCAAAAAGCAGTGTCAATTATATCTGGTGATTGCTCCGAAACCCACCCCCACCCTTCCTGTCAAATTTTCGTACCCACTAGGACTGTCAAAGCCCCCACCCCCCAAGAAACTGCTCCCTGGATCTGCCCCTGGTTGCAACGGGTTATGGCCTTCAGTTTAAACAGCTTTAGGAATGCTGCGATGGATAACTTGCTTAGTAGTCCATAACAAGCTGCACTTATTCTCTCGATCTAATGATGTGGAATGTCGCTTACTTGCAGCGACTGGAAAACTTTGCGACTGTGAGTGTTATAAATACATTGCCTGAAGTCTGCAGTATATAACATGTAGGTACTTTGAACAGATTGCACTATTACAGACTTCCCTCCAATCCTAAAGTCATACAAAGATTTATCTTCTGTTCAACCGCAGTTCATTCTTTTCGACCTAATACATCAGATCAAAGGCAATTTGCATGTTCACATCCGATCAAGACAGCAGAACAATGCCAGAAATACATGGGGAATATTTCTCTTTTTGGAACGTTATCTGCAATTCTCTGCTGTACCAATTGGAGGATTCCCGTGTTAAACGCCAGTTTTCTGTTCTAGGTATACGGTTAGACATCCTGATTTCTAAATAGAGGCCAATGTGCTTTCAATGAGGCAAGAGTTATTACCTTTTTCCCCATCAACTCTTATATTTTTTAAAGAAAAAAAGAATCATGTCCAAAGCCCTCTCTCTTTTTTTTCTTTTTTTTTTCTTTTTTACTAGTGGCTTTAGGTCGCACTGACACAGGTCTTATGGCGACGATGGGATAGGAAAGGCCTAGGAGTTGGAAGGAAGGAAGCGGCCATGACCTCGCTGACACAGGTCTTATGGCGACAATGGGATAGGAAAGGCCTAGGAGTTGGAAGGAAGGAAGCGGCCATGACCTTAATTAAGGTACAGCCCCAGCATTTGTCTGGTGTGAAAATGTGAAACCACGGCTGCTGACAGTGTGATTCAAACCCACTATCTCCCGGATGCAAGCTCACAGCCATGCACCTCTAACCACACGGCCAACTAGCCCGGTCCAAAGCCCTCTAACAAGTACCTAACAAATATGCTATGCAGTTTTTCTCTTGCTGTTATTAGAACAGCCTCGATGGCATTATTGAGGGCAGTGTGTAATAATGGTGTATGGCCTCAGGAGAGGCCTGGTGCAAGTCTGAGTTGACATCCATGGGTGACCTGCCCTACCGAGGATAAAATTTATTTTGAATACGGCCAAATACAGTTCAAGATAATACAAGACAGTCTGCAAGATATCGAGAGACAGCTGTCTAGCTGAGGGACCTGGAGTTACTGATTCTGTCATAAGAGTACGTGTATTTGTTTGGAGTTTTTGGTGTTATTTATGAATTTGCAGTAAGTTAACATAAGTAAATAGTAGCATGTCTCATTCCTTTATATGTCCTCTCAACATGAGAGAAAAGATATGTGCTGTGCAAAAGGATTCGCAAAATCATGTACTGTACAGTCTCTCAAAGAATGAGTGCATGGTCTTCTGCAAGTTCAACGCCGGTAATCTTTTCTCAGGAACAACTGAACCTGTAGATTTGTTGTGGGTATCCACATGCTTTGTTTCTGGACAGGAGGTGAATTATATTTTGACCATTAAAATTACATCTATAAAATATTAAATGCAAGGAACATACAATTACCACACGCTCAATTCTTTTCTGAGAGACTACTGTATACATCTAAAGCCGGGTCCACACTTTTATCAGATCAATGTATCTGCATCAGGAACCTATATGCAATCATGATACAGCTGTCTTGACAAGGCTGCCCGATCTGTATCACATGTGTTAGTTTTCCACCCATCGGTCAGTTGAGTGTTTGCTTCGATATAGTGACAATGGCTCTCCAGCTACAGTTGGCTGCTGCAATATCTTCTAACAGCAGCTAGCAGATAATACTCCATATTCTTTTTGCATAATTTGATAGGGCTCTCAACGTAACTCACGATTTCCTCCCATGAGTCATTCTTTTCAAACCGATTACAGTCATGTGGATCCTTTGGGTCTTGCGAGACTCATTTGTTAATAACGTATCAACTTTTTTCCATGGACAACTCCGAATCCATTTTTCTTCAGATCGGAAGATCCCCAAACAAAGGTTGATACGAAATGAAACCAAGTCTGAAAGACGGTAGATAGGGTACAGAGTTGCAAACAATTTTAATTCAATAACTTAGATCATCGAATATAAACTAGGAAAAGCTAAATCAGACCTAGAAAAGAAAAAAAAATAAGCCACGTATTTATAACACTGCTTACTGGGTAGAGAATGAAACTGTTCTGTTCAATTAGCAAACTACCGTACCATAACCACAAACCATGGATATTTAATATGTACACTGAGCTAGTCCTGACAGGTGGTGATTTTTGTAAGAGGAAGTACAACTGGGCAACCATCATTCATGAAAAACTAAGAGAAAAAGTATAAGGGGTTCGACACTTTGAAAAATGAAGATATCGCCCAAAGAAAGACAAAGACCACTTAGGGCGTGAAAATTAAAGACTTCCTAGGCCCCGTGGCCTAATACGTTGGGGTCCAAAAAGAACAAGAGTTTACCAAGAGGGGTCGTATAGCATAGACGAAAGCGAGGAGCCAGGTACAAGTAAGCAAGTGTTGTGAGGTAATCGGATGGTAGTAAAACTGAAGTACGAGAAGGGATGTCATAATATTATAAAGGCACAATCCATGCTCCCGCAGGACCAGTGGTGAGTTACCTACCATAATCATAGCTAGTTTCGCTGTTTCTAGCATAGCATATACCAGAGAGAGCAAGAGAGAGAGAGAGAGAGAGAGAGAGAGAGAGAGAGAGAGTGGGGGGGAGAGAGAGAGAGGGTGGTGGTGGTGGTGGTTGCTTTCAGAGGAAGTACAATGATCAGAGAAGAAATGGAACGGGGTCCGACACTTCAAGAAATGAAGATATCGGCGAAAGAAAGACAAGAGCCATGAAGGGCGTGAGACCAAAAGACTCCCTAGGCCTCGACACCTAACACCATCGGGGTCAGCAAATAAGAGTTGACCAAGGGAGGCCAGACAGGATAGTCGAAAGCGAGGAGCCACCCACAAGTAAGTGGAATGAGGCACGTTGAAGGAAATATGCTAGATTTAGCAGGGGGGAAAAACTACAGCAGGAATATTGTTTTTTTGTGGGGTTTTTTGCCGCTAAACGTTAGATTAAATAAGCTAGATTTAGCGGAAAAGCTAATTTGGCAACACTGATAGGGTAGGAGCAAAGGGAAGAGTGATGGGGACTGAGCATGGGCAGCACACGAAGCCATAAGGAGTGGTGATCGGGGAAACTCTCCGTCCACACTGTCCGTATCTGTATCATGTACGGTATCTGCCCTTTGATGCGACGTCAAGACAGATTCTGTGGGAACATCCCCGATCCGATCATTGTATCATATTTGACACAAAACTGTTTTCACAACGCCAATCATGATACATACAGATACACTGATCTGCTACAAGTGTGGACCCAGCTAAACGTGCGCTGCAAAAACCACTGAGCAAAGCATGTACGAGCAAGATAGCCTCCATCAGTTTTCTACAGAATGAATGACACTTCATTTAGAACCTCCCAAATAGTTGAATTGCTTTAATAACTCAGTTCTCTCGCATTGCCTCCCACGCTACTTAAAACCTTTGTCCGATCATTGCTAACATAGCCTCCTAAGGGATGATTCACACTATGGTTACGGTCACAGTATGCTCACGCCACGGTCACGGTCCGATCACAAACAGTAGGTATGCACATTAGGACGAACCAACTTGAGGCAAGCTCCAGTCTTGACCACTCAGTTGAGATCAGGTTGTTGTTTCTGTAACAATGTCATACGAGTTCTCTACGAGAGTTGGCAATTGTGATTTCACTAGATGAAGAAGAAATTTAAACAAAAAATGTAAGAGGAGGACATGTTGGATACATCCAAGTTTAATTAATAGAAAAATTAAGGGGAATTTTATACCCCCTTTTCCTCACTTGATGGACAAGTACATTTTTGAAGTACTTCAGAATTAACATTGGTACCTTTGAAATGATCCTGTCAAATTGTTTCCAAACTTCAGAAAACAAACTCAATATTTAGAGAAGCCACAACTCCAAGGCAGAAACTGGATGTGTGTTTGAGGTAACAGAATATTTCCCACTTGCATTAATCTTAAATGAAATATTTTATTTACATTGTCTATAATGTTTTACCACAAACTAACCCGACTATTGAAAAAAAAAACTAGTCCCTATTTTTAAACAATAGATCCTTCAGTAGTTACCAGCTAATATAACAAAGTTGACGCGGATGCCACAGAAAACTGAAATGTATTGAATTTATTGAATGGTGCAGGTGCGCGGTATTGTGGCGGGTGCTGATAAATGGTATGTTCTGATTTTGTATTAAATACTTCATCTCCACATCACTTACTAATGAAAAAAACTTTATGAAATGTTGGTCCATTGGGTCGAAGGATTTTACAGTAGAATCCATCAAAGAAAATCCTTGTCCATGGAATGAGGTACACTTTTATCCTTTGGTTAGTAAATATTCCATTAATTTTTCTGAAGCACTGCTTTTTGACGCATCCTCTTGCTGGTAATTTCCGTTTGCCTACTTTTCGTACCTGCCGAGTTGCAACCGAGTGTTTTGCTACTGGCGACAAAGTTTCAGTCCCCCGAAAAAAATCATTTCAGTTTTTTTTCTTTTACTTTCTTCACCTAACCATCAGTCTGCAACAAAAGCCTTGCGACATATGACATAATATCATTGAACAAGCTTAAAGCCAAGTCATGATCATCTTGAAAATAAATGGGACCAAACAAAAATATACATCTCAGCTCATTTTCCTGTTATCGTCAGAGCAGCAGAGCGTTTGGTGGAAGAATTTAGAACTAATTACATCAGTCGCATGTAGGTAAAAGTACAATGAATTTGTGATAGTGTTATATTTTAGCGGTTCCATGCATGTTCTTTGCCATTATTTAAGTTTTAATAAATGCAGGGTTTATGCGTATAAATCATTAATCTTGTGTATGCGGGCATTTAATATTGTGATAGGTTTCTTATTGCGTTTCATGTTTGTAGGCTAAGTGTAATGACTAATCAAACCAGGCTAAGTTGACAGTTCTTCACATTTCTTTAATTTTTTATAAGTTGCTTTACGTCGCATCGACACAGATAGGTCTCATGGCGACAATGGGACAGGAACAGGCCAGAGTGGGAGGGAAGCGACCGTGGCCTTAAGGTACAGCCTCAGCATTTGCCTGGTGTGAAAATGGGAAACCACGGAAAACCATCTTCAAGGCTGCCGACAGTGGGGTTAGAACCCACTATCTCCCGAGTACTGGATACTGGCCGCAATTAAGCGACTGCAGCTATCAAGCTCGGTCACAACTCTTACATAAGTGGGTATTAGGAGAAAAAGAGTCTGAAAATAACTGGTTCTTCCATAATCAGCACAGGATTTCAGGCTTTCAGTAAGTCAGCAAGACAGCCAGTAAATGAAGTTAAACCTGAAGTCAGAAATTTAACATTCCTAGTAGGTCTACAACCAAGTAAAGAAAGTTCAAAGAAGAGTGGTGTAAGGAACTGCCTTGGCTAGCATTTGATAAGACTATATAAATGACTATGTAAATTGCATGTTAAAAATTCTTCATATCAATTTTCAAAAGCAAAAACTGGTTTTACAGGGACATTTAAACTAGAGATTCGTAAGAAAAATGTTTACAATACAAACTGTGTGGTAGCTTGTAATACAACATTGTTTCCATAAAAAACACCCCTGGGCCGATGACCTCTACGTTAGGCCCCTTTAAAGAACAAGCATCAACAAACAACACCTCTGGCCATGCGTGCAAAGAAAATTGATTCTAACAGGTTTGACAATTTGAAGAAGCTTTTCAACATTTCATATTATATTGCAAAGAATGCTTGCCTTTTGTCCAATGGCCCCGGTTCAATTCTCAGAATCAAATCCCTCACTCTATTTCCCTGGCTCGGGGTACCGAGTGTTTATGACTTCTTCGCCCTTCATTTCATCCTGATTAGGTTAGCACCAAGCCTTTACAGATGTCGCACCATTATTATACGATTATTAAATTACAATTTTGAATTTTACAGCATTACCATCGGTCGTACCTATCATTCACTGGTTTATTGGCTTCCTATGTAGATCAGTAGTGGTGTCCTACCTACTATCAGTTTTTGAAACCATAATCACTGGGCAGAGATACAGGAATAACGTCCTCGTACCATTTTTTTTAACAATAGACGGGCAGTGAATGCCAATCTGTATATTTCCAGCAAGGCTAATTACTTCTACGGTGAAAGGTTGCTTGCTGGGCAGTCAGTGTGTTCGAGTCAGTGGTACCGGTATGTGTAAAGATTTCAAACCGTCTGAGAACATGCTCAGGATGACTAAAGCAGAGTTGTATAATCAACCAGCAAGCTCAAGTACCGGTACTTGAGAACCTTGTGATGTGAATATGCCTAAAGGTTCCATAGAACAAGATGATCATGTTTACGATTTCCAGTTATGGGGTAAGGCACTTCAGTGACTTTATATGTCGTGTTGACTACTACTTTACAAATTACCCAATTCTTCAGTAATTTAAATAAAAATTGTTTTCGTATCCTTAATACTGTACGTCACATATTAGCAACTTGACACTGTGCATCCAAACCTGTTTATAGTGTGGAGTTGCGGCAGCAAGACACCTAGCTATCGTGATATAAGTAATCCGCGGAACGTACAGTTTTACGTGCGGCCCGAAGCAACGATACTGGACTCCTCGGAAATTTCATATTAGCCAAGAATCGAACCAGTCAGCTTACGTGGAAGCGAGATATTGCGTCTGTAAAGAGACGCAAAATAACCATTAAAATACTCGCTATTTTAAGTTTTACGATCTTGACTATCTCAAGAGGTCAGCAACGCCGAGTACTGGGCATCCGCGGGACTGAAAGCCCTGCTTGAGCATGTCCGAGCTAACCGATGGAAGTCAGGAATTTACCGAGTAATGGACTGGTTGATAGCCTGTAATGACGCAATGTAGTCCTGAAACCATAGTGTAATGACTAATGAGCGATTTAATTAATAACCGTTGCACCGTTTGGGCTATAAGTGGAACATGCAGAAAGACTTGTCATTCGCCATCAATATTTACAGAAATCAATTAATTACTAAAGAAAAGCATTACAAAACAGAGGGCCAAATTAGCTCACGCCACGAAAATTTAAAGCTAAAAATGTAGCAAATAGCTGAACTTAAAATTCTGTAGCAAAGTACTTCTCAAAATAGATAGAATTAGCTAGAAAATTGCTGCTATAAAATTATTTTGGGAGACTGAAAAGGCACTAGGCTCGCTTTGTGGCTGCCTGCACGTTGTGTATTCGTACTGCCGGTCTAGTCATAGAACGGTACGGTCACGCTCCGGTCAAGATCTATGCTTGCTCATACTTGTACCGTGACCTCTAGTGTGTACAGTTCCCATCAAATCAGTTCGATATCTGACTGCACCGTGACCATACCCATAATGTGAATCATCCCTGGAGCTGCACAGTACGGGCATCCCCTGGCATGCAGACCCCACTGTAAGTTAGCCAGTAAAATGGGACGAACATTTGGCACTCAAAAGTAATATTCAGACTGAGAAATGTACAATCGCGATGACAAGAATTCCGGGCAGAAAAGGAAACCGGTAACGTTTGGGCGAAGATTTTGGCCAACCCTGAAGATGAAGTACAAGTAACAAACAACGTCACGTGTGTTCCGTCTTCCAGGAGGTGTGGCTTGCGACGTTGCGCAATCAGGTCACCCCCAACTCCATTTTTCGGGAGCTGACTAAAATGTTTCTCAGGTTGAACATTCTGGCTATTACTAGCTTTTCCTAATCAAAGAAAACAATTACCAGTAATTTAATTGCGACGACGTGTGCTCGATGTAATCCCACCCCAATATATGGCATTTAATTGCTGATCAGCGCTGACAACTTCATAGGGACGGTTTTCCAAACGCCCTTGCGTCTCTGATAATCGTAATTATTTAATGCCAGGTTATTTTTACTTTGGTTTTTGAGTATAAAAAGTATTGATGATGATGATTGTTTTAAGGAGCCTAACATCGAAGGTCATCGGCCCCTAATGGAACTAGATGGACGACATGATACAGGATATTTAAAATTTTAAAATGTATCCACTGACAAGAGTTAAAAAATTGTGATAAAAATATCATCATTTAACAGGGCCTATATTGACGAAAATAAGGGTTATTTTTTCTTACAGTGGTTGAGAGCGATGTCATTTGATCATGAAATCATAGTCGAGACCGCTAACATTTCAGCCAGACTTCGCGCACAAGAATTACAAATAAACTGGAGAATTTGACCCTCACTGAGTTGACACATTACGTCTGTTGCCTTGAAGGAGCCGTATGGTTCCTCCCTTCCTTCCCCTCCCCCCTCATTGTCGAGCCACTAGGACGTGTGGGGAGGCGGGGAAGCAAGTACCTTCCCCTCCGCGTGTGATTCGTTCATGCTAGATATCATCGTACTTCGTTTTCTCCACCTCCCCTCACTCTTCAGATGTGTGCATGTGTTAACGCGTCTAATGGATGTGACCAATGAGAGAGTGTAAGCAGGTACTGGATGGTTCTGAGGGCTGTAACTTACTGATTTCTTGTCTGAAATAAATATTTCTGGTCACGAGATATTGAAGATTTCGAGTGTACATTAGAGTAAGTTAAAATGCAATAATACGAAACGCAAAACAGTACTCCCACGGCATTTCTACCTTGAATGCACCGTTACTCGAAGATTTTGATCTAAGGAACTGAATGTACTATGGTTCAGACACCGTCTAGGTAGAAACAATCTCCTGTAAAGCCGTCGAGCCCGTCAGCCACACGATTATGCTCTGCAGTATACGACATACAGAGTCTTCTCTGCCGAAGTGTATTGCTTGAGGTAAACAACGGTGTTATACCAGTACCACACAAATATGAATCACCGGCCCTTACAGCGGTTCCGGTATTAGCACTGCCATGTAGCGAACACGGAGATATGGTTGCCCCACGTGGATGTTGTGTGGATGCTAGGAAAAGGGACGCATGACCGTGCGACCATTTTGCAATGTCATTCCTTACGGTCCCTACTACTGCCCGAATTTTTCTAAGCAAACATTTTCAGAAAACACGTATATCTGTAAACAGTCTGTTTACCACTCAGTCCAGAATTCTGATCTTTGAACTAAGAGGTGATTTGAAAATATACGTGTCGTAATTATCGAGCATTCAAAACTTAACCAACACTCCAAATGAACAAATTATGGCTTTAATGTCGTCAGATAAACAAAAACGACTATCTGTTTACGGTATGTTATTAGGGGAGCTGTGTAACGAAGCTGGTTTCCTCGCAACTTCTGAGCCCGAAGATGCAGGATTAAGCCGAGCACGGAATGCCTGCGTTTTATGGTGAATCTGGCGTTAGAACAATCTTTGTTTACAGGCCTTGAAAGCCCTCGAGACCTGGAGGACAATTTTTCACAGTTCGAACCACGAATTGACCTGGTACTCATTTCTGGTGTAGGTTCAATGAACCCTAGCGCCATGCGCCTGTTCAGAAGTGGAAGCCCCGTTTCTAAATTCCTCTACTTCCTTACGGGGAATCAAACAGAGTCTACGCCCTTCCGGGAGAATCAAACACGCCCTTACAGCTCCCCAACCCCACCCCCTTTTCTCACCGTGTTTGCTGAGAATCGACCAGAGTATTTCAACAAACTTCATTTAGTTCATTTTTATTTAAACTGGAATATGGAAATATGTATTCGTTCTGTGTTCTCTTTGAACTTGCATGTACTGGGCCCCATTTTTCTCTTAGTATATACAAGACATAGCTTCCGGATTAAAACACCGTAAATACCACTTATATGCAGATAATGTACAGATGTATAAACATAGTAAACCAGAAAACCTACACAGAAACATTTCACCTGGACATGACTACAGATATACGGGTCAGAAATCACGGAAATAAAATTAAACCCATCAAAAACCCAGGCAATAATATTATTGGTTATCCTATATTAATTTGCAAACTCAATCGAATAGCGTTACCACAGTTGTCCATAAATGGTACTCCCATACAGTACAGCCAAAACGCACGGAATCTTTATGATATTTGACGAGCATCTGTCCTTGTTTGCCCGAACTAGGCTATATCTGTGTAGAAAAATATACGGAACGCTACATTGTCTCAGTAAATTTAAATTAACTTTCTCTTTTAAGCTAAAGAAAATTATTGAAACACGCATTGCCTCCTTTTGATTACTGGCAGAAAGGAATAGATAGTTCTTTTCCAGTTCTTTGTACTCCTTCAGCTAATTCATCGACACGCTCGTTGTGGATGATTCCAATGTTGTATCAGTTCTATGATCATTTTACTTTATGACAATTGTAAGGTGTATGTTTGGTTTCTGTAGAAACAGTAGTGTAGCCAATGGCTTAGTATATAACACATCATTGGGAGTAGCTAATGCAACAAATTTAAGAGGTACCGGATCCGGCCAGGAAAGTCAAACAGTACAACAGAATTTCGTTACGCTGAGCATGTGGTATCCAATATCTACAGGTCATCTGCTTGTACAGCAGTCGTTTTGGCAAGCCACGGGTTCCTGTTAAATTAGTGGTACCTCCAACAGATTGTGGCAAACATCAATTGACTGGTTTTTGCTACAAGAACAACAGTTTCCAGTTTATTTAAATTACAACATTCCCACTGATGTATGAGATTCGTGAGTTTCGACCAGTTTTGCGTGCCTGTTATCCTGATCATAACCATGGAACCTCCAGTGTTACGTGGAATCCGAACCTCAGGGGCAGGACTTTTTTCAAAAATCCCTACATACAATAGCTGGAATTAGAGCCGAGGCCGCATTGGTGAGAAACCTGTAGTGTGCCACTACTACCATGCCCCTTAAAAAAAGTTTCAATGCGGTACCAACCAATGAGCATGGATTACTGATGCATTGTGTGTATGATGAGGGTTATAATGCTTTAGTGTTAGATCATCATCATCATCATCATCATCATCATCATCATCATCTCATGTCCTCATGACGATGGCAGTGCCTTGAAGCTATTTACATATTTCAAAGGTTTCAATGAATTTATTACTGAATCGAACAAACAAATGTGGTGATAATTCTGGCAATAAGCTTTTGTCATTTATCGGTAAGGAGCACTATTTGTATTTCACTCATCGTCTATGTATGAATAGTGTTACGAATAAAGCACTTTTACCGCTCTAAGTTCATTCTAGGCAGTAGCGTTGCCAGGATCGGCTGATTGGGGGGCGGGAGGCGGGGTGAGGTTACAAAATGGTAGAACACAATGAAGGTTCATGAATGGCTTGTCATAAGGACATCGACACAAGTAAATCACAGATCTGTTGGTTATGTCTCCGAATTTTTAGATTGTCAGTTTATTTTCTTTTTGTAAACATACCATGGGATGGGGGTGGGGGTTCTAACCCCCAGTAATCCCCCTGGCTACCCCCTGATTATAGGATAACCCAATAAACATGCACACACACACACACATCTTAGAACTAATAGCATGCCGGAGGCACTGTAGAATAGTGACGATCGCCATGCGGGGGAGCAGGCTTCGGGAACTCCCCGAAGAAGAGAAAAAACCTTTTGTTAAGATGACGAGCTTGGCAGTCACAGCGAGAGGGCGTACACCCAAAATCTTCAGTATCTCGTGGCCAGAAATATTCATTTCAGGCAAGAAATCAATACAGCCCTCAGAACCACCCTGTACCTGGTTACACACTCTCTCTCTCTCTCTCTCATTGGTCACATCCAAAGACGCGTTAACACATGCACACATCTGAAGTGTGAGGGGAGGTGGAGAAAACTGAAGTACGAGGACATCTAGCATGGAGAAACAAATGCGGAGGGGAAGGTACTTTCTTCCCCGCCTGCTCACACGTCCCACTGGCTCGACAATGAATGGAGAGGGGAACCGGAATGAAGGGAGGAACCACGCACCTCCTTCAAGGCAACAGACGTAATGTGTATATCGACTCACCGAGGATCAAATTATCCAGTTCCTTTGTAATTCTTGAGTGCGAGTTCTGGCTGAAATGTTAGCGGTCTCGATTATGACTTATCAAATAGCATCGCGCTCAACCACTTCAAGAAAGAATGACCCTTATGTTCGTCAATATAGGCCCTGTTAAATACTACTAATCGTTATCCTCGAAAACCGAAGTGAAAATAACCTGGCATTAAATAATTACGATTATCACAGACGCAAGGGCGTTTGGAAAGCCGTTCCTATGAAGTTGTTGTCAGCGCTGATCAAACAAATGTCATATTGGGGAGGGATTACATCGTGCACACGTCATCGCAATTAAATTGCAGTTCATTTTTTCCTTGATTAGAAACAGCTATTATAGCCAGAATATTTAACCATAGAAACATCTTAATCAGTTCCCGAAAAAGAGTTGGGCGTGACCTCTCAGTGCGCAAAGTCGCAAGCCACACCTCCTGGAAGACTAACACATGTGGCGTTGTCTTTGTTACTTCTTCATCCTCGGGGTTGGCCAGAATCTTCGCCCAAACGTTACCCCGTTTTCTTTTCCACCCGGAATTCTTGTGATCGCGATTGTACGTGCTTCCCGCTAACTCACTCTCCTCGCCAGGCTATTTGTACTTTCCAAGCATTGTCAGGCAACTTTAATTGTTGGTACATTTCCGAAAGAACTTTGTCTACAGTGAGTACTTTCAGTGCACACTACCAGCATAGGCTGGAGCACTTCCGACTGCTCATATTCTCTTTCAGGAGATTTATTTCAGGAGGACCAGGATGTCTACAGCGGACGAGACGGAGTGGAACGCCTACCGGGACGGGTTTGACCCACCTGATTGCTTCGAGTTCCGGGAGACCAGAGCGACCCCAGAGAACCAGGCTCACCTCGTGCACTACAAGGAGGGGTGCGACGCATCCATAGAATAGTCCTCTATATGATCCGCAACGCCTCTACCGAGGTACCAAAAGTTTCCCCTTCTCGGCTTCTCGGGGCATAGAGAGCTTTCTCCCGGGAGGCCTGATCGCCCGGCACCACAGCGCGGAGCTCCTGGAGAGCATGGCGAAGGAGCTTTCCGTCCGGTTCGAGGTCGGCCGACTACCAGGGAAGGACGGCGCACCAGGGGGTGAACGTCGGCACTCTCAGGACGGAGATCTGGTCAGCTGCCACCCAGACGGCCAGAAAGGACAGATGGACAAGGAATAACGCGGTTAATACCGACTTAGTCCTCCCATCCACGCCGGAGACCAGCGACGCCACCACGGAGGTGGAGCACGCCACCCCCTGGCGCCGCGACTGCGCTACTCAGGCCGAGCGGCCCGGCTCAACAAAGTGGAAGAGGACGCCCCGCGTCGTTCAGAGGTCGCTACCCAGTCCCGGCCTGCTAGCGAGTCGGGCAAGTTGCAGACATCGATGTCCGCCCCTGCAGGACAGGAACGCAATCAGGTGTCAGCAACGACAGACGCCGCCACCGCCAGCCATGAGAGAGAAGCCGGCACTGCAGCGGGGCCACCCGCTATCCCAGGGTAAAAAGGCCGGAAGGACGGCCATCAGGACTAGGCCTCTTTCCCAGCCGAGAAGAGACCCCTCCAACCAGGAAGCAGGCGCTGCCCCGCACCAGGAAGAAGACTACGTCGCCAGCCCACCAGGATAGGGCCACCCAGCCGCAGCCCAGGACTGCTCCTAGGACAGCAGTCGACCGAGGAGCCAAGCAGGAGAGGACCTCAGCGGGTAGCGCCAGTCAGGTGAGACCGAAACGTCCCCCTCGGCAGTTCTTTCAGCGCTTTCGCTGCCTAAGGTGGGGCTACCGACAGGATAGGTGTGGGCTCCTAGTGCGGTGCAACCGTTGTGGGGGTGATCACTACACGGCCTGCGCGGCACTTAAGGAGCCGCCTGTGTGAGGCAACTGCGCGCGGGGAGGGCCACCCGGCCTCGCATCGCAGTTGCCCTGTTTACCGGGCCATGGCGCAGGCAGATAGAAAAGAGGCCCCCGCCTTGGCGGGCTTAGCCTTATTCTCCGCGATCGGAGACTGGATAAGAGGGACCCGAAGGGAGCGGAGCGGTGCGGCAGGCCCTAGAGGCTATTGGCGCATGGCTCCGCAACCGGCAAGACCCGCGCTAGTCACGGCAGTGCCCAGACGGACTGATCCCTTGATAACTGGACTGGCGAGATTATAGCTCGTGGCTGGTGCATGATACCACTTCTCAACTAATACAAACACCTAGACCTATCCAGACACCACATCCTTGCATGTGCTATCGAAATATGTCAGGTTTTACATGTAGGCTGTTTTTTTTCCGTCTACCAAACAGAAACTCCGGCCTTGGGCCTGCATGTTGACACTGAAACCGGCAGATACTCCTTGTATCACTTCCCACTCCTCACAGCTCTCTCGTTTTTCCTTGTAAATTAACAGCACGTCGGTAGCAATGCAGATTAGTGACGACTGCTACGCGGTGGGGGAGGGGGGGAGCGGCCTTCGCGAAAAAGAAAGACAAATTGGGTCTTGGGTCAAATTGAAACAGGTGATAGTGGGTCCACAACCGATAATTTTCAGATAGGGAACCAATGGCCGGAAATGCATGTTTATTACTTTATGGACATACTCGGCGTACACCGCATAACACCTTAGCCCATAGTAATTTTTCAGTGACGACCGCGAGTCTCAATGCATGTATTGTAACGGCGCAAGCATTCTGCCGCACTGCCTGGTTTGAAAATGAGAAATCTCTGAAACTTTTCAAGGCTGCCGACACTGGGGTTCGAACCCACTATCTCCCGAATGCAAGCTCCCAGCTGCACGCCCCTAACCACACGGCCAACTCGCTTGGTACGAAAATTGTTCCAAAGGACTGCATATCCGTATGTGGCTGTGAGGAGTGACTAGTCTTAAGGAAAATAGTGTATGCCCACAGGAAGAGCATTTTGACATAACATACAAGAATGTTTCTTCAACGACGATACACAGAATTCCATTCAACCATGAATGACCAGATTCCACTAATTGCTATTTATTTGCGGTCGCTCATAGGACTCCAGCTGTACAGTCTTTACCTGAACGGGCAATATTCTTTATTGGCAGGCTTTCACTTTCACTCCCACACTCAGCCACTTCACATACTACAGCTGAAAGCAGATAGGTTTGAACACAGGGCTACTAAACTGACCCCACAACACACGACTGTTCCTTGGTTCGATTCCAGACAAAGCCCAGTAATTCACAGCAGTTCACGTGGCTGCTCCACACAGTGAACTAGTTAACAGGAACTAAGCAGTGATCACACAACAGCAACTCGACAGTGATAGCCAGACAACAATAACAGCTAACACTGCTCCAAGGCAGTCTACAGTCCACGGTAGTACACGCGCAGTACTCTTAAGGCAATACACAGACAGTACACGACGATACTCTGATGACTTCGGCGTGACACTGGCAACAATCAGCACTAGCCGTCCAGTTCCAATCACTCCACGTCGGTACCCATAGTACTCCTCTGTTGGTACTGCCAAGCCAAAGCACACCCAGTACTCCGCTCACACTCCGGTGGGACACTGGCGATAGCCAACACTACTGCCACCCCACTCCAACTACTCCCATTACCGATCTTGATGACAGTGCTAGAAACTTCTGGGTTCGGCTAAAGACGGAATATTCTTGCTACACCTTTCAGATGGCACATTGGGAAACCAGACGAAAATACACGGCAAGGCCGGCCATGCCCTCCAGGCCAGCTGGGAGCTCCCCGGTCTGACTAATCCCTTCCAGGAAGTACAGAAGGGAGCTCCGTTGAGCAGTACTAATTCAGTTGCTGCGTAAATGTATTTTATGGATTTCCCTTCCTAACAAGAGTGTCCTTAAAACAAGACTGCTAAAAGTCATGGGATTTCCTTAATATAACAGTGTTCATCAAGAATATTTTCATACATTTATCGTCACTGTACGCCCATCTGCACGCAGCAAGCGACCGAAACTGTAAAACTAAGGCTACGGTAAAACGCCTAACTTTTGCTCAGTCAGTTCAGATTAGGCTTTTAAGTTAAGAAACAAAAAGTAAGTTCTATTACTATTCTGTTAAATCATGACCGTACGATTACGAAGAGTCCCATGGTGAAATTGTAAGGAAATTACTTAAAATCTGCTGTAGGTTCTGTTATGTGAATACGAATTTTGAAACTAACGTGGTGGGGCTGAGAATGTTTCATAGTTTTGCAGCTGGGGTAACGAACGTGTTCACCGCACGCCAGTGGAAAAGAGTGAACGGGTGACTACATTTCTAGAAAACAGAACTGATAATTCGAGTAGGTGAAGCCTTATACGATCCTGCAATCATTAAGGGGGTAATTCTTCAAGGGAGCATTATTCGAGCTTTGATTTCTTTGTATGTATGTATGTATGTAGTAAAGAACAGGAATCAGAGATAAGGCCTTTTGTGGATGATTTTTTACTGTATAGAACACTAAATACGTTACAAGATTTGAGGGCGACTGCGAAAAAGACTTCAACAATGTTGAGAGACAGGCAGCAGGCAAGGATACGATTGTAAACGGCGTGAAAAAGTCAAGGGGGAGTTCAACAACGAGGAAAAGTACTCTCAGATTTAATTACTACGTTGATGTGGTGAAAGTTCCTCATGGGGATCAGTAAGTACCTACGTGGTTATGTAAGGAAATATCTTCATTGGGGTAATCGCAAACGGAATTGTAAATTAAGGTTACAGATCTCTTTATATGATTATGAGGGTATTTTGGAGTTGTAGTAAGGATATAAAGGAGAGCTCAGAAGCAGTGTTGCCAACTTATATTTTCAAGGTCCGCTAAATACTACTAAAAATCCGCTAAAATTCCGCCAAGAAATCTGATCTCAAATAATGAGCAATAATAATAATAATAATAATAATAATAATAATAATAATATATATTATATATTAATATATAATATTAATATATATTATATATATATATTATTATTATTATTATCAGTGGGATTAACCCCCTGCCTGCGAGCCGGCGAGCTAAAACTTGTAGGCGTTTTAGTGCCGGGTGCAAACTAGGTGAATCCCCTACCTCAAGGGCCCACACACAAAACAGGTCAGTTCATTAAACGGTCTTCCTTCATAGCATAAATATAAATGCTACTCTCTCACAGTTTCATTATCTGTCGTCATTCGTCAACTAAGAGATAAGTAGCCTTTTCCCACTCATTACAAAATTTATGATACCATGATCTCAATATCAAATCCAAATAACACGTTTTTCTCATGTGATTACTAGCTCCTGATAGCTCGGAGACAGACTGGAGTAAAAAATTTAAAAAACGTAAAATTGATAAAACAATAAATTCCGCTAAAATAAATCTAGAATTCCGCCAAAAATTCCGCTGTCCGCTAAATGATATTTTTCTCCGCCGACAGTCTTCTAATTCCGCCAAATTTAGCGGAAATCCGCTAAGTTGGCAACACTGCTCAGAAGTTTCTGGTAAGACCCCAATTACAGAATAGTTCCTGTGCATGAGGCACTCGCCATGATTACTGGATTAGAGAACTGGAAAAGTCCAAAGAAAAGCAGCTCGATTTGTTCTGGGCGATTTCCGGCAAGAGAGTTATGAAAAGGTTACTAACTTTGGGTTGTGAACGCTTGGGAGAAAGGAGACCAACTGTTCGACTAAATAAGCGGTGTATTCCGAGCTGTCAGTGACGTGGAATGACATTAGTAGACTAATATGAGTTGTGTTCTTAAAAGTAGGGAAGATCACAATATGAAAATAATTGTGAATTAAAGACGAAGAATTGGGACAAATATTTGTTTATAGCAAGAAGAGTTAGGGACTGGAATGATTTACCACGGTAAATTTTTAAATTCTTTGGAATGATTTAAGAAAATATTGCGTAAACAACTGATAGCAATCTAACACATGGGCGGCTGCCCTGAATGCATATCAGCGATGAACGATACATTTAGTTTAATGTCTAAAAGAAATGAAATTACGTGATTCAGCGCTGGTTCAATTAGATTTTACAAACTCAACTTTAAGTAGATAAGATTTATTTAGAAGAAATTCGATTTTTCCATGCTACTTCAGCTAATATTCTATGTAAGAAACTGCAATTTACAACTTAATGTGAACTATTTTGAAGCTACTTCAGCTAACATTCTCCTTGCTAGCCAACGTATGTAATGCACGCTATCGACTTCATGCAATAACCACCCAAATGATCGGCAACTATAGGGCTCCGTGCCTCTGACTAGTACACTTTTCTATTTGAGTGCACATGCAGTACTACCGTAGTCTTCTGCCCCTATGAATTTAGTTTTAGGCCACATTTCGCACACACGCATTTTAGACTATCTACCGGCCATGCCGGTGTGCACTTACTACGGATCATCATCATCATCACCTAAGTCTTATCAGCACACAAATAGTCACTTCATAACTGAAGGTAGAGCCAGGGCGGCCGGCAAGTTCATGTGTCACGCTCTCACTCTTTCTCTAGCGCGCACACATCCTACTTCCCCACCTCTGCTTCCCGCCACTCACCGTCTACGTGATGCTTAAATGAGCAAACCTTGACCCCCGGAATCAGGTGCTAAATATACATCTGGGTACCGTATGTAATTTTGATATGGCTGAAAAAACATTGCTACTTAAGTCTTACGAAATCTCAATCACATCGGAGACTCATAGTTGGAAGAGTTTCCTTTTAAGTCGAACACTTAATACCTCTATAGTTTTCAGCATTCCCCTCATATTTCATAATTCCAGATTATTTGGCAGAATCCGTTAACATTGTCGATTGATACTGATTTTATAACTACCGAGTGCATACACGTCTTTACAACCATATTGCTGTGATGACGTCATCTGTCATTTAACCTTAAACTAACTTCCTCTGCAAGTTCTCTTCCACGCTGTGGTAAAATATCACAGGTGGGCGAAGGACTACAGAACAGAAGACACTCGCTGTATAGAAGATGGGAAGTCTATGACTAAGGAAACTTAAAAAACATAATTAGGGTTATGAGATTCTTGTAACTAACTGTATTCACGTGCTGCTGTGTGTTTGGTAAGACGAAGTCCATCCAATATTTACAGGCTATCTGACCGTGCGGAAGTTATCATGCAGCCTAAGGTTCTGAAGGGGTATGTGCTATGTTTGGTAGGCTATAACTTATGGCTCCCAAGGAGAAAAGTTTAGGATAAATTTCCATTTCGTGTGTGAATGGAAGGTTTTTACCTCAATACGTCTAATTTGAGTTTCGTACAGGCCACGAGGAGTGGAATTAAAAGTCATTAAGTAGGATAGCGAGCTCAATGCCCCGCCAACTTTCCACTCTGGCACTACCATATTTTCTGGTGTACACAGGGCTAAGTGCCTCTCCATAAGCGGAACTCCACGTCCTTCCCAGAGGTGCGAACACGTCTTAACCGTGTTAGATAGGTAGCTCCCATCTCAATGTCATGGGTGAGAAATCAAGAAATAAATTTCTAATATTTCCAATGGGCTGCCGCAAGGTTCTACTAGTTATATCTCACGTAAAATGATTGGGAAACTTCAGTTAGTATTTTGGCCAGCGTGGGTGATTTGGTGGACAATTTTGCGTGATTTAAAATTAAGTAGCTGTGAGCTCATCTGAAAATAAGATTCGTCACTGAGGGCTTTTTTTTCTTTAGCTTTTCGGGGCTGAGTGGCTCAGACGGTAGAGCGTTGGCCTTCTGAGCTCAACTTGGAAGGTTCGATCCTGGCTCAGTCCGATGGTATTTGAAGGTGCTCAAATCAGCCTCGTGTCGGTAGATTTACTGGCAAGTAAAAACTTCGGTGGGACAAAATTCCGGTACCACGGCGTCTCCGAAAACCAGAAACATGTTAGCGAGACGTGAAATAACATTTAGACGACACGCTTAAAATAGCTCTTAAAGTAAGTTGGTTGAAATTGCAGGAAAGCTCTAAAATTGTGAACTGTTTTGCGGGAGGTAAGCGGGGTAAAGTATGGGTAATTGCGTATTGGACAACGACGTTCAATAACTTGAAAAAAATTGTTATTTGGAAGAACGGTACTGATAACTTACAAGATCTACATTCTTCTTCACCTACATCTGTGGGGTCGCGGGCGCGAAATGGGTAGCACATGTGGATTTGGCCCTGTTTTACGGCCAGAAGCCCTTTCTGACGCAACCTTGAACGGCGCGATATAATCACTATTCCACGTTTCTGTGGTGGCTGGTAGGTAGTATCATTTAATTGTGAAGAGGAAAGTTTTTGGACAAATATCCAGTCCACGAGCCAGGTGAATTATAAAGACGCGATTAAAATCCCCAAACCCGACAGGGAATCTAACCCGGAACCCTCTGAACCTAAGGTCTCAACACTGAGCATTCAGCCAAGGAGTCTGACAATATCTACAGTACCTTCTTAAACTCTTCAGTTGATGGATGTGAGGAGTTTCAAGTTTTAGCATAAATTTTAATATCATCACTCCCACTACAGGAAAACATTGAATATGTGCCTGTCTTCACCAGGATTCCCATTCGGCGACACTGAGCACTTGACGGCCTCATCTTGGTTTGGCAGACTAAACAACAGCGTCTGGCACAGATCTAGCCCAGAGAGAGATTCTTCAACGCGAAGCGTTCTTGCAATTCAAACATATGACCGTACGCATTTAAAAAATATGCGTAACATGTAACGTAATGAAAGATAATAAACCCCGCATATAATCTTGTCTGTATATCCCCCACATTCGCAGGACATACCATATTTCACAAATGCAGAAATTATAATTTGAAGTACTAAGGATGTGTACGGTACTTTCCCAGCATGGTAACCTAGCAAGCGAGATACGTACGAATTCAGGATAGACGACATTTCGAACAGCTTTTGTAAATAATATTCGGTCCCCAGTGTCAAACTTCACTGTGTATACAAACGACTTCATAGATAGTTTTAAATTGTTAAGGAATATGAAGCATTCTGGAGATGGTCTATTATGTCATACTTTACATTCATAGACTTTTCCTTAACGCTGCGATTCGTCCTAGAATAACTTCCTATTCGAAAGCTGATACTTAAGATTCCTCTACGAGTTACTTTAGTTTCTGCACAACCTTTAGAATCACTCGGCATGTAGAAGATTTGGTCAGTATCACACAAAAACCGCACTGCAAAGAAATTGTGATAACACTGACTACTCCCCTGCAATATTTGCTATGTAACATCTATTCTGATTGGAATTTCCTAACTCCACGCATGCTCTGCAATTTAGCTGGATAGAAAACAAGTTATGTTGTGGCTGCCCCCGCTTGTAACAGCACCTCCGTTTCCAGCCTTACTTATCAGTCAACTCCTACTTCATTCTATCATCAAGAACAAGGCTGGATAGATATGTCACAGATCACTTTGGTCTAGCAGCCGTTACTGCTGGCAAATGTGGGCGGTAAATCGTTCCTGGACGTGACAACGTCATGGTCGTTCAGGAAAGGAGTGGCTGTGGAGTATGGTGCGTGAGGTTCTCTCATCGCTGGAAATACTACGGTTCGCGGCGCGGGGGCGGGCTGCTTCCCGTCTGTATGCTAAACACAAATATCAGTTGGTAATGCTAAAGAGAGGAATGCAGCGTGCAATGAGTCACACTTAGCAAGCGGTGTCGTCATGTACGACGCACCAAAATGCGATCTCCTAGCAGGCTATGCTGAACTACATTGGTATACATACTGTAAGTCGTAAAGCCACACTCTTTGATAGCATGTAGCACTGGCACTTAACTACTTCCGTGTTATACATCGTAAATCGTTTGTTCTTGTATACGTACCTTGCACAGCATTTCCCAAGCCCTTCCCGGACTTGCGGAGTACACACACTGACCAAGCAACTGCTCCCTAGCTCCGTAACTACTCGGTCATCAGACTAACGTCGGATCGACCTAATTAGGCGGGCAAAGCATCATTCCATAAACTTTCCCGGAATAGTTTCCGGCCCGATGTAACTGGTTAACATACGGGCCTTTAGCCTAACGGTTCTGGGGTTAAATTCTCGGCTGGGTTGGTGATTTAACCGCGATTCGTTATTTCCTCAGACTCTGGGTATGAGAGTTTGTGCCGTCTGTAACATTAAAAATGATCTTAGGAAGGGCCCCATCCTCGGACACAGATTATTATTATTATTATTATTATTATTATTATTATTATTATTATTGAAATGAAATGGCGTATAGCTTTAAGTGCCGGGAGTGTCCGAGGACAAGTTCGGCTCGCCAGATACAGGTCTTGATTTGACTCCCGTAGGCGACCTGCGCATCGTGATGAGGATGAAATAATGAAGACGACACATACACCCAGACCCGTGCCAGAGAAATTAACCAATTAAGGTTAAAATTCCCGGCCCTGCCGGGAATCGAACCCGGGACCCCTGTGACCAAAGACCAGCGCATGGAGCCGGACATTATTATTATTATTATTATTATTATTATTATTATTATTATTCAACACCGGCGGGAACATTTAAAGGACGACGACTACCGCTAAAGTTATCGGTTTTACGTACCCAGCGGAGTGTTTTTAGGAAGAGGTTAATCTACCGACACGAAGCTGGTGTATTTCAGCACCTTCAAATACCACCGCGCCAACTTTGATTCCGAATGACAGATTGAGAATCAAACGTAAATGATATTATTACACGAATCACATTTATGTTCCGTACATTTCTTTCTTAATCTGTTTACCCTCCAGGTTCGGTTTTTCCCTCGGACTCATCGAGGGATCCCACCTCTACCGCCTTAAGGGCAGTGTCCTGGAGCTTCAGACTCTGGGTCGGCGATACAACTGGGGAGGATGACTAGTACGTCGCCCAGGCGGCCTCACCTGCTATGCTGAACAGGAGCCTTGGTGGGGGATGGGAAGATTGGAAGGGATATGCAAGGAAGAGGGAAGGAAGTGGTCGTGGCCTTAAGTTAGGTACCATCCCGGCATTGGCCTGGAGGTGAAGTGGGAAACCACGGAAAACCACTTCCAGGATAGCTGAGGTGGGAATCTAACCCATCTCTACTTGACCTCCCGAGGCTGAGTGGACCCCGTTCCAGCCCTCGTACCACTTTTCAAATTTCGTGGCAGAGCCGGGAATCGAACCCGGGCCTCCGGGGGTGGTAGCTAATCACGCTAACCACTACACCACAGAGGCGGACGTTCCGTACATTAGGACAATACTTGAAGGCCAGTCCCTCAGCTTGGCGCATATAATTGAACTCAGTTTGGGTTGCGTGTGACATACGACGTTTTGAAGTTGAAACCGACCTTGACCTCCATTCCAACACAGATACTCATCGTTCCTTTGCTCATATTAATATTGAAAGTAAATCAGTTAATGGAATGTCTGGCTGGGTTACTCAAAGTTCAATGAACCAATAAAATGTGCTGATCATTAAGAGATAGCTTTATGATGCACGGGGATTCTATTTACAATTTTCGTTTGATACATCAATATGCATATTACTGTCGAGCAACTAAAAACGTTCCGCGGTATTCTGCTTTGAAGCGGAGCATAATGTGTTCTCGACTTAAGTGAGTAGATGTTTGAAGATGATCTCACTGCAGTGTTCTGCGATTGATCACGCGATTGCGTAAAAACTAAAGCGCACCTCCACCGTTCTCCCGAGAGCCTTCCCTTCAATAAGTTTCAAAGTTGATCCTTCCTGAAAGTGAAATCCATACTTCGTGTTATCACAGAATAGCCAATTGTAATTAAAAGAAAACCAAGTAAATAATTGTGAGAAACTAAATTAACAAAATATTCACCTGAAATTTGCTGTACTGAAAAAATATTTTGTGATATGGTAGGTTTCCTCACAGTTTATTTTCGCGCTTAATCTGCTTTCGTCCAGCATTCCCGTAAAGAGAATGAATGCACTTTACGATCAATGCTTTACGAAGTTAGACTGAAAATTGGCTTGCTTGCGTGTAACTGGAATGACTGTCCGCTCCGTAGCGTAACTGTTAGCACGGGTTAGATTCCCGCTACTGGTAGAAATTTAAGAACGGCATGAGGGCTGGTACGTGGTTAAAATGGTACATGCAGCTTACCTCCATTGGGGGTGTGCGTGAAAATAGCTGCACCACCTCGGGATGAGGACACTAGTTTACTTTTTTTTGTTTTTACTGGAATGACTGCTGAAATCTACAGAAAACAGACCTGACTATAACAAGTGCCGGAACTAGAAATATTCCAATGGTGCCGTTTTGGATAAGGATGCGAATAGGAAAATTATCCAATGCATGAGCACGCTTCATTTCTTCTGCCGACTATTCACTGTATATAACTTCTCGTATTTTACTCAGTTCAACCTCACACCAATGTCAACAACGTAAGAAAGTGCTTTACTGCAAAACACAGACCACGAATACACCACAAAATGCATCCTATTGACTACTGCTGACCAAACTTTTCATTTTCAGATCTTCGAGGAATGAGAGCCAAAACCGGAAATTAAGACTATCCGATAGTTAATACGACCACTTCATGGACAGATAGTGAGGGTTTCAAAATTACCAACAATGCATTTCATAAATATTTAAGGTTAATCCCATGTACACAGAAAAGACACCGCATAGACCTTACTTGTTAAACTTTTAGTCTCGCCGTGCCGAGTCCAGATAATTGGGAGAAAGGGTGCTTAATATTAACCCTGGACTGGAAATGTAGTTTTTAGTAAAGGACAAACTGAAATATGGGGCACAGTGTACCCCTCATATTAAAGGATAATTTGCGTAAAGCATTCTTCAGTATTACAAGTGAAACACAGTAACACTTATGGAAGTACTGCTTAAGGAACCTAACAAGAAATATTTTTAAAATTGAGGAGCTAGATGCAATAACAGCGTAAGTCTACTTACGCTGTTATTGCATAAATACCGTTTTGGGATTTCTCTGTCCCTTCACTACAACCTAGTCCAGGTCTTAGTTCGCTAGGGTGCCGATAGAGGTCAGGAGCTCACTAAGACCAGTACCATGCGCTACGCTGTTATTGCATGAAGCATGCTTCACGAGCGGCACGTTCAGTTGCTGCCAGTTATTTGGCTGGAGAAGATGTCAGCGAGCGCAAGAGAAGGTTTTGTGGCTAGTGCAGACAAAAGGGTTGATGTTCTTTCAGTAATGAAATACTTAAAACCTGAAAATTTTGAGTGGTGTGTGAAAGTCATATGTGCGTAATGATTCCCTAGAGTCTGCTAATGCAGCATGTGAAAGGTGAATCATCCTGATTTTGGTCAATGATGCGGTATTTAAGTATTTTAAACAAGTAAGACATACAATGTCTAAATCCTAATTATATACTTTGTGATCTGTTTTTTGTTTCTTTTCATTTTTTAAGTTTAGAGAATCGCTTTTTAAATGAAAATAGGAATAAAAGTTGTTCAGAAAGCAATGTTTCTAATTTTGTAACATTTCAAATATTTGTTGGGGAAGGTGGGGAATTACCGTAGCCTAATACTATAGTTGGGGAGAACACTGTAACAAACCTCTCTCGGCCCTTTGCGCAACAAAGAACGAAAAAGGTGAATATTATATAACGAATAAACTTATTTTTACCTTTCTTAGTTGACAATTATTTTAATGAATTTGTTCTTAATTTGAGTAAGTTTGGATATTTTTGAGAACTGAGGTGTGATAAACTGCCACTTTTGTTCCTCTATAGTAGGCGCTCATGCTTTTCTATCTCCCTGATCAATACTGGTGTATGGCAAAATATAATATTCCTGCTCTTCATGCAATAACAGCGTATAAAAGGAAATTTTAAATAACTGTCTTTTTTATATGCTAACAGATCAATAAAATTATTTGGGGAAATACATTTCCTGGCTGTTTCAAACGTCTTTTAATGAAATTCAGGTTGATTCCTAATATTACTTTTAACTCAGAACATTTATAAACTTCAAGCTTCTGTTTCTCAAAATAACGTAAATCTACTTACGCTGTTATTGCATCTAACTCCTCAATTTCAAAAGTTATACTTTCAAAAATAATGAAACAATCTGCATTGTCCAATATACCAGGATCAATAAACAATCCCAAAGCATCAGGTGTTAATGAGCTTAGCCTTTAAGACCGGGTCTAATTAACACACTGTCACGCCTCAATGTTCTCCCAGCTTTTATATCAGGCTTCGATGGCCATCTATGACTGTTCTCTCCTTTCACTGAACATGTGTATAGAACACGCATGCAGTCAGATAAGGCATTCTGAGTTAACTGCAACTGTGAATTTGAATCCATGGCACGAGTTTCTTTACCATTTGCCTTGCTTCTCTTTGCACAAGGTTCACCTGTATCACTGCCCGAGGATGAATCACCACTGACTCCACCTGGCTCGCGTACATCACGTATGTCCTAAACAATGACATGAAAATAAGTCTTCTTCCTCGTAGTCCTTGATCAGTGTCGTCCTTTTCACCTGAAGTGAGTGATGTTCATTTACACCCTCCCCTTTGTCCGACTTCATCAGTTCATCTCTAATCTAGTAACCTTTGCCAGCCGTATTTTCCAAGCCTATTGTTAACCAGTAAGTATGGAAGCTGGCACAAAACTAATCCATTACGTTCTTTGCCGGAGAAACAATGACAGTTATACAAACAATAAAATACTTTGAACATAAAGTACCGTTAACTGAAACATGGGGTACTGAATGCCCCAAACCTACCACAAAGCTTTTTTTTTTTTTGCTTTACGTCGCACCGACACATGTCTTATAGCGACGACGGGAGAGGAAAGGCCTAAGAATGGTAAGGAAGCGGTCGTGGCCTTAAGGTACAACCCCAGCATTTGCCTGGTGTGAAAATGGGAAACCACGGAAAACCATCTTCAGGGCTGCCGACAGTGGGATTCGAACCCACTATCTCCCGATTACTGGATACTGGCCGCACTTAAGCGACTGCAGCTATCGAGCTCGGTACCGCAGAGCTTGGAAGCAAGGTTCAGCACACCAACAGATCGTTATACTCTAATGCCGACTCCCTCCGAAGAAAAGTCATGTCGTGTCATAGATAGTACCAACATAAAAAAATTTAAAATTATCTGGAGCACTGTATGCCCTTTTTCCATTCCAGGGTTAAGGGACAACCACCATTTTACCAACAAAAAAAAAATCGTGCTAACGTGAGCGCTTTTGTTACTGAGGATCAAAAGTTCTATCTTCTAATATACAAAATATAAAAAGGCCAGCCTGGAGTTCTACGGAACTATCATTCTAACACAGAACAGCTTAGCTCGGTGCTTTGTGGCACGGCACGGCAGTTATGGCTGGTGTAGTCGGGAGACAGCTGGGCTAGAATCCTCCAGCGGCCATCCCCGAAATGTTTCCTGATGTTTGTTTAAAGGGGCCTAACAGCTATGTCACCGGCCCCTAATGGTAAGAGGTGAACGGAATTGAACCTTCCACTGACTAGAATATAGAACTAAGAGTGAAAAAATGTGAAACAAAAACAATGATACTTATCCAGGTCACCGGACTCACTGGAAAAGTAGAACCATGGTGTTCCTCCTATAGTGGTACTAATCACAGGTAACGTAGACTCGTGTTTCTCGGATGGTGGTACTAATCACAGGTAATGTAGACCCATGCTAGGCTATGTCACACAATGGCACCAATCACAGGTAACACAAACCTATGATGTTTCGAACATAAGGGTGCTACTCACAAGCAACGCAGACCCATTTTGTTCCTCACATAGCGGGTTGAATCACGGGCGCCGGTATTCCCATGGTGTTCCTCACTTAGTGGAACTAATCACAGGCAATGTAGACCCACGGTTAATCACATTAACGCCCGCAGGCAACACAAACCTATGATGTTCCTCACATAATGGTATTACTCTCAGGCAACGCAGACCTATGGTTTTCATTACATAGTGGTACTACTCATGGCGCTAGCCAACCCCATGCTGTTTCTCATATAGTGGTACCAAACACAGAAAACGTACACCCATGGTTTTTCCTCAAAGTGGTACTACTCATAGGCAACGCAGACCCATTCTGAACACACTGGAACCGACCGGAGGAATGTGCACGATGACATTTATCTCAAGCAACGCCCAGACCTAGTGTTCCTCACATAATGGTACTGTTCCCATGTAACGTACTTCCATGGTTTTCCTCGCAAGGTAGTACTAGTTGCAAGTAACATCGACCCATGATGTTCAGCATGTAATTGTACTAATTACAAGTAGTCTCATGGTTTTAATGTTATCATCCCTTGGTTGCCCCATTTAGACACCTCTTACGACGGGAAGGGGATACCGTGGGTGTAGTCTTCGCCCCCACCCACGGGGGTTAAATGGTTTTCTATGGCTTCCCATTTCAACTCAGGCAAACGCCGGGATGGTAACTAACAAGGCCACAGCCGCTTCAATCCCATTCCTAATTCTACATCACAGACGACACCCTCAATAAGCTCGCTGGGGTGTACCGGAAAAAGCAACTACAGAACTGGCGGAACGAACATGTCCTCTGACACTCCTCTCGGCACTTTAAGAACTTAAGCAGCGAGAAGGCAACTTACCTGCAGTTTTTACGTGGACCGAACAAGTGGGACGTGACGGGGAAAGCAACTTCAGAAATAGGCTACAAAGAATAGTTTGTTTTTATTACATTTATATACAAATATTACAGTAACGAATTCAAAATAGGCATTTTAGCTAATTGTTGCAACGGTGCGGGAAGGAATATGCAATGGTATCCATTGTTTAAGCGGTGCGCACAGAAATATGCATTAGCAAAATTTTGTAAACGAGTCCAAGAAATATAACCATATTGTTGGCTAATTGCTTCAACTGTCTCAGAATACCAGATATCCAGGCATACAGCGACTAGTGACAAAGGAAGGGAATGCTGCTGCAAATCGTGGAGTGAGTTTTAGGACACGAACTACTGTGTTGCATCACCCGTGCGGAACTACCAGTAGGACCCCAGATGTACTAAACATAGGTGATGTGAACAGTGTACAAGAAAGGTTGCAAAAGAGAAGTTCTGCATTCTTAATAGCGTCATTGGTTTTACGTACACAAACTACCTTTACGATTTTCGGAGACTAAGGTAGCGGAATTTTGTCCCGTAGGATTCTTAAAACCTATCAGTAAATATATCGACGAGGCTGCCGGGACCGAACCTCCCGACTGTAGCTGAGAACGCCATCCCTCTACCGCGTGAGGTACTCAGCCCGACGCTGCAATCAAGGCGAATATACCGAGTGCATCAGAACTATACAGACAAAAATCAGGGATGCTCTTCGTGTAATTTTAAGAACGAGGGTGCAATCTAATTGGCGGAAAAAATATTTGAGAAAATTTTACTTCGTTACTTCCGGGCGCGCGATTTAAAATTGACGAACTTTCCGTATTTGCTATGCCAGAGAGCGAACCGCTGCCTGTTGCTGTGCGTCAGAGGAGTGGATGGAAGGGAAGGTGGGATACAGAGGTAATGCTCGGTGCGAATGCACAAGATTCTCGTTCGTTTCGCGTAGTCACTTTCCAGGTCCAGTAGGAACTGGACACAGTTTGCTCTGCACAAATCGACTACTATGCGAACCGTGTTCTTGTACCGTGTGTGCAGTTTCGGCTGTTTAATAGAGTGTGGGTATTGCCTGTAAGAAACAAGCACAATCCTGTTCAAGTCAAACGAGGAAACTTATGCATACACGGGGAGCATTATCTCTGTCTCCATCATACCCCACTTCCCCCCTCCCCTTCTCTTCCCTGAAGCACGGCAGCGGCTGTTGCTCTAGCAAAGCCAATACTGAGAGTTCAAGGATCATATAAGAGAAATAGATCCGTCACTCCTGTATAATAAAGTTGGCTGAGAAAACAGGTCATGGAAGCTACAGTGGCCACTTTCTCTCTGCCAACATAAGGAAATAAATCCCACGATAGTACCTCGTAGTAAACACGATGATGATAGTTGTTACTTTGTTAAAATTTTAATTGTGATAGAGATAGTGATTGTATTTCGGTAGGAAAGTTGTATCTAAAGCTTCTCTCGTGTCTTTTACTTGAAAAGTAAATTGCAATTACCGTATTTGTATGTTGGCAATACTGTTATAACGCTAGCTTTTATCCTTGTTTCACCGTTCGCATTTTAATGTAAATTCACATCTATTAAGTGATAAATGCAACATTGATTACTGAAAATGTTAATGCAATTCATATAAAACCCCAAAACCCCCATACTTGCCTAAATCACGATCTAACATAACCTAATTATTTCGTTCGTTCGTTGAACACTTCCCACGACTTTTATGTATGGGAATGGAAAACACGAGAAGGAAAGGATGAAAGTAAAACACAGCATAATGCACACAGTTTATATTTTGAATTTATTTATTCCAAACAGCAGGTAAGAAGCACAATCACACAGACGTTTACTCGCAACAGCTAGGTAGTTCTATGTGAAGTACGTTCATGATCATCATCATAATACTATATCTTCACAATAAGAACGCGCATAATTATAATTTCACACCATACTCTCTAAAGACTGGATCAAAAATCTCGTTCAGTGCGAAAGAATCTTTACAAATTTTCGTCTAACAAGCACTATTACATACCGTACGACCAAGGTCCCTTCGCGAGCAACGATAACGGTGTTGTGTTTTGAATTTGCTGTACCAGGCAACTGAATGTGTAATGCCAACCTCTGCCTTCTAAATTAGCCCTCTAAAAGAGAATTTTAGTTTTCATTAGTTGGCGGAGTTCGACTGGCCCATCTCAGAACTGCTTCGGACGCTCCCTATGAAGTGTCACCCCCCTGTGAGAGTTCGTCAATTTGACTTACGCGCCCAGAAGAAACACAAAGTAACCTCATTTTCGAAAAGAAAAATTTTCTCCGCCAACCTGATTGCACGATTGTTCTTAATATAACCCGAAGAACATCCCTGATTTTTTAGTCGGAGTAGTTCTGATACACTCTGTATATTCGTTTAGACTTAACTTCTCATTCCAACAGTCATACCACGAGAGAGCAAAAGTTGTGAGGTTTCATTCAGAACCACTGCGGGAATGCTAAATGTGGTTCTCTGCCAGGATTGTATATACTCGCTCTAAAATCTCGAAGTAGTGTACTTCATTTAGAGGTCAGGGTACATTTCCAAATTCCAATGTTGACTTAACAGTACACAAGTACACACACTACAATTAAACTATGATTCACAGACATATCGAGTATATTGAGCTGATTACATCCATGTTCCGAGCTCTTTAATGATGCAACGACAGTAATAGTTCACTTCCAGTTTACGTTGCAAGTACCTAAGTAAGGATATTTTTCCCAGTACAATGCGTTTGTATGAACAGTTCTTATTGGACCGGAGTTCTAGATTCATTTTTCTTTAATTCGATCAAATTAACAATTTCCTATAATCAAACAAGCTATTTAAGCATATTGGTAGTGAGTGAAACCTACCAACGAACTGGAATCCCTGAAACATCAGGCCTTTCTCAAGATTTTAACTGAACTATGCTGACAAAATACAGTATTCTAATTTCCATTTAGTATTTGGAAGTATAACTTGCTGACGTCAAAAATAGAACATTTCCTTTATTTGTTTACGGTTGCGAAATAATAGTTTCAATAACTTGAAATGCTGAGGAAATTCAGTATATATAACGCACACAATAGGTACAATTATGTCGTAGCTGAGAATACAAAGGCCATTCTCGGAGTAAGAGTGCTGACGTCATAATCAGAAACAATTGAGTTTTTAAGACGCTGAAGTGTTATTCAGCTCAAAACATCTCTTGAGTATACTGTTAATATTCTGTACACTTCCGCAAGCAAATCGTGATGTGCATCTATACATTTAATGTTAAACTATAGTATATCCGGTCAGGACCATTGCTGTACAGAAGGACTAGCGGAATTCGCATCACCGTCTCCTTTAGTATATACAAAGGCTTGTTTCAAAATTTCAGGGTTGGATTCCTCCAGAATAGAGGAGACAATGTTTTATGAACAGTCCAAAAATTCGTAATGAATGAGATGTCGGGCAAGTATCGTAAGTGGGAATGTTTTACGATTTGCTTCACGTCACACTGACATAGTTTTTATGTCAACGATTGGATAAGAAAGGGGCTAGGAGTGGGAAGGAAACGGCCGTAGTCGTAATTAACTCATTCCTGCCTAGCGTGGCATGTCACATGTACTTGTTGGGTGCTTCTTTGCAACAGTGCATCACCAACAATAGGCTTCTAACAATGGTAAGGACTATGTATAATGACACTGAGGTCACTACTTGTTGACTTAATAGTTCAATGCCATACTTATGTGACTGGTGTTTTAAATAAAAGTGTTCTGCTTACTTGACTCAATGACGTACCATAAAAGGTCAACTTATTTGATTATGAAAATCCATCTTGCCAATAAAAACTATGACTAACTGCAAAGGATGTGAAATATCACGAGTATTATCTTTTTACAGGAACGATGAATTAGGAATGTATGTACAGTTTTACATGGCTGTGGCATGCATCACGTGGCATTATACACATACACTAGCAGTTACCCGCGGCTTCGCTCGCGTGGATTTCGTAAAATAATAAAAGTAATCGTTCCTCGGTACTGTACCAAGACATTATCTGAAAATCCCTAAAGTATAAACCCCCCTTGGTACTGCAGCCCTTGAAGGACCTTGGCCTACCAAGCGACCGCTGCTCAGCCCGAAGGCCTGCAGATTACGAGGTGTCGTGTGGTCAGCACGGCGAATCCTTTCGGCCGTTATTCTTGGCTTTCGAGACCGTCAGATAGCTCCTCAATTCTAATCACGTAGGCTGAGTGGACCCCGAACCAGCCCTCAGGTCCAGGTAAAAATCCCTGTCCTGGCCGGGAATCTAACCCGGGGCCTCCGGGTAAGAGGCAGGCACGCTACCCTTACACCACGGGGCCGGCAAAGTATAAACATTCACCGACAAATTGAGTTTCATGTACCCCGGAAAATGTTTGTAACCCACGTTTGTGTTATTGCCTTTAGGGCTAAGATGACCATGCAACATAGAAGTGCAGATATGAGAAACAGTCTTCTCTCAAATCGAAAAAAAGTTTATTTTTAAAGGATATTCCAATTATCAATCTCCACGTCATAACATCTTCAGTTTTTAAGATAGGCTAAAAGAATCCCTATAAAAGGAATTCAATCCCTTTATCAGTCCTTCCCATTTTCCGAAAACAAAAAAGGAATACACGTTCCTTTACTTTTTAAGGAGATTCCAAATACTTTCTTTTGAGATATAAGTACTCATACAGATAATTTAATTTTTCAATTTTTCACCCCCGCCTAAGTGAATTTTCCGAAAACAAAAAAATACTTTTCTTATTTTTGAAAGAGATTTTAAATGCCAATTTTCACTTCTGTAACATGTCAAGTTTGAGATATACTGTAGATAAGCTCATTCTAAAAATTCACCCCCTTTTTAAGTTCCCCGTAAGTGGATTGAACATTTGTTCAGATTCCAGATCACTGACGGTGCATGAAGTGTTTTCTGTTCTTGAAGATAGATGGGCACACAGTGCACACTGAACCTCCTAGCTTAAATACTGATTCAGATGAGGATTCTGATTAATGGTGGACTACTTGAAAACCTGGGACCTGGTCAACTACAGGCTCTCGCAGTAGTAGTTTTATCGAATAATGAAAGGGTACGTTCTGTGGATGAGATAGATCAATTAGAACAATCGGAAACTCAGTTTGGAGAGCTCGGAAGAAAAAAAAAAAAAAAGAAAAAAAAAACAGTGACAAGATTTGGAAAACCTAGTGCTATCTTTCCCAGGGTAAACAACCTCGCTACACAAAGGTACTGTATACCGGACGAGTCAGCTGCGACTGACCTTTTTGTTAGGCACTGCAACGAACGTCACTGATGGCGTCATGGGCGATTCTCCTTTGCCGTACACCAAGCATCAATCGCCTTTAATCACTTACTGCATTATCACATTTGCAAAAACATTTAACATATGCGACAGGTATACATCAAACTGCCATACGGTAATGTAAAATGTACGTGCTTATAAGCTTTCAGTAGGGTATGAAATGAACGCTAAAAGTGATTGCAAACTGATAGGAAACTTGTGAGCATTTGTGAAGCGGTGTAGGCTTTCCGGTGAACTACTCGCTGGAGTCGCCGTGGTGCCATAGGTTAAGTGGGGTGCTGCTAATACAACTGCGTCAGGTAGGTGGGTTCGAATCCTACTTGAGCCTGATAATTTTATTCGCATCTTGTACTTCGAGAATCATCCAAAAAGCCAATGTATCTGAATGCCCTCAATTTGTAATATTTCTTTTAATTTTAGTTTATTTGCTTATTAATCTGCTTACGCTCCAGGGTCACAATTGGAAAGGAGGACCAGTACCTCGCCCAGACGGCCTCACCTGATATGCTGAACAGAGGCCTTGTGGGAGGATGGGAATACCGGAAGGGATAGACAAGGAAGAGGGAAGGAAGCGGCCGTGGCCTTAGGTACCATTCTGGCATTTGCCTGGAGAAGTAGTGGTAAAATACGGACAACCACTTCGAGGATGGCTGAGGAGGGAATAGAAGCACTTCTCTGCTCAGTTGACCTCCCGAGGCTAAGTGGACTCTGTTCCAGCCCTCGAACCACTTCATCAAATTTCGTGGTAGAGCCGGGAATCTAACCCGGGCCTCTGGGGGTGGCAGCTAATAACACAAACCACTACACCAGAGGCATATTTATTTATTCATTTATTTTTTATTTATTTATTTATTTATTTAGCACTGTTCTAGGCCATCAGGGCTGGTGATGTGGATGTTTTATAAGCAGGGCTGGACGAGGACAGAATGGTTGGGGGCTTTAATCCGCTTGACTGAGTAACAGTCTGTTAGTGCAGGAAGTGTTCGAATAGCCGGTCTTCTGCAGTAATGCAAGTTTCAGCACGCCGTTGAAATGATATTCGAGCTCGTTGTATCATTGTAGGTGTTACGCATTCACAAGCTTCCGTAATAAGGTTTAGAAGGCTTTCAGGATTTTCCGGCTGCTAAGCGTACACTACATCCTTCAAATAGCCCTGTAAATCCAGTGGCGTCAAATCGGGCGATCTAGCAGGGCAGGTGATAGTTCCTCTTCCTATCCATCGACCGAGGTGTGTAACATTCAGGTAGTTGTGAAAATCTGCCGTATGTGAGGGCGAGCTCCGTCGTGTTGATACCACATGGTTACACGCTCGTCCAGGGGTTCATCCTCTAGCAGCAATAGTAGTGGGTCTTTAAGAAACTGTAGGTACCGACCTCCTGTCAAAAGATCCTCAAAGAAAAATGGTCCAATGAGGTGATCATTCAGTATACCACACCAGACATTTACTCCCCATCGTGCCAGAAACGCTGCCTGTCTTACTCAGTGGGGATTTTCAACACCCCAGTAGTTATTAAGACGATTCACAGAGCCATTATTATGAAATCTTGACTTGTACGAAAATAAAATGTGAGATACAAACGCTGGATCATTTGCCATTTGCGTCAGCATCCACGCACAGAAATCAACGAGTTTCGAAATCTCGTCCGTGTAGCTCTTGATGTAGCTGCAGGTGATACGGACGAAACAAACTGGAATGCAAGATCCGTACAACAGACGAATGATAACTGCCTGTTGTGATACTTTCCCGGTACTCGTGTGAAGATTTCCCGGTAAAGTGTCCAAAACCATCTCTGTAGTTTCACCGGACGTAACTAGTGCCTCTCTGAGAAGAACTGTTCGGAAAAGTGACTAAGGTACAGTATACGCAAACGTATTTGCGATTCGTTGTCTGTGTGGAAATCTAATCGTACAGGCGCTGTGCTTGTTGTTCGTTCTGTCTTACCAGATTTCACCGTCGATAAGGAGCATGTCAACTCTCATCTGCTGAAAACATAGCGAAGAAATGACCAGCAGTGCTATGATACACAAGTGTCAGGCCAATATGCATTAAACATGCATACTATTGGTCGAATATGGCGAGAATGGCCTTATTTGAGCCTCAAAACTTAAGATGTGAATAAAAATACTTAGCGCTCATGGGATTCGAACCACCTGATCAACGGCACATGCGTGAGCACGTCTGTTTAGCCCATTACACCACTGTGACCTCGAGCTTATCAGAAAACGTACTTTGTGTAAAATTACTTCCCGCTTAACAAACTCACGTTTTCTATCTGTATGCCATCGCTTGTGGCGTTAATTACATTATCCAATCGAAAGCTTATAACTGGCACGTAATTGTTTCATAACCGTATGACAGTTTGATGCACTGTGTAAATAATACCCGTCGCATACACGTTTTCGTAAAAGTCTTTGCTGTGATGACCCAGTAAGTGGTTTAAAAGGAGACTACGGTGGTATTCTGTAAAGAAGAATCGACTACTGATGTCCGTTAGGATGCCTAATAGAAAAAGTCAAGCGCAGCGGACTTAACCGGTATAGGGACTTTTCTCCAGTGCGAACTACAGATGTGTCTGTGGTTCAGTGGGATTGCTACAAAATGTTTTACACGAAGTGCTCGGATCCCAAAACAATTATCGATGAAATAAAGACCTCGCTTGGGATTCTCATCGTCTGGTTATAACCCACTCCCAGGGATGTGATTTTACTGGAATGCCGGAAGTGACACAATAAACGAAATTATGTGTAACAGTATGAGGGATAGGTTTGAGACCATTATGCGTTTTTTCTCAAATGAAATTAATTTGAGTGACAAGATGTAGAAACTGCGACCTCTAATAGATCTGCTTAAGAACATCTGGATTTATGGTGAGGATAATATAAGGTATTATGGTAAACATGCATGCCAACGGTTTATAAAAGGAAAACTCATCCGATTCTGATATAAAGTTTGGAGTATAAATACCAGTCATGGATACCTGGTGAACTTTGATATTAAATCAAGGAAGAAATCCTCAAGACTACGAAAAACCCGTAGGAAAGTATGCAGCACCTCTCCTTCAAATGATCGATGAAATTCCTGCAAATTATCGAGAAATACCCTTTAAATTTTATTTCGGTAATTCGTTTACTTCAAGCTATACACTGTGAAGCAGAGACTTTTCATTGGTGCAATGTCTAGCGTGACATCACAAGCAATATTATAGAAGTGAATTAAAATGTCAACATTTAATTGACTAACTTGTCCTTAGGTTAGTAATAAATCCCTGTAAGCAAGAAATCTCATTTAACTGTATTTAAAAATCCGGCAGGAATGGGTTAAGGTACAGCTCCTGTAAGCAAGAAATCTCATTTAACTGTATTTAAAAATCAGGCAGGAATGGGTTAAGGTACAGCTCCAGCATTCGCCTGGCGTGAAAATGGAAAAATACGTAATATCTTCAGAGCTGCCGACAGTGGGGTTCGAATCCATCTTCCGAATGTAAACTGATAGCTACGAGACTCAAACCGCGCAGCCGCTTGCTAGTAAATAACATTCCGGGTTACCGCGCATTTAGTTTGAATGTCCTGTAATAATGTACTCCGTTGATTGTCTATTAAGTCATCAGCCCACAGGCTGGTTGGAACCTCATTTAGCAGCACCAGAGGTTATGCTGTTACGGGAAATCGCAAAAACCGATGGTGGCGCTGAAATGAGGCACACTAGGTAAGATGAGGAACCTGTGTTACTGCTCTGTTAAATGTTCGAGATGCACACCATTTACCACAACGCAGGCTTCTACAGATCGCCTCGTGTTACGAACATTCTCAAACATTCCTGCATTGTATGTATCGTTTGACGAAGTGTTGCTTCATGTCCACAGCAGTCGCGTACACGAACCATACAAAGAAGTCCAACGGGCTTATGATGACTTGAATGAAGGTAGTCACGGGCGCAGACTGAAAATGTAGAGGGGCGCCGTCGTGCATGAAGTAGATCGCTTGAAGGAGAGCAAGAGACTTTTTCCAAGAGGGTTAAAGATTTCTCAAATTATGAATTTTCTGAGCCGCGTTTATTTGATCATCTTGACTGCCGTACATATGAAGAATTCAACCCTGCGATTATCCCCGCGTATTTTTTTTATTACTATATATATATATATATATACAGGAGCGGCATAGCCGAGGAGGTAAAGGCGTGCTCGAATCACCCGGAAGGGGTGGGTTCGATTCCACCCCAGGAAGTCTTAAGTTTAGAAATGAGCTTTCCACGTTTGGAGAGGCACATGGCCCTGAGGTTCACGCAGGCGGCCAGACAGAGCCAACCACTATCTCAGCGTAGAGATTACTGATAGTCGAGGCCTTTACCTCGACTCTTCCAAGGGCCTTCGTGAACAGTACGGATATTATTCTGCAAATGGGTCGGATACACCTACCAGTACCAAGGTTCATGCCACAACAAAGAGTTCGATGTAAATAATCGTTTCCGTACTGGCTGAAAGTGCAAAAATAGTACAGTACTTGGCAAAGCGGACGTGGAGTACAGACTATATACATGACCCAGTTTGCAGGAGATTGCTGCCGTAACTTCGAAACCCACTTGAACTATGTTTACTGCTGATTCTTGAATAAGTCATTCTGACGTCATACAATTAATGCATCCTACATTACCCGAATAACTTCACGAAATAGAACGCAGTGTAAGGTAGCATCTGCTTGTAGCAAATCATAAGACAGGCAGGTCGAGCATTCACACAGTTTCAGATTCACAGTAATGCTTCATCGAAAATATGGCTGTCTCAAAAAGGTAAACTATATCTACCGTACATAAAATTACACTTCTACAGTGTTATCCAAATGAAGTAATACAATCTAACAATCTAAAAGAGCTCAATCGTTCGGCTTCTTGGCTGAATTATCATGGCGGCCCTCGGTTCAGACGGTCCCGGGTTCGATTCTCGGCCAGGTCAGGGATTTTTACCTGGATGTGAGGGCTGGTTCGAGGTCCACTCAGCCTACGTAATTAGAATTGAGAAGCTATCCGACTGTGAGATAGCGGCCCCGGTCTAGAAAGCCAAGAATAACTGCCGAGAGGATTCGTCGTGCTGACAACACGACACCCCGTATCTGCAGGCCTTCGGCTGAGCAGTGGGCGCTTGGTCCTTCAAGGGATCTAGTGCTATGGGGTTTCATGCTCAGCATGCTACCAGGCCAGATGTGATGATGGGTATCAATAGCGATGTAATCCGATAAGTTCAGGACAAAACCACACAGGCGTAAAGAGAAAGATGCCTACATGTAAAAACTGAAATTTCCTAGTAGGTGTGGTGATTTTAGACGAAATATTGCATGCTGTCTGAACTAAGCAAGGTCCTGCAAAATCTATCTCTTCCAGTTTCACGACTTCCCGTTCTTGTGTCTGGAATTATTTTTCGTTTGGTGAAGAAAATTTTTAAGCTTTAATGTTCAACTTACGTTCAGTATCTTCGATTTACCAACATTTTTACCAACATTTCTTAACTGGGGCTAACACCTCACTTGTATGTGATGTGGTTTGCATCAATGCGGTATATATACGATTTTTCACGATTTTACGTTAAGCTTTTAACATTCAAAGACCGACCATTACTGCCTACTGGCCATGGGCACGTATTGCAAGGCGCAAGTATACTTACACGACCGTAGGCCAGTAATGTCTGAGGTTGAGCCAGAGGTACTCCTAAGGGGACTGATACACCTGGAAATGTGATTTTTTAATGTTTTTGGCCACGAATGAAAGAACTTTTCCTGAATCTAAAGTTTTATAGTGAAATTTCCAATTTTGACCGAGAAAATTCGATTTAAATTCATGCATGTACTAAATTGTCAGCTGTGTGGGCGTGGCATTTGTGCGTTCCACCAATTTTCACTGTTTCGGGAATATTGGTTTGGAACAAAAATGGCTGACTCGTCAAGGCATCACGACCATTTAATAATTATTCTTTGAATTGGAAATGATAGTCTGGGCTTGTCTTGCTTTGTTATTCCGTGCCTGTAACCTTACCACAAGGTTTTGTTTTGAATCGTGTAAAGTTTGTAAGACTCAGACAAAAGAAGATGACTGGCGTAAAATTAGAAGATGGTGAGGGTGTTGGTGGTGCAGGTCGTCTCACTGATGCTATCATTGACAAGCTGCAGCGTTACTACTGCAATGCCATAACGGAAAAAGTCAACTTGGAAGACATGATGAAGGCTATATGGTACCATGAAGTCTCTACTGACATTGACTTCAACATTATTGTTGTCCGAAATGTTCAGGATCATGGTGTGGGTGGTGTCAAGCCCAGGCAAATGGAACTAAGGAGTATAACCACCCTTACCCAATTCCAATGGCTGTAACGAAGGCAATTAAGCCAATATTCGAAAACCTTGCTGCTACTGACCTCCTAAGAGGTCTGAAAGGTGTCGGACTCAAAATGCGAATGAGTCCTTTAACAACAAGGTATGGACCGTTTGCCCTAAGAATTCAAATTCAGGGAGGATAGTTGTGAACACTGCAGCTGCTGAAGCTGAGTCTTCTTTTAATGATGGTAATAAAAGTAAACTGAAAGTGCTAGAATGTTTAGGCAACTTATTATTCCAGTAAGTTTACAGAGGTCTATCCTGTGTAATTCGGTGTTTTCTTTAAGAAAAAAAAATAGTTTACGCCAGTCACATTGATAGTTTTCAATAAATGTGTTTTGTAACATTCAAGAAATACTTTAATATTTTATTCTGCAAATTTATTACACTTGCATATATTCAATTTTAAAATTTTATACATCTAATGAAAGCCCAGTAATTGTACTATAAGTGTACAAAGTTTAATTCAAATCCCTGTTATGGTTCCATAGATCCAGAGTAATTTACAAAATGCATGCATTCCAGATGTATCAGCCGCCTTAAGCCTGTGGTAATGTGATGGGGAGAGCCCACGTAAAATAAACGGTGGTTGATACGCGTGGATGTTGACGGGGTGGAAGGAGTAGGCCTACCTCTGGCTGTAGGGCTGCTTTGTCATCTGTTATGTAAAAAATATATATATATATATCACTGGTATGTGTGCGACTGTACAGTTGAAGGTGTGCCGTAAAACGGCCTCTGTCCACAATGTGTATCCATTTATACAAGTAAAAAGTGATGATGATGATGATGATGATGATGCTTGTTTCAAGGGGCCTAACATAGAGGTCATCGGCCCCTAATGGTACGAAATGAAATAAGTGCAAATTCATCCACTGACCAAAATAAAATTAAAAATGTCATGAAGAATGAATGGATGGACATGAACCCAACAAAAAAAACAAAAGATCGTAAATAATAGTATTACAAGGATGCTTGATGTCTAAAGGGGTACAATCTCCATGTCTAAGGCCCCACAGAATGGTACATGTCGCGCGTAAAGTAGAACCATGGTATCTAGTAGAACCATGGTATCTGTCATGTTGGGGTACTAATCAAAAGTAGCGAAGACTCACGGTGTTCCACACAGGATGGTACTACTCACAAGTATTGTACTTCGTACAGGGAACGCAGACCTATGGTGTTTCTCACACAATGGCGCCACTCACAGCCAACGCAAACCGATGAGGCTCCTCACCTAGGTGTACTAATCACGGGCGCCGGTATTCCCGTGGTGTTCCTCACATAGTGGGCACCAACCACAGGCAACGCAGACCGACGGTGTCTCTTTTAAAGCGGCACAACACACAGGCTACGCCCAGACCCGCGGTGTACTTGTGTCTCGGGAACGCCACATCTCGAGTGGAACCGAACAGAGCCGAGATGTTCCGAATGGCTCCTCACAAAGAGGATTGTGGCTCCTCACCCTGGGTTCCCGAGCAGAAGTTCGAGACACAAGTAGCCAGTCCAGCCTAGTTCATGGAACCGAAGTGTTCCGAGATGTTCCGAATGGCTCCTCATCCTGCGTTCCCGAGACACAAGTCCCGCGGTGTTACTCACATGGGTACGACGCACGGGTACTGGAAAACCCCAGGCCAGCCTCTTTACTGCTACGAATCACAAACCTATTTCGTACATAATTTAGTGGTACTACTCGCAAGTACAAGCAACCCATGGTATTTCCCGCATGATGGTACGAATCAAAAGTAGTTTCATGGATCTAATGCAATCATCCCTTGGTCGCCCCTTTTAGTCGCCTCTTACGACAGGCAGGGGATACCGCGGGCGTGTTCTACATGTGCGTCCCCCACCGGCAGGGGGTGGTGTGTTTGGTTCGCGAGAGGTATTTCCCTCAAGCCCGCCGGCAAGCCGGTTAGGACCCCCCTATCCGCCACCTGGGACGCGCTACATGGGAGTATAACCTCTCCCCCTGCTACGCCAGCGTAGTAGGTTCGTGGAAGTGAAAAGTTATGTTGCCTGGTGGCAATAGTATGCAGTAGTAGAGGGTTAAGCAAGATCCTGCAAAATCAATCTCTTACAGTTTCACGACTTCCTGTTCTTGTGTCTGGAACTGTGGATCACTTAAGCATAGAGAATTACTGTGGGGAAGATGGTGAAAACGAAGTAGTACATTAATTTAAAAATCTAGAGAACACTGCAGCAGAAGTGAGAAGAGTGTGTTTTGAAGAGAAAACCAATGCCAAATGCTATTTTTTTAACGGACATGATCTGTGAATTGGAGCCAAGGTTTGATGACAAAGTCGTGAAGTTAATCCATTTAATTTCATATTTTGACAATTGAAGTTTTTGACGTCCTATAGACGTCCAGTCGTAATAAATCAGAAGCGGAGACAGACTATTCATCTTCAGTGCCGATATTGGGTTTGAAGCGCTGAAGACACTTGCTGAATATGTATTTTACATTCCTTATTTCAAAAGGTCATTCAGCACTATGACAGGGGTGCTAAAAAATTAAGAAACAGAATGGGCCGGGACAGACTTCAAGCTTGTGCAAAGGTGTCTATCGAGAGGGACGATGAACCGACAGTTTCATCAATGCTAAAGCCAATAGATTTGCTGTAAAGAAACCTCTGCATTCGTCTGCTGTGAAAAATTCAGGTTACTGCTTGTATTTAAAAATAAATGATAGGCCTCCCTAATAATATTTAGCTGAAAAGTATGTGAAATTGCGCTATTCTATTTAGAAGTGTTATTGTAGGTCCATGTATCAGGATATAATTTAAATCTTTCGTCCCATCACCTCACCCCCCTCGGAGTAAAGCGGCTGGAATCAACACTGGTCCTGAGCCTGAACGTGTTGTCACCACGGGGAAAAATCCGAAGTGTCAGCAGCTGGATTCTGAACGGCGCGGCGACAGGCACGTGGCTATCTGTTCAGTCTAGACTTCCACCGAGTGAAAAGAGACACCGCAGGTCTGCAAGGCCAATAATGTAGTCTCGTCGATTGTCAAAGGCAAACCGCTCGACTCTGCCCGGTATATAGGCACTCATTCTGGACACTAGAAATTCATTGAATATTGCAGTCAGGATTTTATTTTAGTTTAAATATACATGATTATTACAAATTTTCAGGAAATGTACCCTATTCAGGAAGCTACAAATTATCTGGTACATACATTGTATCTCAGTATTTCGTGGAGTATCTTTTTGATTTAATTACTGCCTCGATTCTGCGCGACATCGAGTCTACCAAATTTCTGACATCTGGTTTGATCACTCATAACCATGGATTATCGGTGGCCTCTAGCAGCTCCATTTTCTCACTGGGATTCCATCATGAAACCAAAATATTTAGCCTTGACCACGAGTTCTCAATTGGGTTTAGGTCCGGACCGTTGTCAGGCCAAAGAAGCACAGCAATGTGATGGTCAGCGAACCTTATCTTGTCAATTATAGCGCTGTAACACGCCGCACTGTCTTGCTGAAAGATGAAGAGACGGTTGTTTCCTTGAAACAAATCACGGATGGAGGGCAGCAATTTCAACATTAATACGACTTCTTGGTACTTTTTTGCGTTAATGCTGCCCTGTAATATTTGCAGAGGCCCAATGCCATGTCTTGTCGAGCAGCCCCATACCATAATACTGATGGGATGCTTCATAGTGGTAGTGGTGCGCTAAGGCAAATTAGTCTTCGCCCGGTCGACGGCGTAAGAACTTTATTCCATCGCTGCCAAAGATGCTGCTGATCTTAGTCTCATCGCTCGAAATTACTTTAGCCCAGTGTTCTGGCGTCCACTCCCTGGGTGCTAAAGCCCATTGCATACGTTTCTGCCTCAATTTTGTTCAAATAAGGCTTTTATCTCTCGTAAGTCCTCCCTTGCAAACTATTTTCACAAAGTTTATCTGACCATTCGATCAGAAACTTCAATCCCTGAAGTCTTCAAGATGGCATATCTTTTGCGGTATGCCGACGACCTTGCAAAGAAAGACGGCAGATTCTACGACAGTCTTTAACAGTCAACATTGGTTTCCTGCAGGTTCTTGGGATCAGTTTTGGTCGACCCAGTTTGATCATTCTGCTTGTAAACTTTCTTCAGGCCCGACTTCGTAGCGCCTCCACCCAACCTTTTTGCTATTTCTTACAAGTATGATCTTCACGGAGGGTTACTGCCTCACTTTTTTTTTTTTTTTTTTTTTTTTTGCTAGTGGCTTTACGTCGCACCGACAAAGATAGGTCTTATGGCGACGATAGGATAGGAAAGGCCTAGGAGTTGGAAGGAAGCGGCCGTGGCCTTAAGGTATAGCCCCAGCATTTGCCTGGTGTGAAAATGGGAACCCACTATCTCCCGGATGCCTCACCTTTTACTCGGGGACCAATCAGCCAGTTTCGGTACGGGAGACATTGTCATCGATACGGTTTTCAGTATCAACTTAGCTCACTCTAAGGAAATCACACTTCAACAACGTTTTACTGACTAATACAGTTTTCAATAACAATGATAACTTCTCAGTGGATAAAGCAATAATAATAATAATAATAATAATAATAATAATAATAATAATAATAATAATAATAATAATAAGGCATTTTGTTTGATTTGTCGGAAGAGAACAAATGACAAGCTTTCTTTATAGCCGCACAAGCATGTAAAATAATGATGTTTGATAATCGTCGTCAGTCAAGTCTTTTTTTAATACAAATATATAACATCCCATTTTCTAATAATATTTAGTATACACAGATAAAAAATAAATGCATAATTTATCGATTTAGTACGTTTACCACAACTTACGTACATTTCGTGATGTTAAAAATTAACATTTCAATTAAATGTCCAGAATTAATGCCACTACTATAAATATTTGCGCCCGACTCATTTCTCGCTGTATCGCTTTAAATCTTTGTTTGTTGGTACATAGCCTAACTGCCGTTGGCGCAGAGAATAACGTTAAAAAAAAGTAAGTACGCACAGCTCAAGCACTCTTTCAGAAATTACCTATGCATAAAGAAGACTTGCGTACAAGTCAGTTGCACGTAACTCTTGAGATAGTATATGTAGCAGAATGGCGTGTTCGTCGGGCCCTGCGTAGAGCCATGCACAAACCGGAACTACGTACAACTGGGTTACGTATACATCCGTTTCAACTGTATATACTGACTAGCTGATGTACCCGTGCTTCGCTACGAGATTCTGAGAAAGACTGACTTGGTGGTTTTCCTAACTGAATTCAACATAGGTCATTACAAAAACGTCAGTAGGAATGTAGCGATTGAAAGCAATGTTATCATAAAATACTCGATCAAATGAAAAACCGCACACTTTCTCACTTTCAACGAACAGTACTACGGTGCCGATCTAAGAGTCCAAAGTTCCAGAGCTGGAATAACCAGGTCGCAGACTGCCGTGAACACTCCTCTGTCATTATTCCGTTAAATATGCACACTACTCATTCCAATCAGTACCTGAGAGTATGGATTGAATAGCTCGAATACTATGATGAACCAGTGTGTTACGTAGGCCCACCAGATATATCAGAAAATGTATGAACCAGAGGAATGGCATGCTAAAGAAGAAAGTTATCTTACTCCCCAGCTACTTCCCGCCAATATACAGGCAGGCTGTTACAGTCTGTACGACCAGGCGAGTTGCCCGTGTGGTTAGGGGAGCGCAGCTGTGAGCTTGCATCCGGGAGATAGTGGATTCAAACCCCACTGCCGGCAACCCTGAAGATGGTATTCCGTGGTTTCCCCATTTTCACACCAGTCACACCAGGCTGTACCTTAAAGCCAAGGCCGCTTCCTTCACACCACTATTCATTTCCTATCCCATCGTCGCCATAAGACCTACCTGTGTCGGTGCGACGTCAAGCAAATTAAAAAATCCTCGGTACGCTGCAGTAATCCTATCTATCGGGGATGAGAGGAAACAGAAGGCAAAAAGCACATCACAACAAACAATGGTCAATGTAATGTTATTGTTGATAAAGTTTATAAGCTTTCTATATTGCAGGCCTTCACATTAGTTTTCTTTCGACTCTGTGATATTAGGGTGTCCTACAAAATTATTTATATCGTGGACTGTAGTTCCTTATTCTCAGACTTTACATACCGATTTTCACTAAATTCTGTTTACCCATTTTCTCGTGACTCGGCGCTGATATGGACTTGGTAACAAAAAACCAAATTCATGAATATCTCTGATTATTTGCGGTACGGTAACAATGTATAAGACATAAGTGATCGGAAATTTATTAACTTCTTACATTACTACTAACTTACGATATAACTAAAGTTATGTTAGTTATGTAGTATTTATCGATACGACCACTAATAACATAAATAACTTGTTTGAGAATTACATTTCAGACCTTCCCCTAAACTACCATTTCACTCAACGTGAATAAAATAATTTGTAGCCTAGATTCCAGTGGTTCATTACCCGACATTACATACCGATTTTCATTAAATTCTCTTCAGCCGTTTTTTATTGATGCGTGTACAGAGACAGAAATTACGGAAAAGTAAAAAATGCATTTCCTTGTAACTGTGGACATGACCGATACAGAAATACCATTCTTTTCAAATTCTGAGCAATGTACAGACAAAACTCTTAAAAATATATATATATATATATATATATATATATATATAGATTTTTCGACTGGAACAACATTCTTCCTTCCCTCAAAAGTCATCTGGCTCACCTGGAAGGCGCTGAAGGTCTCCGAACACAAGTTAGCGAGCGACAGACACGAATAAAAATTTATAAAAGGGTCTTAAATCCTAGTGCACTAAGCGAGTTGGCGATGCGGTTCGGGTCATACAGCTATGAGCTTGAATTAGGGAGATGTGTTCGAATCCCACCGTCGGCAGCCCTGAATATGGTTTTCCATGGTGTCCCATTTTCACACCAGGCAAATGCTGGGGCTGTAACTTAAGGCCACGGCCGCCTCCTTCCCACTCTTAGGCCTTTCCTATCACATCGTCGCCATACGACCTGTGTCGTTGCGACGTAAAGCAAATTGTAAAAGGCATATATTGTTTTAGTTTCACTTTAGAGAAGTTCAAATATTCAGGGGAAGGGGGGGGGGGGGGAATCCGGTAACCCCCCTCTTCGCTATGCCACTCGATGATGGTACGTATTTAACGATCCTTCAATTACGTCTGATTGGTCATACGAGAGAGTTAATAGCCGGGATGTTGAAATGAAATAACGGGGATTCTTACATTTAAGCATTGTTAAATGCTAACTGACTGCGCAAGTTCCCACCCAACACACCGGGCTATTCATCAGCCAGTCAAATCTGGCCCCAAAATAAACCTGTAAATTACATATAGGCTACAAGCATAGGAAAGTGTTTCCAGTCACCAACAGTTTGATTGCACAGTCCTCACTGTGGGCAAGTCAGCAGAAGTGTGGCGAGCAGGTCCACACAGCAGGTCCAAAGCAGGGATATCCAGCTCCTCCGCTTTACCGCCTGGACACGAAGGATTCCACATTCAATCTCGAGGTTTTGCAGTGGAAACAGGCAGCTTTTCTTCTCGGTGCACGTACGTTATGTTACCAAATTTTTTGCCATGAAGTGTATGACACCTCCCTTGAGGTTCACTCGACAAATGTCCAGAGCCGCGAGACGGTGGTCATTTCCCTCCAGCTTTTCCTCTTGTAACTTTAAGCAGCCTACGGTCACCATCAAGACACCGTTCGGAAACGAATTTTTTTTTTTCGTCTGCTGCTTTCCCAGTGTGGTGACTGGGGAACAGATGTCATCCGTGTCGCACAAACGCACTTTGCCCAGTTTTATCGTATGATACCTTCACAGATGCCAACCTTACACAAAAAGTGTAATAAAAATAAAAATCTTCCGTGCTATTATGCCGAGGTCCACGCATTTCGTCCAGACGTTTCGACTACTGCTGCGGTAGTCATCATCTGTGGCGTCGTGTAGGTACTCTCTCCTGTACCCCACTGGCGATTGCAAAAGCGTGTATTCAACTAAGACTCATTTCCATGGTGGCTGGCAGTGTAGTGAATGGAAATGAACAAATATGTATTAAGACAAATCTATGCACCCAGTCGCCATGCCGAAGGGTTTAACCAGGTCAGGAATCTACCCCGGTACCCTCTGAACCGAAGGCTGCTACGCTGAACATTAGCCAATGGACCGGGACGGGCACACCTAAAACATGACAGCATTGTGCTTTAAAAGTCCCTTCAGTTGCTATATACTGTAGTTTAACGGAGGCCGGTGTGTCAAATTTGTCTCATGAGTTAATAAATAGCTACATTCTCCCGAGTCATTTAATAGCTGCATTCTCCTACGTCTTCACTCATGTGAAAAGAATTAGTTTGCAAATCTGTTCTAAATGACTGGGGACAGTATATATATTACAACTGACATTACGTCGCACCGACGATGGATATGAAAGGGCTAGGAGTGGGAAGGAAGCGGCCGTGGCCTTAAGGTATAGCCCTAGCATTTGCCTGGTGTGAAAATGGGAAACCACGGAAAACCATATTTATGGCTGCCGACAGTGGGGATCTCACACAAATGCAAGCTCCCCTCACGGCGAACTCGCTGGGTGGCAGAATAATAATAATAATAATATGCAAGTGGAGACGAGAATAGATGCCAATATCAATATACTGCAAATAATACAATTCCAGCTACATTTTAATAATTGAGTGACAAACTCAAAAACAATTGCGTATATTTAACGTTAGTGGAAGTACATAGGCACAGTTGTTTCGCAGAAAGTGTTACTGCTCGGCTTCTTTCATCACAGTTCAGTATTGAATTCCGTACATGAAATCCTTCTGTCTAGATTTATAACGGTTTAGGCAGAGTTAAGTCGAGCCTAATGAATGCTTTTCCTTTCACACAGTTCAATATATTTACAGGGAAACTTCCTCGGGGAATCTTCTAGGTAATAACGAAAACCTTACAAAAAAAAATTCCTATCGCAAAAACTTCTTCCCATATCTAACGCAGGATGTCAATTGTTAAACATACAATCTGTAAATTAAGGTCGACGTTTTAACAGATATTAATAGGGTTCCCGGGACGATTTTTGTAGAACTTTTGCAAATCTGTTCTAAATAATGATTGGGGCATACAGTTTGTGGATACTTTAATGATTTTGGCAGCGTAAGCCGAGAAATGTTTCGTGTGCAGTCACTTGAGTTTTTACACAAACCTTTACATCTATGGCTCCTTTCATCACAGTTCAATTAGGAATACATGAACTCATCCGTCGGGAGATTAGGCAAGAGTGGAAACTGCATACAAATTACCCAGCGATTCGAGTTATAGTTTAGCCAGTGTTACGCTGAGCCTGAACAATTCTCAGTCCGTACCTAACATTGCCGACAGTGGGGCTCGAATCCACAATCCCCCGAATACAAACTCACACCTGCTCCCCTCCCCCTCCCCCCAAACAGAAAACTGCATAAGAATCTTTTCATTAGTTCTGAAGTTATGGAATACTATCCCCGTACCTGGCGTAGGATTTCTGCTGTTAAAAAGCGAACTGTTTTCCTGGCCCAACTTAAGTTTATATATATGGTCTCGCGGACATCCTTGTACTTTCCATATCCCACAATTCACACGTACATAGCTTTTAGAGATCTTTAATTGTTTAGGCGGCGTAAACCCATGAAGTTTTTTATCTGGCGTCATTTCCTTCCTATTGTTTTGTAGAAATCTTTACTCCTGTGTGATGTCAGCAGTGTAAGGATTTTATGCAAGAAAAACCTTCCTCTGGAAATTTACGCAACAGCGAAAACCACATAAAAATCCGTCCAGTGGTTCTCGAGTTGCAAGCGGACACCGGATATGTACGGACATAGGGTTGGCGTCAGGAAAGACATCCAGCCGTAAGACAAGGCCAAGTTCACATATCCCACAGGTTGCACCCAACGATCCGAACAGTGCGTGGGAAAAGTTGAGGAAGGTTAGTACTACTACAAACTTTTGCGTCCAAAGACGGACAATGTACAGTCAAGGCAGTGTGAGTCACGGTATTTCAATGGAAAGTCTACGAACTTATCTCCATAACGATATTGTGAAACTACTTGCTAGATAGTCTTATTCCTGAAATTTGTTGACCTGGTTCTCATCTTATTTACTCAGGTTATTTTTGTTTACTTGTGGGGTCATGTTTCGTATGTTGCTGCGTAGATGTATCTGCTGTCAGAGTACTTCATTTTCAAATGACTGCTACTGCAGCGCTAGTTAAGAAAGCTGGTATATTTTCGAGATTTAAGCTTTCGCCTTCCTCAATTATTACCTTTTTACACACCAGGAAAATGCTAAGGCCACATATCTCCAGGTACGATTTATCTACTTCACATCATTCTCAATTACCCTTTCAAAAACTACGCCTATGTGGTCTAGCATAAGATCCCCTGCTCTAAGGGGAGACCGGAGAGGCCAACCTTCACAGGATTAAAAAAAATAAATGTTCAATTTGAATTTCTCTGAAGAACATACTATCTGCGCACTTTTTAGTGATAGATTTACATCCTAGTGCTGAAGTGGTCGACTTCGGTTATTTTCGAGATTCGTATTGGCAACCTTTGAAACACAAACTAAGAATCGCTTATCATCGCTGTGCGACATCTGGCGTACACTTTAAGTACTTTTACTGTTGTTTACACAGCAAAGCCAAACTATAGAATTCATGCTAGGAACACGTTTCGCAACGGGAAATGTTATATAGTATTATATATTGTGTGTGTGACAGAGTTGTTTGCTTAAAATAATAAAGGTTTATAAAATTCATATCGATCGATCATATTATCGATTCAATTCAGATTTCATTTCCATTCAGTTGGCAGTATTAACGGAACTCTTCTTTCTTCTCCAACGAGTACAAAAATCTATCACTAAAAAGTGCGCAGATAGTACTTTCCCCTAATCTGAGGGAAGCATTTCCTCACAGAATACTGTACATTCGTAGGCCGTATGTCCATGAACGTCTTTTGCTACGTCTCAGTCATTTTCGTTGCTCATTTCCCTTATATTTCATTTTATACAAGATTTTAATCATAATTCCGAACATTTAAAACTAGTGCACGAAATTTGTCGTAAGAAGTTTTTTACTTCTATGGCAGACAAGCTCTAGATTTCTTTCTTTGACAAATAATTTAACTTTATTAGTAGCGCAGAAGTACGGAAAATATTAAAGGAAATGATCATGAAAAATATTCCGAAGGAATATCATTCTAGAGTATGCTGATACAAGTCTTTGAATAATTTCAGAAGAATAGTGTACATACTCCGCGAGTTGTAGGCATTTGAAGCGCAAATCCCATGTAGCTGCAAAAGATTAATTAATATGCAAAATTGTTTAAATTAACTATGCTTTTATAAAGTAAACATTTCTGTATGGTAATGAATTAATCTAGAATACGTTTATATGTCTAAATAATTTCAGTAAATATTCATTTATTTAACAATTTAAAAAATAAAACTATGATTTTTAAATAATTTGAACATTCTGTATGAATGGATCTAGAGTATGTTTTTGATATATTTTCAAATTTCAGCAAACATTCATTAACATGCATTGTCCAAAATTATGTACGTTTTCAGAAATGTGAGCATTTCAGCATGGTATGAAATGATTCTAGGGTAGGCCCAAGTTCTTAAGACTTCAAATAATTTCAGAAAATGTTCATTTTTATCCATTTTGCTAATTAAGTGGGTTTTTTTAATTTGAACATTTTTGTATGGTAATGAATAAATCAAGAGCATGCTCTTGTCTTCATTCAGTAAATACAGTATTTAATGTTAACATTTGAAAAATGATTAAGTAGCGTTTTGTAGGGGCGGTGATTTTTAGACTTTTGAAATCAAATTTATCTCTGATTTGTACATTCAGCAGTGTGTAGCAGTTGTAATGTAGCTCATTCAATAAAAATATAGAATTTGAGTTATTTCTCATCTGTAAATATCCTGTTGATAATAGGCTGTTAATGTGAAATTAAAATCTCATTTTCAAATAACAGTTTAAAAAAAATCAAGTATAAGCAAATTGTACATGCATTTTAAATTGATACAGGCTAAATATAATACAAAAATGTTGATGCAATATCAGAATAAAACAAATATTTCACAAGATATTCATGAACCATAGGCAGTTGCAGGATATCAGGGAGCATACCTGAACGTTTTGATTCCATTAGTGTTCTACCACTTAAAATTAAATCAAGTTTCCGGAAGAATAAAAATACATGTCTCGTTTTTTAAAATGGACCATTTCGCATTTTAACGACTTTTTCAAAAGTCGTTAAAAAGTGGATTATAAGTTTGAAAAACAAAATACAGAAGAATAGGCCTTTCCAAGCATTTCGTGTTATCTCTATTGCGAAAAATCGTCCATAACCGTTTGTAATTGTTGAATTATAAAAAACTCAATTTAAATTTAAGCCTACCGGGCGAGTCGGCCGTGCGGTTAGGGGCGCGCAGTTGTGAGCTCGTATCCGGGAGATAGTGGGTTCGAACCCCACTGTCAGCAGCCCTGAAGATGGTTTTCCGTGGTTTCCCGTTTTCACACCAGGCAAATGTTGGGGCTGTACCTTAATTAAGGCCACGGCCGCTTCCTTCCCATTCCTAGGGCTTTCCTCCCCCATCGTCGCCATAAGACCTATGTGTGTCGGTGCGACGTTAAGCAAATAGAAAAAAAATTAAGCTAGCGAAAACTGCACGCTCCTTAAAATATTTAAATGCTGATGAAAGTGCCAATTATTCGGTTACACAATCAATTTAAGACACTTGTGAGATCAGAACGATTCTTCCTAAGGCATACGAGTGTCAACTCATGTACAACTAACAATATCTCACATGACCTGGTATTTAAATAAACTGTTTGTACTTTGTAAGAGTACCGCCTAAAAATATTCTTTCAAGAGAGACATGTCCATCAGGATATTTTTTCCACACTAGTGGTTTAACGTCGCAGTAACATCGATTTTCGGCGATGCAAGGAGAACAGCACGGCCAACTCGCTCAGTCCATTACTGTCAAAATCAGAATTATTATTATTATTATTATTTCTAATGCATTCGTTCATTCTGGTTTATTCATTTCAGAGGATAAGGGCACCTAGTCTCACGCACTTCTCACTTACAAAGTCCATTTAATCCTGTGCTTAGTGAGGTCTGTAGTATTACGTGTAACGGCTATGGTTTGAAGGTAAGTGCTCAAGCACTAGAAGTCAAGTACTGTACTATACTGTATATACTATCCTAGGATTTACCTTGAGTGTCGAAGACACGAGAACATTTCTGAACAACGCACGTTGTCTTGTCGCAAACAATGTCGCTCTCATTGCAACGCCGGCATTGAGGGAGGTCTTGAACACTCTCCGTACTCGCCAGACATGAGTCCTTGTGTGTGACTTGTACTGGTTTCCGAAATTGAAGGAACCCACCCGAGGCCGCCGATTTCCTGACGAGGCAGCTGCACTCCGCGCAGTAGGGCTCTCCGTCGCTGTCGTCAACCGAGAACGCCTTGCCAACGTCCTCCAACGGCTTTCGGGCATTTGGCAAAAGGTAAGACTTGATATTTATTGTTGTCATGCAACGCGATGAGGCACAGCATGCGTAAGAACGCCCTCTTATTAGCCGTATGCCACAATCACCATAAGCGTCACCGAACTGGGTTCCTGTCGAAATGTGTGGACGTGGCGAACCTGGTTGACGCCATTCATTCGATTGATGCCTTAACTCAGGTTCGTAGACTCGTGCCCACATCTCATCGATGGCGACAATACGCTGCAGAAATGAGAGTCCGTCGCTGCGGTATCTCGCCAAGTGGATGCCAGCCAGTGCATACCGGTGCCATTCCTGGAAGTCTGTATGTGGCACTGTTTGATGGCAGACCACCTCTACGGATGATTCCTGAACAGTCCATCGATGGTCTACTCTACGGAAAAGAGACCACTCACATCAATCTGATCTTTAGGAATGGATGGCCGACCTGTGTGGTGCAAATCCGCAGTCTCATTCCGACCAGCACGAAACTCGTCGACCCATCGTGAAACCGTCCTATACAGCAATAATTCTCGCCACAGACTTCGCGTAAACCTCGATTATATTCCGATTTGTTTCTGCCACGGGCAACCTCTATTTTAACCCACGAACGCGGATCACCGTTTGAAAACCTGCTTCAGAGCCGTGAAATCGACACTCCAATTCGACACCACAGCAACAACACAAATGGATGCCCATCAAAAACGCACAACACATCGACAACAGCGCCACCTTGTCGCTCCCATATACCATTTGCGCACGCCCGGCCACCTGCGACGGTCTGGACTTCGTTATCACTACTTCATTTACAACCCTCGGATGATATTTGGGTGAACTAACCCAGCAAATCTAAGTAGAAATGATAAGGTTGGGGAAGGGTAGGTTAATTCCACGCACTAACTCTAACTCCCTCTTCAAGTCGCAGAAGCAAGGGGGTGCGGTCATCTACGGCTGATTCTCTGAGACGACCTCGAGTGGTCGCAACGTAGGCACGAGACAATGCCATTCCAGGAGGTTACTCCAGGCCTGTGGGCCGCTTCGCGGCTCTAACCGGGGAGGGGGGGTGGGGGTGGGAGTAACGTCCCCCAGAACCCCTTTGTATGCCCCCAGCCCAATCGCCTTGACACTAGCTGGACTCAAATTCCTCATGCAGCGCGCTGCGACTTAGCAAGAGCCATCTATGTTGGTTTATAACTTGCCGAGTTCGCGAATTTGTTCAGGGGACGGTTTGGGACAGTTGGCGAATTCATGAGCTTGATTTCACCAAAGTAAGTGAAAGTTGCTGAGTTTGTGCAAGCTTATATTTCTGTCTCTGAAAACATCAGAGCTCTGTACACACCCTGACAAAAACTGAGTGAACACTGTACGGAAAAATCAGCGTCATATTTTGTGTAACTGTTCCTTTGCCATGGTCTTTCATAATAAAACTACTTTTAGCCTTGCTATTTAGTATAAATTTGTGCAGTACATACTTCACCAATAAACTTACTTAGGTAATTCTACTGTGTTATGAAAGTGACAAGCAGAGTTTAGGGCAATTTGTAGTGAATATCAAAATCGTCTAAAAGCAAGAAATTGCACCATTTTATTGACAAAGTGTGAATGGTCAGTATAGTGGCCTTCAGTTCAGAGGGCCCTGGATTCGAACCCGGCTGAATCCAAGATTTTTTAAAATAATTTTATCTTTGCCTCCTGCACTGGGTGTTTGTGCAGTTTCCACAATCACTGCAAGTCATACACCATACCCAACATTATCCTCCACCACAATATCACAAGTTTCACCATACACTGCAGACGCTGTCCACACTCGGATGGTCAGTTTTACAAGGGCTGCAGCACTAGGCTAGAAATAGGCACAGGAAATAATTATTAATTTTAATTATTATAATATTTTTATTTACTGGCATAGTGTAGATAAACCCCGAGTATTTATTAGCCAAGAAATTTATGTGATAAAAGTACTACCAGTCTGACCGTGCTTGTAATCTGGGACTTAACAATTTTCAGCTGATCATTTTTTGTGACAAATATGTCATGTTACCAGGTGTACTGAATTTGCAGTAGATCTCTACATTATTTTCATTTACACCTGAAAATAGAAAATGGGACAAACTTCGTGCTTTCTGTTCTTTCGTAGCGTAACACGAATAAAATCTTTACATATTAGCAAACAGAATGAAAAGCAGCTCATGTCCGCTTAGAAACAAAGAGGATCGCGCAATTACAGGAGGAATTTCCGGAAGCCTTGAATGTATTATAGTACAGGTCGTAGGCCGACTTTCTCAGAAATCTTGCAAATAGTTTGCCGGGATCTCAATTCCCTTAATAGAAAGCCCACACAAATTAAGACGACGTAAATACTAACAAAAATACGATCGCCACCAACGCTGTTAATTTTATCATACCCAGTTTGATGCTCAAGAGAGCTAAAATGACACGGTAAGGTAGTGGATAAATATTAAATTGCTTCAAATCACCTACTTTTAAGCTTTTGTACAGAGACTGAACCTGTGCCCTACAGTTTAAACTCTACTGATCCAATCCCAGTAGAAAAGCTTGAGGCGAACTATTATCTGCACAGAACACCCAGTTTAATTGTAATATTATGCTGAAAAATTAAGAATAGAGACATCTACTTCTGCAGTAGAGTCATAGCCGAGCAGCATTATTTCTGGGCTCACAACAAAGCAGCTGCTCTTCCAATCCTGGTAAATTGATGTGGGAATTTTGACATGAAATCAGATTCCTTCGATCCTTTACCCACCTAATACTGGAGGTTCTGTGCCTATGATCAAAATCAATAGCCATGTAAAACTACAATCTATGTTTGCTTCTTAATTGTTCATACCTGGAGACTCACATGGCCCGCTATAGAAATATCAGGCTAATTCATGGGGCAAGGGTGGGTGGGCATTGAGCTAAACATTGTAACCCACAAAGTCGGTGCACCGTCCACTCCTCAGACTTCCATTACTTCTACTGAGAGTTTTGGCTGTTAATGTACTGCAATTGGAATTAATTTCTGGAGGAGGCAAGAGTCTCAATTCTGTGTTCCACTATAAATGCCATCAAACGTCTGTGGCTCAGACGCCCATGTTCATACTCCAGTGCACGCGCGACGATCCGTTACATCGTTACGCACTCGCAGACAGTCTACATTTGAAATTTCCAGACACGGCGTTTTTATTTTCTTCCTGAATTACGCATTCTCACTATAACTTAAAATAATTTCACTGAAATATTACTATATAAAATGTGGTTTAGAATGGATGATATTTAAGCAACACTTAAATTAATCTAATCTGAGATGAGCAATTAAATCCATAGCAATGTTCAAAAAGCCATGATTATCCTTAGAATGAGCTTTCCACTCAAGAAAAAAAGGCACAAAAACTTGTTCAAGTCCGGGGCATTGAATCTGGCCTTAGAGCTACATTACAACGGATTTCACCAGTTACGAACAGGATTTCTAAGCGAAGACGTTCATACGGAAGAACGTTATTTGTATTTTCTGCCAGGAAATTTAGAAACGAGACGAAGGGCACATGGCCAGGAGTTTCTTTCAGCTCACATCAGAAATTAAGGCAAAGGTGGCTGAGAAGGTACACGCTATTCTATTAGTTGCCTTAAAAAACTGCTTCGGGCTTTTAGTCTCCAAAGCAAAGGGTGAATTACAAATATTAAGTGAATTATAGTAAGTCACCATAATCTTGCAGGCACAAATCATTACTGGACTCATACAAATGTAGTCGTACTTAAAAGTAAAACCAAGATAAATATTTTTTGCGCTCTTCACAATTAACGTTATAGCCGATATCCTGATCATAACCATAGGACCCCCCCCCCCAGTATTTCGTGGAATTCGATCCAATGGGCCGTTCCTTTTTCAAAAATACAGTATGCTTTGACTGTGATTCGAACCTTGGCCGCCGTGGCTAAGCTAGACACGAGTCAAACTCGAACTAGCTTATAAAGCACCATATAATAATAATAATAATAATAATAATAATAATAATAATAATAATAATAATAATAATAATAATAACACCCTTCAATTTCCACAGACTTTAAAGAAACACCAGGGTGTGATTTTTGTCCCGTCTTTTTCTGATGTTAGTCAATGATAGAGATTTGTCGCAGTTCAGTACATTCAAATGTCACTGACCTTTACCAGGATCAAACCTGCCATCTTGGTGACAGAATGACTAACCAACTGAGCCATAGGGTCACTTTATTTAGAAAAAGAGTAATTCGAGAGACTTAATCGAGGTTTACTGATAAATAGTCTGGTGTATGACAATCTGAACTGGGGAATCTGCAGATTTCTCAGCAACACAATGCAACGTCTGTCCAGAGTTCATGTGGATGTAGTTTCACGGCGGGAAGGGTTGTACAAATGGAATCTAATGTACAGCAGACAGCATTTGCTTGACTACAAGCCCAGATAAATATGAGAGAACAAGGCTGCTACTTTTATAGACAAGTTTCAGTTTATTACAACAAAAGCGACGAGGGTGCAACCAATCCCTGTGATAATGGTATGAAGATGTTTATGGGGCCAATTTGTGTACACACTTCCTGACAAAAACTAAGCGGCCTGTTATACGGGAAAGTCAGCGTCAAACTTTGTAGCCTATAGGCCTACCTAGCCCTGTCTTTCGTAACCAAATATTTTTTGTCTCATTCAAATACGTAGTGTGTGAAAAATTTCGGTGAATGCTGTCAGAAAAACTAAATACAAAATTACTTTATTGACCATTTTGGTCGGATGGAAACTCTGGAAATTTAATTACTGCGAACCATCGTCACGGGGGATGAGACCTGGTGCTACCAGTTCAATCCGAAATCGATGGAATGGCGTTCACAGACTTTCTCACGACGAAAATATAATCGCCTGTAAGAGTCCAAGGTCGAAGCACTTCGCCGACATAGCAGCCGTCCAAAGACAGCAGTTCTGCTACAGATTCCTAAAGAGGCGTTAGCTGATGGTCTCCAGAAGCTGTTCGAACGTTGCCAAACGTGTGTTGTAGCGGATGGCGATTATTTTGAGGGGCTATAAAGGGAATCTGTATCTTGTTTAGTTTGAGGTCTGATAGCATTCACCTACCTTTTTAGACGCACTACCGATACATTTGTTTCAATACTCAGTTTACCGATACTTTAGTAGTGCCACAGTGTTATGTGTCAGGTTCCTTGGTCAACTAGTCAGCGTCGTAGCGTTCGGTTCAAAGGATTCCGGGTATGATTCCCGGGCGTGCCGTGCAGATCAATAAGACTGGAAGTCTACTTAATTTCTCTGGCACGGAGACCGGGTGTTTGTGTGCGACTTAATATTCAACTATTTATTTATACACAATACACTACACTGACAACCCCCAGCTTCCACATTGGCCGACGCCGCGAAGAGCACCCGACCGTAAAACTTCAACTACAATATACACATTCCCTGTTCAGCCAATCCTAATTGGCAGTTTTATTTAAATTCAGAACCGCATTTTAGAACTGTGCTACATTAGTTGTCCCCATCCTACCCGATAGGCTATCCATTGCAATCATATCAGACTTTGTAAATGTATTGCATCACGCTTGACACCTCGCACACTGCAGCCATCTACAACGCCCTAGTAAGCGGGCAAGGTTGCGCCTCCACTCGTCCGGCTTGCCATCTTGGTGCTTTCGCGTGGGGTGAGAACTTGTTCAATTTATCATAAGCACGATGTCCATAAAGCTAAGGTAAAATCACGCCATAGCTATCGACAAACAAACGAAACTGATAACGTAGCCAACAGAAAAAAAGGGAACGAAGTATGGATTTCGTAGAAACAATCACCTAGTGAAATGAATACAAAAACCCGTAGCACATCCAGCCATTTGCACTCCATACAAACACTCGGCTGGGCCTCAAGATCACCGCCACCACCTTGCCAAACCCAGCACCTTCCCATCACAATGGCACCGAAAACTTCAGCGTTAGTGCATAAACCACTACAGTGACTACAATAGGGACAGAGTGGTTGTTGCACAGAATTTTAACAAATGCTTTTACACATGAGGAGTGTGATTCAACAGAATCACAATCTTCTTTCAAGAATGAAACCTACAATTTGTTTTAATTAAATTGTTTTGGTATAAAATACGCATTTTTACATTTTATTTTACTTGAAACCGTTTTGACATACTCAAGAACCTCACAGATATAGATTTTTTTTTTTGCTAGTTTTACGTCGCACCGACACAGATAGGTCTTACGGCGACGATGGGACAGGAAAGGGCTAGGAGTGGGAAGGAAGCGGCCGTGGCCTTAAGGTACAGCCCCAGCATTTGCCTGGTGTGAAAATGGAAAACCACGGAAAACCATTTTCAGGGCTGCCGACAGTGGGGTTCGAACCTACTATCTCCCGAATACTGGATACTGGCCGCACTTAAGCGACTGCAGCTATCGAGCTCGGTGAGATATAGATTAAGAGAAAGTAGTTACAACTGGACTAGGACAGAGATAAGAGACTCTGAACTTAAAAGGGGCAATCCCCTAAGACTGCAAAGGAGAATTCGGAAAACTACACTTAAGTGGTCACCGCCAGGCCGAGATTAGAATTCAAGAGCTCCTTAGGACGCAGCTTCTCAGTCCTATCATCGAACGCGAGTTATCACTGATCAGGTATATTGAATAGTATTATTGATATTAATCTGTACGTTAAATCTCTTAACAGGTCCAAGTATTAAAAATCCGTGGCTGAATGATAACCTACTGTGGGAACGTACTTCTCGAGCGCAGAGTACATAGCCTTCATTCAGAACGTGTGAAAGACGCACAGACGGCACTTCACTGTACGTTGCATCATGCATATGGCCTCATTAAATCACAATACAATGGGTTATTCCGTCTTGCATACACACTCCAACCAATGGCGCATTAAATACCAATTTCAGTGTTTTATATACCATTCTCTTGCGGCTGCTAACTCCTGAAGAATCTAATGTTATTGAAAGCCACCTAACGTAAAGGAAATAACCCGCATGCTATTCTGGAGGGTGGAGGGATACTTTACCATGCATAATCAGCGTGCACACTGATATTAATGTAGCATGAGGAGAAACTGTGTGTTCAAACACTCAAGATGTAAACAGTGGACTAATGCATGTTGACTTGTGAGACGTGCTTTTGCTATTTCTTTATGTCTTCCCGGAAGTATTTTAGTTGAACAGGAGATGTATGGCTGAAATAGATTATTGGATTGTGTAGAATTATTTTACGAGGGTTAAACAGGCAAATATCCTTTCAATGTCCTATATTTTGAAATTGTGACTGACTGGAGGTGTACTAATCATAGAGGCTCTTTCTATCCCGTGGTGTTCCTCACATACAATATTGGGTACTAATCATAGCCTACGCCCAGACCCGTGGTGTTTCTCATAATGGTACTATTTACAGGCAACGTCAGCCCGTGGTGTTCCGCATGTAGTGGAAGTCGTCACGGGTACTATAAATCCGATCCTGATTCACACTGTTGCTACTAATCACAAACCTGTGTACCTAACAGTGGTACTACTCTCAAGTCCCATTACAAGTAGTCTCATGGTTCTAATTCGATCATCCCTCGGTCGCCCCTTTTAATCGCATCTTACGACAGACGGGGGATATCTGTGTGTGTATTCTTCGTCTGCGTCCCCCACCCACATGGGGTACGAGAGATTCGAACCCAGCCGTCTCCCGCAGTAGCCGTAACGCACTGAGATAACCTGATGGTATTTTCTCCCAGACATGAAAACGCAGCTCTATATATGGGCATGTTGTAGGATAAAACTCAAATGCATCACCATATTTCGTGTTGTAAAACTACTAATTTCCCCAGGAGTATTAAGTAAAGTAGGAGCAGTAGCTACTTATAGGAGTGGTTCAAGTGACAGTGCATAGTGCTGGTACTTCTTAGTAAATTCTTCAAAATCAACCCAGGAAGATGCTGCTCTGTCATTTCTGTTTCCAGAAAATCCAGGGACTGATCCTCATGATCCCCAATGTATACAAGGCAACTGAAAAACAAATTTAATCTTCGTTAACGACCAACTGAACTTATGTTATTCTAGTGTTCAGAATTACCCGATTGTACATTTTCTCCCCACATTTTTAAGGTTTTGACTTTAAAATATCTCTTGTATTATTTATGACTCATCTGTTTTCTCTGCAGAAGAAATATATCCGTTTATGACATTCCAAATTATACAATGCACTGATGGAGTTTTCAACGACGAGTTCTTGAGTTGGTTTTAGATATTACCTTCGTGTGCGATGTAATGTCGGCATGTTTCGTTTGAACTTTCGTCATAGAAATGTACTATAATTATCAATATTATTATTATTATTATTAATTATTAAACCTTTCACGGAATCGTTGGAATTGTTCTCCGTGAAGGCTTACATAGGCTGTCTTTCGCGACGACTAATTTAAATTACATAAATGTTATTAACGGTTTGCGGTTATAGTAGTTCGCAGTTTGAACAAAGCCAAGGTAAGCAGTGCTGTAGATTTTTCGCCTATTTTCTAACCTTTACCGTTTCTGATTTAGCTTACCTTACCTTGGATCATGACATAACTTATTAAAATTGGGTTGTCAACACCGGTCGCATGCGACACGGTTAAAGATTTATGCGGTCGCTAGTGGCACGGGTCGCAATGCGGTTGTCGCATCTGTCACGACACCACAACTGACTTCGCCACCTAGCCAAATGTTCGGTCAGCTAATTTAAACATTCTGCACAAAGTAAAATCTCCCTTGATGCAGTTTATGAACTTTATGCTACCTATTTTACCTTTGATAGTACTGGTACAATTATTATCTAGTAGTTTTGAAATGTGTATATATTCACGTATTTCAAGTCTGAATTTTGAATAATTTACATTCCAGGCCGTTGCACTTATGGATGCACAAACAGACGCGAAAATGGTTTTTAACAATATAATTGGACAATTGCTTAATTTCACCTCTTATGGCATCTGGTTACGAGTGAAGTAAGCGTAGTAATTATGAAGGGCCAAAACAGGAAATATCACATTTCTCCGTTAATATTAGCCGCATTGAAAACTTCTATAAAAGAAACTTTTTTAGAATACAATTTCCTATCCATGTTTCGGGCGGTTTTACCGTGAGGAAAAGTTCAGATATTCGCGATTATTTTTCACAAACTTCCAAATATCCTCAGAAACATGCTTCATATAAAACCTGTACATAAACTGCCGAGAGAACGGTCACTTTCGATTAATTATATCTAGGGACGAGATTTTGCACATTTGCCTATTTAATTCCTGAATTCGGAAACGTACGCGTTTAAGATATAAATCCGTTTTTGGCTCTTAGCAAGAATTAGTTTTCTTGTGCCTATAAATGTCTATTTGAGGGTTCGAGCATATTTTGAGTATAACTGTCCATTTAATGTTTTAACAGTATTTTATAGAATCCAATTACAGAGTTGACCGTGCGGTTAGGGTGGCGTAGCTGTGAGCTTGCATTTGGGAGACTGAGTTAGAATCGCACCGTCAGCAGCCCTGAAGATTGTTTTCAGTTTTTCGCCATTTTCACACCAGGCAAATGCTGGGACTGTACTTTAAGGCTACGGCCGCTTCCTTCCTTCTAGTCCTCTCCTATCCCATCCTGTCTGTGCGACGTAAAGCAAACTGTAGAAAAAGTATCCAATATTCTTCCAATGCACTATTCTAGCTGTTGTGGTCGAAAGAATTACTTGCTCCTTTCTCAACATCAACTAAAAATAAGGAGAATTCTCGGAAGTCTCAGAATTTGCGCTTGGGGCAATTTCTTGCAGGAAGAACAAGAAACAATTTCACTACAAATTCTTCCACCCACACCCTCCCACCCCTAGCTCCTTAGATGATATGCGAGAACCAATGAACGTCAAACTAAGTTGTACACATCCATACCCCCTTCCTCGCTCTCGCTGCAAATTGTTGGGCGCTTCGTCTTAAGGTCATTTTGAGATCTAAATTTGAAGAAGGGATGATTGATGTTTAAAGGGCCTAACATCTAGGTAATCTGCTCATTTAAAGAAGTATGTCTGGTAATGCGTAAAAAAACAATCTTCCAAGTCCTACTGGCTGAAACATTGGGTCACTAGAGATCCCAACTTCACTACCGATGGAAGGGTAGTCTTCTGCCAAGCTTGAAGTAAAGAGGTCCCTCATATATTTTTGTGATTGAGGACTACGATCGCATTTCGTTGACGCATTTGTAGGCCTATTAATTTATGCAGTATGGCAAGTTGTTTTGTAGCAACGCTATATAATTTAGGCCATGGACGATGAGTATACCGTCTGTATAAGAAGCCAAGAAAATCATGCCCTGCCCATCAGTATATCACATTCGGCATTCCTGAAGGCAACTTCAGTAAGCTGCCGGGAGCCGTCACAGAATTTGAGAGAAGTGGCATGCCCCTTATGGAGTCTACTGAAAGCGTGAAAGAAGTCTAGGGAAGTCTCCAGCAAGCATCTGGGACGGTAACCGCTATCGGGAAAAAGTTTGATAAGATCCTGCAACGAAATCCAGGGTAAGAGACTGAAAGTACTTCATGTGATGTGATGTTGAGAGATCCTTCTCACGAAACAAACATCCTTCATGACAACAGAACACGACTGATACATGCAAAAATTGAAAATTTGTTAGTTGTAATTTTTTTGCTACCTTATTTTACGGCCACGGTCGCTACCTTCATCCTAGCCCTTTTTTCATCCTCCGTCGCCGATTACTTCGATGTATTAGTGCGACGTTAAACAAGTAGCAGGTTCGAACACCACTTCTTTCCCACTCCTAGAACATCGTCGCCGTAAGACCTACCTGCCGGTGAGATGTCAAGCAAATTGTAAACAAGTAGCAAAAAAAATATCTCTGTGTTACTTTCCATCGGAATTATCGGCCGTCAAACGTCAAACTGTTGTAAATACTTCACGCAAAGTTAAGTGGTTTATTCTAGACCACTCGCCCTAACAGTTTTACCTAATAGGCGTTCTAAAACTAATTCCAACTGAGAAGTACGTACTAATAAATTCTGCAACAAACTAAAAAGACCAGAATAATTAAGAAAGAACAATATATTAGACAAAGTAGCAGAATACGTATCTAAATCTATAAACATACTCCAATAGGCCTATATCAAAACCCTGTCCTGCAAATTTCTTCCAAAAACAAAACCGACAGCAAGGACTGACTATGCTTTCTATAGTGTATTAATTTTAATTAAACATGACAGTCTGAATATGGTAGGATTCCGTGTATTTACCAGTGAAGAACTCATACAACCTGTGTCAAAGTAGTATGTGCTTTATAGAAATTTCCATGAAGTTAAGTGAAATATCCAGAGGAAAATATACATTCGGGACTGCTGCTGATAAGCCTTGGATTGGAACCTCTGACCACCGAACTTAGTAGCGTGCGTACACACAGTACGTTAGATAGCTTTCACACACGTGGGAATGGATCATGACATCTCTAACTCCTGAATAAAGGAATTCTAAATAAGCCATAGGTGGCTCTAATCATGAATAACATCGGAAACTGGTAATATTCGAGCACGAAACTCTTCACCTCGTACACTGATAAAAGAATTGCAAATCTCTACTATTTTGTGCGAGATTCTCTAAATGATGTTGGAACACATGTAACGTTCCGCTTCCCCTCACAATACAGGTATACACACTTCACTAACTGAAGTCTCCGACTTCTACACTGTTACCCATACAGAGGAAACCGTACTTGCCAACACTAACTCGCACGGTGTCTGAATTTTTCGTATTTTGCCGAACTATCGCCAATGTTCTAATTGTCGTATCGTAAAAGTCTGCATTGATACAATGCAGTGAGACACTTCAAGTTGGCAGCAATGGTCTGTCCTACTTAAGCCCGTCATGTTCGTATTTTAAGGACCAATTTTATGTTTCAACTTTAGACATTTTACCGTAATTGAATCTAATTTGGTGATATGTCTCACTGTCTACAATATAGGTTCCATTGAAATTGTAAAATTAAGAATACCATACGAACACTTTCATTCTAACCGTGAGTGAGGCCACTGATCTACGGATCAAGATCAACGAGCAGCTAATATCGTAAGAATTAGACAAACAGCAAGGACAAATATTACATAATTTGAAAAATGCATTGCCTGAAGAAGAATATTATAAAATTATTGGCATCGAGAGAGTTACGCAGAGCGGAACGTGTAGCTGTAAGGCACCATTCGGGAGATGGATGGTTGGAATACCACCGTCGACAAACTTTATGGTTTTGCGTAGTTTCGCATTCCATACCAAGCAAATGTTGAAGCTGTAACATAAGACCAAGGCTGACACCTTGCTAGTTCTAGCCCTTATCTCGTCGCCGTAAAACTATATACTGAAGAACAATTTAGTCAGAGATAGCTGCCAATCTGAAGAAATGGCACAGTGGTCGGACCGGCGACGTAATGGCACGTGACTGATCTCTTCAGACCTCACACTTACCGTGTGAGTAATAATTGAACACAGGCTCAGCGAATTTGATCGCGACCAGGTTGTCAGTGCCTCAAGTATGGACCACTATTTCTGAACGTGCGGACAGTGTGTTTTGCCGCGGGCCACAGTGTGAAGAGTGTACCGTGAGTTCGTGGATTTAGGCAAAACCACCGCTACCAGGGTCAACTGCCGCCTTGTACAATGTGTCGATGACAGAGCTACCTGGGATTGCAAGAGCAGATCGCTCGCGAATTTAATTCTGGACAACAACAAAGTGTGAAAATCCATGCCATCCAGAACCATATTCTCGTAAAGGGTTATGGAATACATCTCACTAGGGTACCTCAGCTCACCACCAAGGCAAATAGATCGATATGGAAAAAAAGACCGTCTTTGTGCTCTCTAAGCATGGAATAAGATCGCATGGACAGATGAGTTGAGGTGCTAGTTGGTCACGTCGATGGAAGGGTATCAATGCTTCGCGAATCTCATTGAGAGAATTTTTTTTTTGCTAGTTGCTTTACGTCGCACCGACACAGATAGGTCTTATGGCGACGATGGGACAGGAAAGGGCTAGGAGTGGGAAGGAAGCAGTCGTGGCCCCAGCATTTGCCTGGTGTGAAAATGGGAAACCCCGGAAAACCATTTTCAGGGCTGCCGACAGTTGGGTTCGAACCTACTCTCTCTCGAATACTGGATACTGGCCGCACTTAATCGACTGCAGCTATCGAGCTCTGTCATTGAGGCAAAGAATCCTAATCTGTAGAGTACAGTTCAGGCCGGTGATATCCTCATACAAGACTGTCCACGAGGGGTAAAATGGGACTTCTGGTATATCTGCGAACGTCCGAATTTTGGCTAGTTAGTTCAATGAACGCTCCACGCACATGAGGATGCTTACCCGACCCCCAAGATCACCTAATGTCAATTCTGAGTACATCTGGTGCATGCCATGGACCATGCTGCGACCTGTCTCCGTGCATTATGGGAGGATGTGCAGTGAGCAGTAAGGCTCCCAACGCTTCTGCAGTCTTTTGAGTCCAAACCTTGCCACATCACATCAAGGAATAGTCTTACATAGAATGGTCAAATTACTGGGCAACAACTCAACTCATAGAATGCAAGCAGTACGCCGCTATCCAGAGACGCCTCTCATAGAAACCATGGTTCAATCTACTATCTTTAACTCGCCGCCATATCACATCCATTATCAGAATGAGACTTGGACATGCATCTTACCCCAGTCATCTGTTCAGACTCAAAGTTATAGACTCCCCAAATAGTCCCTCTGACCCCAATCAAGAAGCAGACCTCACCCATACAATGTTAGGATGCACTAGATACAAACCACAGGTAGGCCCTAACCAGTTTATATCAAACGCTTAAACAACTCGAAGTTCCACTTCCCACTTCCGTTTCGTCGTTCAGCAGGTATGACATCCGTATATATCAAGCAATAGACAAATTTTTAAGTGAAGCCAATTTAACATTATTCTCTAGTCTGTATTTAAACTGTTCTCATCCAACCCAAGTTCCTGTACCGTGGCTTTCGATCACCAATTAGTCACAATGCCATGAAAGGTCCCATGTGGTAAAGATGTTTCTCTTTGACCTTATTTTCTAAATGTACGGAGCTGGCAGCATAGTCTTAAGGACCAAATGCCAAAATGTAAATAAAGTAATTTTTAAAAAAACTCGCCACATCGCTTCCGCCGTCAGGATGAAAGAGGTTGCTACACTGTACTAGCCAGGAATCCCTAATTGAATTGCTCATAAATGTGAATTAGTGCGACGTTAAACCCATGCTTCTTCCGGGACTTTCTTCCATTTACCTGGAGTAAATACTTAGTATTTAACCCAGTTTTGTGTCCGGATGCCTTTCCTGACGCCAAACCTATGTGGGTGATGTATTCACCATTGCGCGTTTCTGTGGTAGTTTGTAGTGTGATCTGTTTTATGTGAATGAAGTGTATTTAGACGAACACAAACATCCAGACCCGAGCTAGAGCAATTAGCTACACAGTTTAACTCGTTGACCCGGCCGGTAATCGAACCCAGGGCCCTCTGAACCGAAGACCACTACGCTGATGAGCCGGACTAATGTCAGATATACTGCAAGAAGAAACATTAACACACGGAAAGCGAACTATCTCGGCTAATGGCGAATACAGTTCTTACTTCGGCGGCACGCTCGATATTTGGTGCAAGTGGAGAAGTAACTGCACAGGCTCAGCAGTATATCACGGTGGTAGTAGAGAATGTTATCAATAATATTTCCATTTTAAATTTAATCCAAGATATGCTTGTAGTATGTTGTGTGCGGAGGCATTTTTGAACGGACAGTACGTTAGATAGCTTTCACACACGTGGGAATGGATCATGACATCTCTAACTCCTGAATAAAGGAACAGTCACAAACAACCAATATCCCTTAGTTTAGGGTCAAAAGAGGCCATGTAACCACTAATGCCTTTTATTTACGCACCTGCTGTAAACATTTTAATATAAGGATAAAATAGCTACTAAATACGTGGGGAAAATATATTCAGACAACACTCTTCTAGCGTCTGACTCGTTGACTGAATGGTCAGCGTTGAGGCCTTCGGTTCAGAGGGCCGCGGATTCGATTCCCAGCCGGGTCAGAGATTTTAATCGCCTTTAATCTTTCTGGCTCGGGGACTGGGTGTTTGTGTTAGTCCCAACAGACTCCTCTTCATATTCAAACAACACAACACAACACACCACCAACCAACCACCACAAACACACGCAATCTTTATTACATCCCTCCACATAGGGTCGGCGTCAGGAAGGGCATCCGATCGTAAAACAGGGCCAAATCCTCATGTGCTACACTGATCGCACCCGCGACCCCACAAGTGTGGGACAAGCAGAAGAATACACGCTTCTAGGCTATTACAACAGGAGCCAGGAGGCGGGATAAAAATTGCTGCCAGGAGGGACCAAACTTCAAACATACGTAGAAGTGAAGATTAGACTACAAATTCGCTTAGTTTTCTCACCGATTACTGAGGACAACTGCATATTAGTCAGTATGCCACTTTCGTTCTTTCAGCCCAGCCTATCATTTCTATAACATTTTAATACCTCTGCAAAAATACACCATTCTAAGACAAACGAGAGATTTAGAGGAAAGATTTGTTGCAGGGTCTGCTGAATTGGTCGCTGCGGTTTGGGGTTTCTTCCAGCATTACCTGCAATAAGAACTCACGTAACGCAGGAAGCAAAATACCGAGTTAATGTAGCAATTTTAGAAGCACAGTATTCCAGTGAGAAAATAAACACGAACAATATACCTATTTTTAGTGTTTAAAAACTCCTACGTATACCGTATCCACCTTACACGGAGAAAAGCTGAATATCAGGCCTGTCCCAAAGATGAATAAGACGTAGGACCGGACGTGTTTAAGTACTCTAATAATATGTGCGAAGTTTGGATCATAACTGACCAGCATTGTCATTTACGTAATTCAGGTATGAATCAGTGATCCGGAGTTATTTCTCTTTAATATGGTAGTAAAAGTATTCGGCGCTCATTCTTTGTACAAACCACCCTTCACACAAAGACAAACACGAAGTTAATTGGTTAATTAATAATAATAATAATATTTGTTTTACGTCCCACTAACTACTCTTACGGTTTTCGGAGACGCCGAGGTGCCGGAATTTAGTCCCGCAGGAGTTCTTTTACGTGCCAGTAAATCTACCGACACGAGGCTGACGTATTTGAGCACCTTCAAATACCACCGGACTGAGCCAGAATCGAACCTGCCAAGTTGGGGTCAGAAGGCCAGCGCCATAACCGTCTGAGCTACTCAGCCCGACAATTGGTTAATTAAGTACTAAATGTTTCAACATGACTTAAGAGGTATATAAGGCTTAGTGTCTAGGCAGTGTCTAACGAGGGTCTTCGAAAGAGAACTGAATTTACCGATCAACCGGCAGATAATGAAAAAAATGCCGTATGGCTTTTAGTGCCGGGATATCCCAGGACGGGTTCGGTTCGCCAAGTGCAGGTCTTTCTATTTGACACCAGTAGGCGACCTGCGTGTCGCGATGAGGTTGAAATTATGAAGACAACACATACACCCAGCCCCCGTGCCATTCGAATTAACCAATTAAGGTTAAAATCCTCGACCCGGCCGGGAATCGAACCCGGGACCCTCTGAACCGAAGGCCAGTACGCTTGACCGTTCAGCCAACGAGTCGGACAACCGGCAGATTAAGAGAAGAAAAAGGTGTGCTGGACATATATTGCGAAGATCTATTTACATTATTGTCGGACAAGCTGTTCATTGAAATCCTCAGAAAGAGGTAAGATGTAAACCTAGGAGTACGTAGAAAAGACCAATAGAAGAGCTGGGTTATGGCTGAAGAGAGCTCAGAACAGAACCAGCTGATGAAACCTCGTTTCGACTTTACCGTACAGTAATTTTCAGGAGTTAAGTCAAAAAGTCTAAGTAAGTTTCAAGATAAAATAGGGTTTGCCTTTCTAGGCAATTTCCATCATCGCGTGTGTTCTGTTCCCTTGTTCCACTATTTCGATGGACCTTTTATAAATAGGAAAACTGTAGTTGAAAGCAAAGTAACCGTTAAAAATTTCAACTTTTACCAAGAGGATCAACGATTAATATTTTGAACTTGCTACCATAAATATGTAACTGTCCTGTAAATGAATTCTTTCATCAGAACCCTGGCAACAAAACGTTACAACAGCAATGCTTGAAACATACTCTCCATCTAAATGTGCTTAGTCTGTCTTCAAACACGAAATAATAAATCAGTCTTCACAAAGGAAATAACCATAGCAGCCACAACATATGAAAGAATAAACTAATATGATAGGTCAGGATAATTTGCAATCCTATTCTCCTATTCCTAGCATAGAAATAGTGTGCTAACATCATGCAATGGTAAATCCATGCGAAGAAATTAAGACAATGTCGATGATGATGATGATGATGCTTGTTGTTTTAAGGGGCCTAACATCGAAGGTCATCGGCCCCTAATGGTACGAAATGAAATAACCAAAATTTTAAAGGCATCCACTGACCAAAATAAAAAAATGTCATGAAGAATGAATGGATGGACAGGAATCGAACAAAAAACAGTGGATCAGACTCAAAACAGATCGAAAATAACATTACCGACCAAGGAACCACTTATAAAGCAAAATGATGCTTGGTGTCTAAAGGGGTGCAAAATCCACGTCTAAGGCCCCCACAGAATGGTACATGTCGCGAGTAAAGTAGAACCATGGTATGTGTCATGTTGGGGTATTAATCAGAAGTAACGAAGACTCACGGTGTCCCACACAAGATGGTACTACTCACAAGTATTGCAATACGTACAAGAAACGCAGACCTATGGTGTGCCTCACACAATGGCGCAACTCATAGCCAACGCAAACCGAGGTTCCCCACCTAGGTGTACTAAACACGGGCGCCGGTATTCCCGTGGTGTTCCTCACATAGTGGGTAATAATCACAGGCAACGCAGACCCACGGTGCTGCTCATATAGTGGTACAACTCACAGGTTACGTACGCCCAGACCCGCGGTGTTGCTCACATGGGTACGACGCACGGGTACTGGAATCCACCAGGCCAGGCTTTTACTGCTACTAATCACAAACCTATTTCGTACCGAATTTAGTGGTACTACTCGCAAGTACAGGCAACCTATGGTGTTCCCCGCTACGCCTTCGTAGCAGGTTCGTGGTAATACAATGTCAGCCTACTTCTTGATAACATAATAGGAGGCAAAAGTTGGTACGATAATGCCAAACTCAAATTCTTGTTCGATTATGACACGGGATAGAGGTCGCTCGTCGTTACAGAATATCTCCGGGAAAGGGGAGGGGGGAATGGTCGTTCGTATAGAACCCCTATTTTTTCACGGACTCTCCCTACACAGCCGTACAACGGAGTAGACTATACTTCCTGCTCGCTAACAGGTCTGCATTCCTACTTACTGCAACATTTACAGCAAGTCTTATTCCTACTGATCACCACTTATTCTAGGGCTGTGGTAAGGGAATCGCATGAAATTAAGTAAATGGCTGCCACAATCCATTATATAGGAACATTTTTATGGACATAGTTAAGGATATTTAGGGACACAGATGAACGTAGGCTAGAGGATGAAACAATGTGTGTGATCTTTGTTCTCCGTTCACTATCTAGAATGCAACGTTGTGAATGACTTGCATGGAATCCACGGTTTTCCACCATCGCTGACCCAACTTACTGTCTAGATTCACATTTCCTGCCTTTTCTCGTGCATTAATCCATGTGGAAAAGAAGTAAATAGTTTCCGCATTGAAATTAGGGATTTTCTGTGTAAATTTATCCAATTATGGGAACTTAAAACAAATGTTTAAACAGATTTCAGACTATTTTGTTACCAACATAACATAGCACTGTCCTACAACATGAAGCACAGATGTGGCCGTACTCTTGTTCTTTTCACTAGTCTATCGCCACGCTGACCTCAGCACGTCTCAGCTAACTAGACTTGTGAGCGAACTGCTGGCCGCGCGTGCCCAAAGCGATATCTACGCGCGTCTCAGCTTCAGAACAGTGTTCCACAACCCCCATGCCCTGACATTAATTTACTGCACCTCCCTCTCAGTGGCGGAGGGGGGGTTCAGGGGAGGCGAAGTATGATGGGGGATTTTATGGAACCTCACCGCCTGAAAAGTGTAACAACTTTCGAAACAAACTAGGTACCCAAACTTCCTCTTGAAAGTATATTATAGGGGCAGTAGTTCTAAGGACTAATAACTTACGGATCTTTCTGTAAAGCGCTCTTTATTATCAAATCAGATTTACAGGAGGCAAGTGAGGCACAGGAGTTAGCTTTCTATTTAATACACTTTCAGTGTTAGAAGAAACTGAAGTTCTCTTCTTGGATCAGACTTTCAGACGTCACCTTTTCAACTACGCATGTTACATACATGCTTTACTAAGTGGGAGCCGGACAAACTTTGCCCACAGATATAGTTAAGATTATCATTAACTATTCTGTATTGTTCCAAAATAATTTTTTATCTATTTCGAAGTGTGTGTTAAGTATTAGAAATCATTTTGTTCCTAAACCTAGACTGTAAACAAACTTTGGAAGAAATCAAATTATTATTAACGGATAAAACATGAAATGCAAACTGCGACATTACCACGATATAATTCAACTACCTACATTACAGAACTTCATCGATTTTACTTGACAATCAACAAGCATAAGGGGAGTCTTGCAAATAAGTGAAGCTAATGAGTAACACTGCAATATGGTGGCAGGAAACATTGGCTATTGCCACATCAAAACTTGGAAAGCAAGCAAAAATGAAGTATAAAATATTTTACACAAAAATGCAATATGAGCCTGCACAATACTCTGACCAATCATGACAGTGAGGCAGGGACTCTTAAAAACCACGTAGGCCTACATCTCCAGAACAGCAGCATATGAACAATCTATAGACTAAACAGCAGGGTACATGAAATGAGACTGCAAATTACATTTAAAATAACTACAATTGACTATCTACACCAACATAAAATGAAGTCTATTCGCGCTACTAAAAGGAAGATCCATAGAACGTCCGGTGTAATCATGAAATAAAAATATCTAGCCCAAAAATGGGTAAAATGACCGATTTCCTATACTCACTACTCCAATTACAGTAACACTGTAAATATCCTGCTACAAGAAAATGAAAATTTAACGCACGCGAAGGTGTTAATTTAGTTATTTCATGAGCTATCGATGCCTTTAAGTTATTGGCATCAAGTAGGCAATATTTTATTCAAACTGTAATAAAATCTTACTGTGGTAAGCTGTAACAGTGCAAGATTATATAATGTAATTAATTGAATCCAAAAATCATGCCTTTATGAAACTTCCTTGACAAACATGAAATACAGTTTGAACAGATTAACGTAGTTATGAAAATACAAATTTTCCGTTACATAAGTTCCAGATGCGACGTGATGGAGGGCAAATGGATGGTGAAAGAGTCAAATTGATATCTGCTTGAAAGTAACACTAGTGTAACTACACAATGCTATAATGGTATTGGATTGGGGTCGGTTTGCTTCTTTGGGCTAATCACAATACACACGACAGACTAATGTGGGTGTTCACCTCTATCTAGGAAGTTCATCCTGTACAGTTTTAAATATTTGCAGCAATATTAAATAACAAAAGGAGGCCGAGGAGAAAATATTTTTTCAAAGTAAATCGAAGAGAAATTAGCTTTCATACGCTTATGGGTTCAACGCTGCCACAAAATGAGATGATAGCGAAATAGGGTATAAACAATGCATTTCGCGAAGTACGCAATTGTAAGAGTCGTGATGGTGAGAAAAAAACCATTTCGATTGTTCACTGATTTCCTTTTTTACAGAAAATTACACAAATTGAGCGTTATAGAATTTGTTTAGTTGAAATGTTTTATGTAACAGAGGTACTGGTGCTGAATATTACAAGTTTTATAATGTCTAGTTAGCAGTTCTGAATCTTTTCTCTCACCGCACCCGACATTCTCTTATCGATTCATTCCCTTCCAGCGGTCAATAGGAAATGAGAACTTCCATTAACAGGATCCATCAATGGAAGTCGCTCCAATATTATCCTGACAATCTTGGAACATCCTCAGGAGGAGATTAAGCTTCAACTGAACAGGCCACCACACACAAAGATAAGCTACGCTACGCTACGCTACGCTACGCTACTGAAGCATAACATCGCTCCAATAGATTTTTATGCAATGACATGACACAGGCCGATATGCTAAGCTACACTAAAATTACTAATGCCAAGCTAAAGTATACAGATCACTAAACAGGAGAATTTCGCAGCTATAGCTGGCTTCACGCATGCCATAGCTTTTTTTCTTTTTCGGTGTAGCTAACAGTCTTGTCATGTCATATTGCTGAAATTGTTCTGTGTTTGATAATTATCATGGAAAGCAGAATAAAGATCCACTGAAGAGATGCATATATATCTTCGTAAGATACGTCAAATTATGAAAGAGAACCATGAAAAATCTGTTGGCAAGAAAAAGGAACTCAGAAAACTGAGTACGTATCATTACGAAAGTAACAAATTCATTTCCATACAGTCTTTTAATTAACGAAATTATGGAATTCACCCTACATGTTTCTCATCCTACTCAATCCAGCTATCTTTAAACAGCTGCCTGGCATAGCTCCTTGATTCGTGTCATAGCACAACATACCGTAGCTTAGCACAGCGTATCAGAGCATACTGTGTCGTTGCAAGTTCAACAACAGTCGACTTGTGTTGAAGGGGAAGTACAATGGGATACTAATAAGAAATATTATTGGTTTTTAACTACTACTTCCGGGGTGGCCAACGTGCCGGAATTTTTCCCCCCAGGAGTTAAGAGGCGGTAAATGTACCGACACTAGGATGACATTTCACTACCATGAAATATCACCAGACCGAGCCGCGATCGAACCCACCAACCTATATCGCCTGAGCCCCTCAGCCCGGTTGATAATGTTCTAATTCTAATCATCGAGAAAGAGGGGTCCGACCTTTCGATGAATGAAACTATCGGCAAAAGAAGGAACCATGACAGTTATGGAAACTAAAGCCTCCTCAGGTCTCGTAAACCTTATACAGTCAAGATCGGAAGAGCAGACGAGTTTACCAAAGTAGGTCGGGTATGAAAGTGTACGGCAACGGGCCGAATATAAGTGGAGGCTATATCAGATTGATGCCCCGTGGTCGCCAACCCGCACTCCCAAGTTGAGAGCCCCTAGGGCAGGGATGGCGAACCTATGCCACTAGGTGACACGCGAACACGATTTCGGTGGCACGCCACATGAACATAATTGTTTTATATACGTCTTGTACTGCAGACAATACATATCTTACAGTACAGTGTTTCACGAGTAAGAAATATCGAAAATCTAAATACTAGTTCCATTTGGACGTGCAATATAGCAACACTGCTACACTGATAGGTCCGAAAGTCAAGTGAGGTAGTGTTTTCTGGTGGTTTTGTATACGGATATCACAAACATGTTTTCGGTGCCGAAAAGAACAGAAACTTAACAAAGGTGGTGACCGTACTTTTCAAGACCTCTGACAAGGGAATTTGGACAGATAGAAAGATGTGTTTCCTGTGTTTGAAAACAATTGTATCCCCCACATTTAATGTAAAGCTCAATTTCAAGACTAATCATTCAAATGTTTGTTGCATTTCAAATGAAGAAAGAAGCCAGTTCGTTACACAAAATATCAGACATTACACAAAACTAACTAGTTCTTTTGTATCATCTTTCCGGCCAAGGAATAATATCAGTGCGGCTGTTTCCATCTGTCTCACTGCACAGTACAGCATGCATGGGAAACCGATTTCTCAAGGTGAGTTGTTGAGAGAAACTTTCTTATTGACGTCCGACACATTTGAAAACTTCCCTAACAACTAATAATTAACAGAATTACAGGAATGTCAGCCAGCTGAACTTTTGTCGAGGGTAGAATAATTTTAAAAAAATGAGTGTAGAAGTTTCCGAGCAATTGAAAGCTAATTTGGATAACTCCCACAAGTATGTTTTGATGAAAGCATGAATGTGACCTTACCAGCAAGGATAGCTGTGATGAAGAAGAAATTAGTTTAATTGTTGAGTATACAAACTACAACATGGAAAGATAATGCTAATGGAGGAAGAAGTGAAGTCCATTCGCAATATTACTATTTTTGATTTTTATACCTAATATTTTTTTTAACAATTTGCTTTACGTAGCACCGACACAGATAGGTCTTACGGCGATGATGGGACTGGAAGGGACTAGGAGTGGGAAGGAAGCGGCCGTGGCCTTAATTGAGGTACAGCCCCACAGAACATGCAATCAAATGTATTTACAAGATATATCTGTAATAAATAAATGAATCAGTAAATAAATAAATAAATAAATTAATTAACATATGAAACATAATGGGTAATTTAGAAAGGAAGTCGCCGGGGGGGGGGGATGTTGTAGGTTGTAGACATTCCTTAATGGAAAACAAGTGGCACAGTAGACAGTTGAGAATAATAAACCAGACTTAAAATGGCACACTAGTTGGAAAAGGTTCGCCATCCCTGCCCTAGGGGATCAGCCCCACATACCGTAGATGTATTATATCCCCCACTAATAAGGGACTGACCAAGGGAGAGACTGGCATAAGCGTGGGGGAGGGCCCCAACCGCTCTCTTCTGCCGACAGTCCCTGAGGTTTACGAACTTTTGCCAGATTCCTCACCGTACGACCTCTCTTGGTCAACTCTAGTTAACTCCGACTCCGTATTAATTTGGCGAGTCCTAGGATGTCATTTTCATGCCCTTCCCTCCCTTGTGTAGACACCCTTTATTCTTCGTAGAGTTTGCTGACCTCTTCCATTTTTCCTCTCACTGGTGTTATGAGAGCAGGTACTCTATTGTACTCTTAAAACAAGTCACCACCACATGCAGTTATGCGCATTCTGATGACATTAGAAGGTGCCAAACTGAGAAATAGTTGTACGATGGGAAATAAAATTTATTTTACTGGTTAAAAATATCTTAATTCGGATTATTCCCGAGAAATCGTGAACATTCGCGAATTACGTGGGTCTCTACAAATGACCATCAGCTTCGTCTCTCTGAACCGAGCTATGATCCTCGATAAATGACTACCTCTTAACTAATTCAGCATCCTTAGTCACCATCAAACGGGGGATATCAGCACAATAATCCTTTCTTCATTATCCCCCTATATTGTATTTACGACATCCTGTTTAGCGTGATCAGCGCGCGCCGTTTCCATACACTTCAGCACACGTTCTGTGGAGCCTGGTTGTCCAGTTCTACATCCATACTTCCGCGCACAACGTAAACATGTGCGATTTATTCCTGGATTTATAGCTTCTCCCCACACTGCCGCATGGTTTCTTCCAGTAATATACGCAAGAGACTCACGAAAGGACCAGTGAAATTTTAAAATCAAGTTCATGATTTCCTCTTCCTACGAACAGCCGTATAATACCCAGAGTTAGGAAGTAACGGAGTAATTGAAATATTTGTAAAGATTACTTTAGTAATTTGTACTCAAAATGTTATTTTCAGAAGTAATTTACAAGTTATATTCTAGTATACATCGCGTCGAGACTTTGGCCACTTCGGAGCCCCAGAACTCACAAGGCGTCGTGCCAAGATTATAATTTATTCCAGGATACGACGTACTCTTTCACTTACTCACAGGTTATCGTGGTCAGGGGCGTAGCCAGGCGGTGGGAGGGGGGGATACTGGGTTCTAGAACCTCCCATGGTTCCAAAAAAGAAAAACAAACCGACAATAAACAATAACGAACATTCAGAGACAATTGTAGAACCGACAGATCTGTAATTCGCATATCAGTGCCCGTGTAATGGGAAGTCATGCATGCACCTTCATTGTGTTCTACCATTTTGTAACTAACCCCCTCCCCCCAATCGGCCGATCCTGGCTACGCTCATTTAGATAATTGTGTACTACGTGGTCGATGGTGGTGATTGTTCTAAGAGGAAGTACAACTGGGCAACCATCCTCTTAACACTAACACACTAATCAGAAGGAATTTGAGGAGGTCCACGCTTCGAAAAGTGAAACTATCGGCAAAACAAAGGGAAGGGCTACGAAGGGAGAGAAAATTAAAGACTCTCTTGGCCCCGAACACCTAATATTGTCCAGGTGGGGCAAGAACAATAATTGACCGAGGACCTTGACACAAACTAAAGCAATGCCAGAGCGGAACCGTAGTCACCAGCCCAAGCTCTCAAGTCGAGTCCGTCTCCCTTTCGGTACCCTTTTATGACATGCAGGGAATACCGTAGAATTTCTTTTTTTTTTTTTTTTTTTTTGCTATTGGCTTTACATCGCACCGACACAGATAGGTCTTATGGCGACGATGGGCTAGGAAAGGCCTAGGAGTTGGAAGGAAGCGGCCGTGGCCTTAAGGCACAGCCCCGGCATTTGCCTGGTGTGAAAATGGGGAAAACATGGAAAACCCATCTTCAGAGCTACCGACAGAGGGATTCGAACCCACTATCTCCCGCATGCAAGCTCACAGCCGCGCGCCTCTATCCGCACGGCCAGTTCGCCCGGTAGAATTTATTCTACCCCACCCCCTCCCCACGCACAGGTGTTACATGGGCGAGAATTGAGCCGAAATAAACATGTGACTGAAGGGGTTAAGGCATTTCCATTCCCTTATTTGAATAAATATTTTGAATTAGTTGCCGTGAAAATAACGAAAACACTAAAGTGACATGCAAATTTTGCTTGGGAGCAATCATTTTGGAAGTTGATTAGTTTCACCTATGCTAGAAAAAATGAATTTTTCCTTGCACACTTTGGTATCATTCCATCCCCATGTGAAAGAAAATGTCAATTCCGTAAAGACTCGTTCTGTGAAGTACAGTAATTTTACATATTACTTTCTGAAAAGTAATTAGTGTGTAACAGAGTCATGTTTTCTCGGGTAACTACAATTGAGCCCAATTACTTTTATTTTGTACTTTTCCCATCACTGATAATATCCAACGTATTTGAAGTATGAAAATGGGAAAACAGTGTTAAGTGCCCATAAGTAAATTTTAGGATTTTACGGAGAGGAGTCAAATTTTGATAGTATACAACAATGAAAAAGTAATAAATAGGGGACCGATGGCCACATGACCCTTCAAGTCACCTAAGACAGGCAGAGATTACCTGTGGAAGTATTCAGATTCTCCCATCCACAGGGATGGTACCAAATCCACAATCCATTTCCGCGCATAAGTCGCCCTTTTTAGTTGCCTCTTAGTTGCAGGGAATATCGTGTGTGTATTCTTCGTCTGCATCCCTCACCTACAGAGGTTAAAACTAAGTCACGTTTTCCAAATTACACTATTCACAATCTCAAAACACAGGAGGTCCACCGTTAATGATTCAATTAGAGTGAAGGACTGAAGTCTCTTCTGGAATGATCCTGCTAAACAAACTTTGATACACACCAGAAATATCTCGCACACTCAAATGGAGTGTGATTCCGTACATTCTACCAGAGCAAGGACTCTCAAAAGTTGAGAGATTCATTTTCCCACAGATTATGTGGCTGTTACGAGAGCAGACAGACTCAAACCATCCTCCTGTGAAGCACATCGTGACAAGAATTTAAGATTTCACAAAACGAAATCCATAGATATTCATGTAGCAGGCAAGGTAGCAAAGTTGGAATCAATAGTAAATCAAGAGTCATTTGAAGTACACACAAAATTGTAATCTTCACTACAAACTAAGATTTAGACCGGTTTTTTTTTTTTTTTTTTTTCAGCTGCTGCCAAGAGGAAGAAGCAGCTGCCGAGCGGCATTTCTTATTCGCCTTTGTACACTTCGCGATTGCAAAGGTTCACACTACTTTTATGATAACCTTCCACAGAGTTCTGTTGGGGATTGTCATTTAGTGTTCACTATAATTTCTGATCATGTAATAGTTTTCAATATTACAATAAAATTTGGACTCTCATGACCAAAGGCATTTTTCAAGATGGAACATTTTCCTCCTATGTCCAAAATTCAGCAACCTTCGTAATACAAAAACCTCCCTTACTCCATTTTTGACAATTATATGAATATAAAATTAAAATACATGCATTGCATCAAAAATACGAAAGTAACATTACGAATTAATTTGATAATACACCAAAAGTTATTTTATAAACGCCGGACTGAGTGGCTCAGACGGCTGAGGCGCTAGCCTTCTGACCCCAACTTGGCAGGTTCTAGCCTGGCTCAGTCCGGTGGTATTTGAAGGTGCTCAAATACGTCAGCCTCGTGTCGGTAGATTTACTGGCACGTAAAAGAACTCCTGCGGGACTAAATTCCGGCACCTCGTCGTCTCCGTAAACCGTAAAAGTAGTTAGTAGGACGTAAAGCAAATAATTATTATTTTATAAAAGAGTTATGGCCTCCTGCAAAGTTAAGAGTTTTGGACACAGGAGGTTTCAGTCTTTCACCATCACTACGTTCTTCGTCCTTTTGAAATGGATTGCAGTATTGCTACCGTAGGATAGTATCGCTCAATACCATCTCAGCAAGGAGTTTGTAATTTGCTGGCGATTCTACTCCAGGAGATAAACTGGATTTTAATATGAAACAAACAGAACTGTAAAGCATATTGCCACGGTGCGGACATCGTAAAGTAGCACCCGTTTGTATACTGGGTGAGAAAATAATCGGAGGTGGATGCGTACACGATTAGGAGGGCCGCAGACGACATTCTGTACAGGATTAAGGCTATCCTAAGACATTTCAAGTCAGTTACAAAGAATTTTGCAATAATAATAATAATAATAATAATAATAATAATAATAATAATAATAATAATAATAATAATAATAATAATAAGACACGAGTCTATGTTAATCATTTATTCACACCATCACCCCACTGGTAAGATGAAAATGTCGCACATCAAGAAACAACTTTCAGATTTGAAGTAACCTTGTCCTCGATTACAAATACCGTTCGCATCGCAAGCAGATAGTAAGAAAACTTATGACAATGTTAAACGATGTAGCCAATGATTGGATTAGAGTGAACATTCGAATTGGAAGGTACGTTGAGTCCACAGAATGTTCAGTTTAAATTGCGGTTGACTGTGCAAGGTATCAGTACTGGTTTTAGAAATGAACAGAAGGTACCAGATTGAGTCTATCGTAAAGAGTAACTGCCCTAATCTAACGATACTTCAATACATCACAGTCAAGGTTGCAACCGAAACTGCATAGACTGAGGTCGGTTTCTTCGTCCCACCACTCTAATTAGAAACTTAGGATTATGACCACATATTCGTGCATGTGAACAAATATACCTTCAGAATTTAAATAAGATGTTTAGAGAAAATTTTTGTACAGAGTGAATTGACTTCCTTACTTTCAGACTTACAATGAAACTACAGTATATCGCTGGTAGATGTGCGTAGCAGCTGAATAAAAAAATAGACATTTCGAATGCCACTGCTCATGTTCAAGTTCCTAATCGAACAAATCTGTATGACATTCCATGTGACGATTCTCCACATTTATGCAATCATTTGGAATATTTTCGTCATCCACACAACAACATAGTCTAGATAAGGCTGGTATTAAAGTAAAGAAATTTGTCGAAGATCTTTAGTAAAATCTTTTCTAAAAGATAACAGTGTAATGGAGGACTATTTTACAACATTTATTTGACAAAAGGTATGAACATCGCGTTATCTTTTGCAAAAGATACGACTTGTTAAATCCAAAATGGCGGATCGTACGTTCAGTTGGAATTTATCTAACACAAAATTGCTTTTTCGAGTATGTAATGTACAGCACAAGACACCAGGAATATAAAAACAAACATTTAAGACATTAAGTGTATTTAAACATAGCGGAGGAGAAATACCATGCCGGAAGGACGCACAATTTTGGACGTGAAAAAGAAATGTAATGGAATACGTAGCTAGTATTTAGCTGAAAGAAAATTTAAAATAACCTTTACATTATATTTCTTCCAATTTAATTTTGATTATTGTGAGCAACTTTTATATTTTTCTGATAAGCCACGCAATATACCCTAAAAATCATGTGAATTTTAAACTTAGTACGAACAACCAGACAGATTTAGAACTTGTGGTACTTTCATGTGATTGTTAAATTTAAAACATACCGATACTTTTTACGAGAATTTTTGTCATTACAATATAATAAACTAATAGTAGCAAAACAGGCACACGACTGTCCTCCATCTATTTCTTCTCAACTATGATACAATATTTTAGGTAGTGTAATGGTGCAATGGGTGCATGTAACAATCTTTTATAAAAGTTAACTTGCATAAAATATTTTACAAAAGAGGTTTGACAAATTTCTTGGGTAGTGTAATATCAGCCTAAGAGATGCACAAAACGTGGCAATAGGAGGAATAAAAGTGCTCGTTGAGGACCTTGCCTATCGTTCCGAGCTCACGTGCCAATTACTCATCTCGCTTGTAGCTAGCTCTCTAAGGGTACGAACATGCCGAGTGGATTACTCCTCACTCAGTGCTCATAGCAGTGCTCTTCACTCATCACTCATCATTCAAAGGCGCACATACCGGGTAGGAGACCCTCGATCTTTCTTCATTATGAGGAAAAGTTTTCCATCCAGTTGATTGTGCAGCATTCACGAGAATGTAATTTTGTTTCGTGAAAATGTTCATACTCCTCTGTATACATAATAGTCTCTGTGGAGCCGTGGTAGAGTGTCGGCCTCCGGATCCCAAGATAGCGGGTTCAAACCCGGCAGAGGTAGTCGGATTTTTGAAGGGCGGAAAAAAGTCCATTCGACACTCCATGTCGTACGATGTCGGCATGTAAAAGATCTCTGGTGATACATTTGGTATTTACCCGACAAAATTAATTAAATCTCAGCCATAGACGCCCAAGAGAGATCCGGTTTACTCTAGGTCCGCTAGATGGCAGACAGAGTAAACCGGAACGTCGAAATTGACGAGCAGACAGCCAGATGGCGTCAAATCGAAATGTCTGCAAACGGTAGCTGAGGCCATACGATTATTATTATTATTATTACTGGGCGAGTTGACCGTGCGGTTAGGAGCGCGCAGCTGTGAGCTTGCATCCGGGAGATAGTGGGTTCGAATCCCACTGTCGGCAGCCCTGAAGATGGTTTTCCACGGTTTCCCATTTTCACACCAGGCAAATGCTGGGGCTGTGCCTTAATTAAGGCCACGGACGCTTCTTTCCCATTCCTAGGCCTCTCCTATCCCATCGTCGCCATAAGACCTATCTGTGTCGGTGCGACGTAAAGCAAAATAGCATACATAATAGTTAAGTATAGTAGCAGAAGTGATGATGAACATAGCAATGATAGCAAGCAAACTGTACTTGATTTCAAGTTCTGACAGAAGATACAGCCCACATCCAATTAATAAGAGAAGGCAGAGATTGAGTGAATTCCATCGTTTATACCAAGAAGTGAAGAAAGACCCACAGAAATGTCACGACTATTGAAGAATGTCAATGCAGAAATTTCAGTATACGACTCCTTGGCTGAATGGCCAACGATGATCCCTTCGGTTCAGTGAATCCCGGGTTCGATTCCCGGCCGGGTCGGAGATTTTATTGGCGACATTAATTCTTCTGGCTCGGGGACTGGTTATTTGCGTTTGTTCCAACACTCTCCTCTTCATACTAAGACAACACACCACCGAAACACGCAATAGTAATTACATCCCTCCACATAAGGTTGACGTCAGGAAAGGCATCCATCCGTAAAACAGCGTCAGTCAACATGTGTGATACGGTTCGCATCCGCGGCCCCACAAGGTGTGGCAAAAGGCGGTAGAAAAAGAAGAAGAATGCAGACATTTCAATATTTGCTGAAAGGAATTGAAGGCAATATGAAACCATGGAAGTACAGCAGCTATCATGTCAGCCATACTTGCATTGAAGAACTGGTCATTACAATAACGTAAGCAGTAGTAATATAATATTATTCTCCACTTCAATAAAGCAATCTGTACTTCATTGAAAGATTAAATTTACCGAGTATAAAGATAATATTCAACATGGATTATTTTACCTGCAGTGAACGCAGGCCGATAATATTATGAGTAGGCGGCCGTGGCCTTGAGCCAACCAATCACAGAGCAGCGCTCAAGAAGCACATCGCTCCAAAATCAAACCGATTTGATTCTTGAGGGAGGAGCGGAGAGAAGAGGGATGAGTGAAGTGCCGGCATGAACGCTACTATTGAAATGTATGGGTTTGTTTTGCATCTCTCAGCTTCCTGTGTGAAGACACAGGAGTGATGAGCGCTGAGCGAGGAGTAATCCACTCGGCATGTTCGTACCCTAATGCTCCTCCACTCATACTAGTAGTCTCTCTGCTGCCTACTTGTTGCCTTAACCGTAGCACTTAAGTGTCTTCTTCTTCTTCTTCTTCTTGTATAGGCGTGGCTCAGGCTATGATGCCTGCTGTTATCCCAAACCATAGTATACGTGCTGCATTGTACAAGCTAGGCCCACTGAGTCTTTTTTTGCTATTGGAGTCTTTTTTTGCTATTTGCTTTAAGTCACACCGACACATGTCTTATGGCGACGATGGGACAGGAAAGGGCTAGGAATGGGAAGGAAGCGGCCGTGGCCTTAAGGTACAGCCCCAGCATTTGCCTGGTGTGAAAATGGGAAGCCACGGAAAATCATCTTCAGGGCTGCCGACCTACGGAGTATAAAGGTTCCTAATTACATATAATTAATTATGCAGTTCAACTTAAATAATAGTTATAAACGAAAAGTAAATTTCTGAGAGTTACTATAAAGAAACAAATGTCAACCGACAAATTATTTGACAAACTTTATGGCTTTGGTTCCTATACATGCCCAAACTCCGCACCGGATGGTGCAATATTAGGGGAAAGTAGAACTATGAAATACGTTCAAATTTACAGACTGCTTTCACCAGACCGCTGTCTACCCCATGTAGTGTTAAAAGCAGAGCCCAGATTTTGATTTTTAAATGGTGCATCACACACATTGCCGACATATATACATCCTGATCATTGCCCCCTGAATTTTATTGTCACTTTTCGTCATTTATCATTTTTCTATTATAGGAAGTTTTTCAATTATTCCTCGTTTTGTCATTTATAGAAATTCGTTATTAAGCCATTTTTCTTTGCATTGCCATTTAGTTATGCATTTACGTTGGGTAATCAACATATCTAAATATCGTTCGAGCTTTACATAAACGAGAATATAAAAAGGTGTTGCCTGGCTGAGGTGGTAAAGGAGCGCTCCGTTCACCCAGAAAGATGTGGGTTCAATTCCCAGTGAGGAAGTGTAAAAATTAAAAAAAAACTAGAATTCCACTTCCGGAAGTTCATTGAACAAATGAGTACCAGGTTAACGTTCCACCCTATCAAATACCGAGGTTACGGCTAGTGGAATCCTTTTTACCTTACACCCCTCCATTCAAACATCAAAAGGTGGTTGTTTCTTTATTTATAAGGGAGCTTCCAAATGCCAATTATCACGACTGTAACATCTTCAGGTTTGAGATATATGTATCCTCATAAAAAGGAATTAAACTCCTTTTTCACCGCCCCCGCCTCCAAGTTGATTCCCCCACCAAATGCGTGTTTATTTTTAAAGGAGATTCCAAATACAGTTTTAACGTTTATAACATCTTTATATATAGGCCTACCAAAAAAATCTATGCATTCTCATACAAATAATTCAACTAATTTTACAAATCTTTCACCCCCCCACCCCGTTAAGGGTTTTTCCCGAAAACCAAAGAATACGTGTATTTTTAAAGGAGATTCCAAATACTAATTTTTACGTCTGTAAACTTTTAAGTTTTTGAGATATAGATCTCATTTTAAAAATTACCCCCCTTAGCGACGGAATATCCAAAAATCCACCTTTAGCGAGCACCTACATGTTAAGAATGTATCCCCAAAATTTCATTTCTTTATGTCCAGTAGTTTTTGCTCGGTGATGATGATGAATCAGTCAGGATAAGTTATTTTATATATATACAAGCTCACAAATGCCCCCCCCCCCAAAAAAAAACAGGAAACTGCATAAGAATCATCATTAGTTCTTAAGTTACGGAATTCTATCCCCGTACCTGGCGTAGGATTTCTGCTGTTAAAAAGCGAACTGTTTTTGTGGCCCAACTTTTAAGAGTGATTATATATATATACTAGCAAGATACCCGTGCTTCGCTACGGTATTATACTGAAATTTATAATTGAATCCGCCGAAATTCGCGATCTGACTCGTTTTCTGAGAGATTACGGCAAAGTTCCTCCCATTTTTCAATCTTTCTTTCCAGCAATCAATTGGTCAGTTGGGTCCGTAAATCTTCGTCATCTTTTCCTATAAGCATTTCTTTTTTGCTAGTTGCTTTACGTCGCACCAACACAGAGGTCCTATGGCGACGATGGGACAGGAAAGGCCTAGGAATGGGAGGGAAGCGGCTGTGACCATGAAGTACAGCCCCAGCATTTGCCCGGTGTGAAAATGGGAAATATAAGCATTTTTAATATGGATCAAATCCTAGAGGTGATCCGGCATGCTGTCGTCTTGGGTGCCTTGGCAGTACTGAACCCGCGGCCGGACTGCATTCGTAGTCATTACCCGGCTAGGACCAGTTTCCAGCGCGGTCCGCAAATTTTGACGGCGGTCCAGAACATTATTATCATCATTATTATTATTATTATTATTATTATTATTATTATTATTATTATTATTATTATTCAGGACCACACAGCAAGATGCAAGACCGCTACTTGGCGGTAAATTACATCTGCTGCCATTGGCATTGCTGACTATGTGACCAGCACCATTGTCGCGCGTAGGCAAGTGCGCCGAATTTCCGTCGATAGGAATGATATACTTCCGTGCATTATTGACCTTATTATAGAGGAGTACAAGGAGCCTCCATGGCTCAGACGGTAGCGCGTCGGCCTCTCACCGCTGGATACCGTGGTTCAAATCCCGGTCTCTCCATGTGATATTTGTGCTGGACAAAGCGGAGGCGGGACAGGTTTTTCTCCGGGTACTCCGGTTTTCCCTGTCATCTTTCATTCCAGCAACACTCCATTCTCATTTCATTGCATCTATTATTCATTAATAAAACAGGTTGTAAGTTTTCATTTTCATATAGAGGTGTACAATTGCAGCGTCAATATCATTCCTATCGTTAATTTCAAATGTGTTTTAAAATTTTATTTACATGCCAGGAGAATCTGCTGTAATCAAAGAACGTTCTCCAAAGGAAAAGATGGCTCTTGAAAACGAACCCAGAAAAGATTAAAAATGATCGGTTTATGATCAGAATAAGTACATTGAAAATCCACAGCCTGTTTGAAGTCATTCGTCCGGGTCGGGAATGGAATGAATGAAGCCCCCACCTAGCGGCGAGGATAGGAATTTTGCCGGCTGCCGAAGCCTGTCGCACTCCTCTGGGGCAATGATTAATGAATGACAGATGAAATGAAATGATATTGGAGAGTGTTGCTGGAATGAATTATGACAGCGAGCACCAACATCGTAATATAAATGTATCCTCAAAATTTAATTTCTTTATGTTGAGTAGTTTTGGCTCGGCGATGATGAATCAGTCAGTCAGTCAGTCAGTCAGGACATGTTATTTTATATATATAGATAGATATCGTATGCAAGGAGAAGTCTTCATTTAGAGAGAGGAGACAGTGGTTACAGAGGTAATTGGTAGAGCTGTGCAAAACGACGTGTAGACTTAAACTCTGTCTAGACTCGTTCACATAGCTCGATAGCTGCAGTCGCTAAGTGCGGCCAGTATCCAGTATTCGGGAGATAGTAGGTTCGAACCCTACTGTCGGCAGCCCTGAAAATGGTTTTCTGTGGTTTCTCATTTACACACCAAAAAATGCTGGGGCTGTACCTTAATTAAGGCCACGGCCGCTTCCTTCCCACTCCTAGCCCTTCCTTGTCCCATCGTCACCGTAAGCCATGTCTGCTTCGGTGCGACTTAAAAGCAACTAGCAAAAAAAAAAAAAAAAAAAAAAAGACTCGTTCACAGCGTCCTGCTCGAGCACTCTTCAGCGAGTGTTTGGATAGGACCAAACTCGAAAAGGCACTCAACTTCACGAACAAATTAGTCTACCAAACTGTCCATGCTGTCTGATCACAATAAGAAACGTAGCTCGCTCACTGGTACATTGATTACCACAAGGATCGATTCTCCGAACATCTTTCTTGTACAAGCACAGCATATCGTCGTTGGGCCTAGAAAAACCGCTATGTAATAATCTTTCAGCTTAGAACTCCAACCAGAAAGGTTCTGTCATTTCAGATTCAGTACTGTATAACTTCAACGAAGTTTCATTCTAAGTGATACATGTGCTCCCCCACCCCCTCAACGTTGCCACATAACGATATTTTGAGGTGCAACGACGATTCGTATCACTTAACGCACACACGTTAAAGCTGAAACATGGCAACAACTCTCAGTTAATGTTATTTGCTTTACGCCCCATCAACTACTTTTACGGTTTTCGGAGACGCCGAGGTGCCTGAATTTAGTCCCGCAGGAGTTCTTATACGTGCCAGTAAATCTACCGACACGGGGCTGACGTATTTGAGCACCAAAAACCACCGGACTGAGCCAGGATCGAACCTGCCAAGATGGGGTCAGAGGACCAGCGCTTCTACCGTCTGAGCCACTCAGCCCGGCAACTCTCAGTTTGATCACCCACCGAGTGAATGAACAATCGAGTGGTATGGTATACCGAGCCTGCTATTGAGTTCAGGTTGGCACACACAGCTCACTGTTCAAATATCCCCCATTTCGATTGAGCAGCAAAAAGTCGGTGCAGACTTTCATTTAAGAAATCTGTTTGTTCCAGCAGCAGGCTCGTCTTTTTGACCACACGAGCTGAGTAGAGGTGTGATCTGACGGAACGAGGTCAGACATTCTCACTGCACCGCTCGGGTAGTTGGCACATTACAGGAACCGAACCCTTCAAGTTCGTATCCTCTGACAGACTTTTCCCACACTGGTGGGGTCAAAGGTGCGATCTGTGTCGCTCATGAGGACGTGGCGGCCCAATTTTACGGTCGGATGCCCTTTCAGTCTCCAACCCATACGGAGAGATGTATTCAACTATTACATGTTTCTGTGACAGTTAACAATGCATTATGTTTGGGTACACAAATGACGTGCGTATCAAGACGAACACACATGTTTCTGTGACAGTTAACAATGCATTATGTTTGGGTACACAAATGAAGTGCGTATCAAGACGAACACATACAAAATGTAGGTCTATCCAAGGCATTGAAACTAACCAGACGTGACAAATCTCCGCCCCGTAGAGGAATCTAACCCAGTCCTGTCACTACATTAATCAATCAGCCAAAAGCCGAATAATAATAATAATAATAATAATAATAATAATAATAATAATAATAATAATAATAATAATTATTATTATTATTATTATTATTATTATTATTATTATTATTGCCAAAATTTTAGGAAAGGCTTCTATAAACTATAGGAGGTGGAAGACTGGGCAGGATATGCACATACAGTAGATGAGAAAAGATACAGATGATTCAAAGCACTCAATCCCATTTGCTTTCTTCGAACGTAGATATGCTAGTGAATATACAAAACTAATTCATACGCCTTCCGTGTGTCCTACTGAAAGTGGTCTTACAGAAGAAGGTTCCAGGAACGACTGCCTACGTTAAATGTACGTACGTTGACAATCTAAATTATGAACTTTAATATCTGTTACATACATTTAATAGACAAGACATGTGTTACCCTTTCACACAAGTAAATGAAGCTATCTGCACGTTAGTCGGAAACATTCGCGCTAGGGCTGGATCTAAATAAAGAATGTTCAGGAGAAATGAACAATTTCTTTTTCTGCTGTTACTGGTAAGGCCCTGTATATATGACGTCAAGATAATGTCCAATTTCAAACATTTTTAAAAATTGCCGGGCTGACTGGCTCGGACGGTTGAGGCGCTGGCCTTCTGACCCCAACTTGGCAGGTTCGATCCTGGCTCAGTCCAGTGGTATTTGAAGGTGCTCAAATACGACAGCCTCTTGTCTGTAGATTTGCTGGCACGTAAAAGATCTGCAGGACTAAATTCCGGCACCTCGGTATCTCCGAAAACCGTAAAAGTAGTTAGTGGGGCATAAAGCAAATAGGCTAACATTATTATTATTTTTTTTTTTTTTTTAATTTATGTCTGTAGCTCAGGGAGTATTTAATGATGAATGACTTAGGGCTATAATGAAATACATTACAATACTTCGCGACGTGAAAACGTTCACTTCTTGTACGTACGTTTTCATAAAACTTACGCATCCATACTGCCTGAAGCTGCAGTAGAGTGGACGTACTTAGAATTATTTCTTGCACATTGCGCATGCATACGTCCTGAAGCCGCAGTGAAGCTAATTGTACAGCTGCAGTGCAGTGATGTTCATAGAACTGCTTAAACACATACGAATGCAGAATACGTCCTGCAGCAGCAGCTGAGAAGTGATTTGAACAGCTGCAGTGCAGTGGTGTAGGCCTACTTAGAACTGCTGCTTACCTATAACGCATGCATGATGTCTAAAGGATAGTACGGCAGGTGGTGTAAGCCGAGTGGCAAAATGAGATTTCTACCTCACAAACTTCGTACTTTACTTCTTCCTAGGACAAACCATTCGCTAATATTTACAAAAAATGCTAAGTGCAGACAGTCATCCCTACCTTCCGTAAGGTTATTTGTACTTATTTCAAACATGCTGTATGCAATGCAAAATATTAACAGATTTAAGATTGACGAGACTGTTGATACCAAATCATAACCAAACCACAAGAACGTAAATGATTCTTTAAACCCACGTGCATGACATTCGGATCGCGGCCACTTTAGAGACTACCAATGTTTATATCACGTCCTCAGTATTCAGATTCCATACTCAGATGTTTAAATACTGTTTCGTTTTAGGGGTCTTACCTCATGAAGGAGAGAGAATCAGATGCGGTTGGGAAGTAGCCCTGAAGGAAAATATAGACAGAGCCATGGACCTAGTTGAATACCCGATAAGGAGGGAGGCAAGGATAGAGCGGGAACGTAAAAGTAGACGTAGAGAGTGTGTATGGCACGATAAGGAATGCAAGGTATTAAGGTGCGCAGTAATGGAGGACTTGGAAAAAAAAAAATATATTAACTGACGGTAACAAGGAAAGAAACTTTTGTAGATTAAGAAAGGAGTATAAAAGAAAATCGCCGGGAAGAAAAATGCATGGTCAAAGGAACAAGTAGAGTTAATTAATAAAAAATGCAGGTTAAACCAGGGGGAGAGAGTTTGGAAAGAATAAATAAAATTAACAAAGGAGGATGGGGGGGGGGGGGGGTCCAAGCCAGGATTATGACCAGCGGGTGATATACTTCAGGGGTTTATTAAGGAGAAAGGACTGCTGGAAGTTGAAAGAGGGAATAAGGAGACCAGGGAGAAATCTAGAGGTCTGTATTTATGAACTCGACAAAGAGATTGACATGGAGGAATTCCAGGATGTACTGGACAAACTTAAAAGAGTAAATCTGCAAGGGGATTGAATGGTATAAATAACATGGTATGGAAATTGGTAAATATAGACAGATAAGGGGGGAATTACAAAACTGTTTAATAGGATATTTAATGGTGGTAAAATACCCGAAGGGTGGGAAGGTGGGATCATCTCCCCAATATACAAGAAAAAAACTCTGCCGGGCAACTATCGAGGGATAACACTACTGGACTCACTGAGCAAGATATATAGGCCTACAGGGGTTTTGGCAAAAATGTTAACGACTTGGGCAGAACACCACGCAATAATATCAATACTACAGGGAGGGTTTCGAAAAGGAAGATGGACTACAGACAATATTATGACTGAAGACTTATTGATAAATACTTAAGGGAAAAAGGCTGTGTGTACCTGGCCGCCATAGATTTCGAGAAAGCTATCGATACGGTCAGCAGGGAGGCACTGAGAAAATAGGCAGATAGGGAGTCTCCAGGAAGATAAGGGAGATTCAGACGATTTGCCACAAGGTATACTGTTGTATTAAGATAGGAAAAAACTTAATCAGTGGGCCGATAGATTGTAAGTTTGATTTGAAACAAGGATGCAAACTTTCGCCGTTATTTTTGTTATTTATAAATGATATCTTGGAAGGACACTGAGGAACAAAATGGGCAGTACCTGTAGTACAGAAGTTAGAGATCCCAGGATTGATTTTCGCGGATGACGTCATTCTTATGGCCTTAACAGGAGGTGGTCTACAAAAAAGTCAGAATGAGTTGTCGGAGTTCGCGGAAAAATGGGCCTTAAAAATCAACAGCAAAAAGTCGAAAGTGATAACTAATCAAAAGAAAAGGAGAAATAAAGAGGATCTGGTTGATCCAGGGGGAAAGAATAGAAGTAGATTAAATAGAGTACTTAGGAGTCGTGTTAAATAGAAGAGGGTGGGAAGAGGGGTGTCGCAGCACTAGCTGCGGTCAAGACATTAGTAGCAAAATTCCCGGGGATAGATTACAAGATTCTGAGGTTGGTAGATTATTAGCGCTGATGACTAGAATAAGAGATATTCAACGGCAACGATGGATGGAGGAATGTAGAAAAAACATCTTTGAGTCTATTTTATGAGGTAGTCCAGGTCTCCAGTATTAGCATACGATTCGGAGAGAAAAGGTGGAGAAGAGGTTTAACACGGTGGATCTTGGGGTTACATAAGAACAAGGGATGGACAAGGAGAAATGACTAAATGTTGTGCATTCTATGTGGGAACAGGGCGGATGAATTACACCTAGCTGGTGAATGTGTGGAGACAAAAGTTAAGGAATAAGTTCCCAAGTGTTAAACAACAACAATTATGTACAACTGGTGATAAACCAAAAATTATTGCATGGATCTCCAAAGAATGGAACAGCAAGGGAAATTTGATTCCTAAGTGCCGTGATGAAACTTTGTGAAAGAAAGGTGAAGTCAGCATGTGATAGTGAGTCAAGACATGACTGTGTAAACACACAAGTGGAAAGGAATTTAAACTGTATTGAGGACGGACCTGAGGCAGCAGAAAATTAATACACCCAGCAGAAAGTAAGAGGTTGTCAAAGTTCGCCGGTAGTAGTATTGTGATACCAGACTAGCTGAGGCAACGTTAATGCGGGTCTGGGCCAGGTATTACAGGCAGTTGCAGTTTTCATTAGTTTAGTTTTAGGGGTCTTAGGTCATTGTGAACAACCCGGAGTACCCACACAGCCTGATTGTGGGTCCAAGGAATGTATACGTAGTGCTCGTGAAGCTCCTGATATGAATAGATAGGTACGTGTGTTGGAGGTGAATACTAGGACTGTTCAAGTAGAAGCCGCAGTCTGTATCGTAGGTAATATCTGGCACTGACTAGGGGTGCTGGTGAGAAACCACCAAAACAGGATGAGTAAAGAATAGGATTTTAACCCACTCCACTTCTCAACTGTCCCCACACCAAGTACATTCAGTTTCTGTTTAAGACTGCCAAGCCGAGGCAGTAAAGGCGCGCTTGGATCTTCTGGATTCCGAAACAATTTAGAACCGAGTTCCGCTTCTGGACTCATCTGGCCATGAGGTCCACTCAGCCTATACACACGCCATCGTCTCATCCATTTCCACATTTTATTTCGTTCTCCCTTTCATTCTTATCTGTTCGTCTTCGTCCATGCGGACGTAGTGACAGATAATGTACAAAATAAATGCAAAATAAAGCTATCATTAACACCTTTACTACTGTCCTAGACAGGACAATGTCATTCCTTCCTCCACCCGATTAAGTTTGTTTTAACGATTTGATTTCCGTCTGGAACTTAACTGGTGGTCCGTGTCTATTATAATACGGTAGTGTGTGTGGAATATCGGGAAACACGAAGAAAACTGCAGGAGAGGATATCAAAATAAGAGAAACAGCGAAGAAATGTCGAGAGCTGGCAAGTGGCAGGAACGGGACTATAGTAAACGACTTTATGATACAGTTTATATTTAACCCACGCTTTTCCTAGTCTACATGAAGAAAGAAACGTAAAAACGAAGCGCTGACGCGCCTCAAATCTTAAAGAAACCCGCTCGGAAGTTGGGAACACTGACAACTAGACCAACGTTGCTACATATGTTGGGTCACCAATCCATAGACTGGTTTGATACAGCTCTCCGTGCCACCCTATCCTGTGCTAACCACTTCATGTCTACGTAACTATTAAATCTACGCTAATCTGTTAGTCATATTCATCCCGTGGTTTACCCCTACTGTTCTTATTGCGTACACTTTCCTCAAAAACTAACCAATCAACACTGTCGAATGTATTTTCTAGAACTAAGAATGTCCTTCACGTGGGCTTCTCCTAATTCTATCTTCCAACATCAGACGTAGTCAGGATTCCACATTTCTTCAAGCCAAACTGATCTCCCTACCCAGCTTCAACTTTTCTTTCCATTCTCCTGTAAATAGTAAGTGTTAAAATTTTGCAAGCGTGAGATACTAAACTATTGGTACGAATAGTTTTCACGTATGACATTTACTTTGTTGGAAATAGGTATAACATTTTGTTCAAAATCTGATGGCACTTCTGTACCATACAGAAACTCCTAGGAAAATTGCCAAGAGGTCTGCATGTGGTTACATTTATAAGGATCGTTTTCTCAAATAAGCAAAAGCAAAGCGAAATAATCTCCGTACAGACCATGAAGGCCCTTGGAGGGGTGGAAGGTAAAGTCTTCCACTATCCGTAACCTCTGCACTCGACGGGGGGTAGAATGGTTGGCTCTACGCCCGGCCGCATTTGCCCCTAGGAATTAACCTGGTACTCATTTTTGGTGTAGGCTGAGTGAACCTCAGGGCCATGTGCACCTCCGGAAGTGGAAATCTCGTTTCTTAAATTTTACGACTTCCTGACGGGGATTCGAACCCACATCCTCCCGGGTGAACCGAGCAAGCATTTACCGCCTCGTTATTTTTGACGTAGATCAACCTCCCAAGGTTTGAACTGCTATCCCATACCTATACAAGTATGATTTTTTCGCATTAATGATAAGGCGACAAAAATATTTAGAAGCGATTGAGATATCTTAACGAATCGTATGATTCTGGTTTCAAAACGTGATTTTGTTAGAGAATAGCGAATAACGCGATAAGGTCAGTCTGAAGCGAAATTTACTTGTTTTGCGATAAATGTGAAACTGCAGCGAAATTCGTGGAAAACAAAGTATGAATGGAAACGAAAGACGGAATAAGGATTTTTCAATTCGACAGAAATACCTGTTAGTTTTAATATTCTAGGAAATGCCTTAATGATTTGGCCTTATAGGATGAAAGCCATGACCATGAAGGATGTAAGGGTAATTAAAGTTACCTATTAGCTCTGATGAAGATTACAAAAGGGAATAATTAATGATTACAATATTCTTTCTTTCTTTCTTTCTTTCTTGATCTGTTTACCCTCCAGGGTTGGTTTTTCCCCTCGAACTCTGCGAGGGATCCCACCTCTACCCCCTCAAGGGCAATGTCCTGGAGCGTGAGACATTGAGTCGGGGGATACAACTGGGGAGAATGACCAGTATCTCGCCCAGGCGGCCTCACCTGCTATGCTGAACAGGGGCCTTGGTGGGGGATGGGGAGATTGGAAGGAATAGGCAAGGAAGAGGGAAGGAAGCGGCCGTGGCCTTAAGTTAGGTACCATTGGCCAGGAGGTGAAGTGGGAAACCACGGAAAACCACTTCCAGGATGGCTGAGGTGGGAATCTAACCTATCTCTACTCAGTTGACCTCCCGAGGCTGAGTGGACCCCGTTCCAGCCCTCTTACCACTTTTCAAATTTTCGTAGCAGAGCCGGGAATCGAACCCGGGCCTTCGGGGGTGCAGCTAATCACACTAACCACTACACCAGAGGCGTACTTTTATTTAATTACTTATTTATAAATTAATCTTTCTCACACAGTAAGTAATTCTCCAATCACATGAATTCAACTTTTTATGAATACTTTTTGGAAAGTATTAAAACAGTGAGTCCCATTTTGCGAAATAACGCGAAAACTTGTTCCCTTCACGCGAAATCATACATAAATTAATGCAAAAAATCATGCCTCTATCCATAGATATGGCCTTGTTAGCCAGCAACTGACATCGACGGACAGTTACGAATTCCCGATAGCAGAGAACTGAAGAGATGAAATGTTTAAGTCAGTTTAACAGACACGGACGTATACCATACCATGAGCTTAATTACCCCACTCCTAACATGTCATCACACTTATCGCCTTGAATATTTCAACAATGCTCTCCCTAGTCCATCCATTAGATAACGTCTTCGTCGCCATAAGACCTATCTGTGTCGGTGCGACGTAAAGCCCCTAGCAAAAAAAAAAAAAAAGATAACGTCTATATGTAGTTTAGTGTATTGGGAGGGGCACCATTGCTCATTGGTCTGAACGTACAGGCAGTGTTGATAATCAGAAGTTCTTTTTGCTGCGCTTCGCGTAATCCAACATATTAATCTATGCATCTGCTAAGTAACGGCATTTGAGTGCATGAGTCATTCACACGTGTGGAGTACGAGTTCGTATTTTCGGAAGACTTATCAGATGTATCGTCCCACCCACACATTTCCTGTAACGGAATACAGAAATGCATTTTTAATTTCCCTGTGAAAAGACTGATGAGTTGATTACAACATTAGGACGTACTAAGCAGATCAGCATCAACTCTAAGCTCGCATGCAATTATAGGCCTTATCGAGGATTATTTCATATATAGATTTACACTTGGACTCGATAACATCGTAAACAAATTTGTAGCGCGTGGACGGTTTCGTACCGGGAGCGACCGTGCTGGATGCGACCACGCCAAAATAACGTCTATAATGATAAAGCGAATAAACCATCGTGCGGCATGCAATCAATTCACTTCTGATCTGTATTTAAGGCAGTCGCCGAAGTGGCAGATTGTCTATCGGCTGTTTACCTACCTTTTTCAGAAATAATTTCAGGTAATTTGGAAATGTATCGAACATTTTCCTTAGTAAATTATTGCAATCCCTAACTACTTCCTATAAAGTAATATTTGCCCCAATTTGTCCTCTCGAATTTCTACTTCATCTTCATATTGTGATGTTTCCTTTTAAAAGCACCCCCAAGCCAAACCCCATGGCACTACAGCCATTGAAGGGCCTTGGCCTACCAAGCGACCGCTGCTCAGCCCGAAGACCTGCAGATTACGAGTTGTCGTGTGGTCAGCACGACGAATCCTCTCGGCCGTTATTCTTGGCTTTCTAGACCGGGGCCGCAATCTCACCGTCAGATAGCTCCTCAATTCTAATCACGTAGGCTGAGTGCACCTCGAACCAGCCCTCAGGTCCAGGTAAAAATCCCTGACCTGGCCCGGAATCTAACCCGGGGCCTCCCGGTAAGGCCCGCCGCAAAATGAGACGCAGGTCCGTGAGGTGACGCAGGATGACTCACGGTGAGTTTCTGCGAACCACAGAACTGACTGGACCCGCGCATGTTACGGCGCAGAGTGACGTGACGCAGTTGCTGCCCGTGGTGACCCTGCGGACCGCAGTCTCTCTTCCGCAGTTTCCTGCAAGACTCACGGTGATTTTGGTTGTTCATATTGTTGATAAACCATTTTACCGACTCAGGAATTATTTTTGAAATGTCATATTAAATGTCTTTTTTGTCTAAACCACCATAAACAATATATTGTGTTTTGAGGAAGAATTAATGTACAATATAAAGCAACAGAATACAAATGTATTGCAGTTAAATGTTTTATCTATTGATGAATGCAAAAACAATTGTTTTGAAATGAGAAATTCCAAAAATAAACTCATGTGACAAATACAAATTATTTGTAATGGCTAAACTGAGATATACAAATTGAAAACTTATTTCCATACACAAAAAAATGAGTTTTAGTGAGAAAAATAAGTAACAAATGTGACGGTAATGACATAGGTGGAGTCATAATGCAAAGAGAGATTTCAAGGTCAAAACCGTAAATGTGGGTTGGGGGAGGGAAGGGTGGATGTACAGTCGAGTAATTCCACACTCAGTATTACTCTACCTATGTTTTGTCTGGGGAGGGAATATCTCATGACATTCCAAATTATACATTACACTGATTTAGTTTACAACGACTAGTTCTTGAGTTGGTTGTAGATATTACCTTTGTGCGTTATGTAATGTATTCATGTTGTATTTAAACTTGCGTCATAAAAATGTACTCAGTTACTGTATAATTATAAACTTTTCACGGAATCTTTAGGATTGTATTTCCAGATTAATTCAGAGTACATAAATCTTGTGCACGGTTATAGTAGTTCTCTATTTTAACAGAAAGAACAATTTCATTCCCTACCCGGTAAGCAGTTCTATAAATTTCTTAACCATTTCTGGTTCTGATTAGATTACCTTATCTTGGATGACGACATAACTTCTAAAAATGAAAATTGGGTTTTCAACACTGGTCGCATCCGGCACGCTTACAACGCTGTCGATAGTGGCACCGGTCGCATCTGGCACGACACCGCGTGAACCTCTCTCAGCTGACTGCGCTTTACGGTTTTAGGAGACGCCGAGGTGCCGAAATGTTGTCTTATAGGAGTTTACGTTCCTACGTATCTACCGACACAAGGCCGACGTATCTGAGCATCTTCAAACCTACCATGTTGGAGTCCGAAGGCCAGCGCGTTAACCGTCTGAGCCACTCAGCCCGGCGCGCTACTTTGAGATAGATAATGTATACAGTTGTCCGTTAGTCTCCACAACAATCAATCACTTAAATCTAAAACTAAACAGTGAGTCGAGGCACTTTGGTGATATTAGTACTCAAGTGGCCTTCTAGCCTCGTAATAGTATCAGCCTGGTTCTGAGACAAGTGCCGTAGTACTAGAGAATTGTTTGTAGGTGCAGTAACAGAGTGAATGTAATGTGTGTATTATGGGAAACCATCTTATGTATATTCAACCCCACAAAAATTGACCGGCAAAGAAATATTTAATTTTGTACCTTATCGAAAGGCGAGGATATTCATGAACTAGATAGCCGGTTGCCGAAGATGATATAATTTGAATCCTACACCTGCACAAGATCTTCATCCTATTTCAAACAAGAAGTTTTTGAAAGGAAGTAGCCTCTTGCGACAAGTTTTGTGCGGTTGAGTGTACAAAACAAAAGTCAGCTAAAATGCCTCTAAACACGAACCAATCTGTAGGCTGGCTGGCTCGCTCTGTTCTGAAAACACGCGTGATCGCGGCCCCTTTAATTTCTCAGTTTCAAAAAATAAGAACTGCTGTCACTGAAGTCTATACGAAAGAGAAAATATTGGGCTAAAAATTGGTTTTTACAGAGGAAAGATTTTAGTCATACAAATATTATTAGAACCATTCGATTTTAGAAACTTTCTACGAATGGATATATACACCATGAACTGCTCGACGACAAATCTGCTCGAGTCCCACAACCGCCCTGCACACGACCCATTTTGAGTTGGGAGATTGTGTGGTCTGCGCAAGTTAGATCGTTGCAGACAAGTCCCTGTGTGTGGATCGGAAAACTGAACCGCACAGAGATTTGGAGTAGGGGTTGAGACCACGAAAAATAAATGACGGCATCAACCACAGACAAGTCGTCGCTTGTGGACCCTAAGCATGTCTACTTTTGGGTCCTGGTGGGTGGAAGAAAGATGCACACATGCGATAGCCTCTAATCGTGACAAAAGTTCGAATGGTTCCAAAAATCCCCAAATGGATGTATAGTCCAAGTGCTGCTCTCATCTTCACCTTCCATCGCTAATAATAGTAATATTGATTTTACATCCAACTAATGCCTTAGTGGCGAGATGTAGTGTTTACAGGGCGCTATGTCTTCTGGTATGGGCTAGAATAAATTTGTTAGTTTCACTAACCTGTCTCAGTCTCATCCTTGGCTTCGACAATATGAAAGTGACCGAGGTATGAGTGATTCTAGTAATACCATTCCTTATGCAGCCAGTTTCTGTTATGAATGGTGTGAAAATATCGCTCATAGGGTCGGTTGGCGCATGCATTTCAGTGGGCTTGGCCGACTGATATGTAATAGCAACTTCTGGTTCGGTGAGGATAGCAACGGGAAACTACGTCACTCATTTCCCTAGTACGCCTCTCCAGTGACACCTAAGCTCTTTATGACAGCTTTCGACGGAGCTGTGGATGATCAAACCAGGCTTCGGGCTGAATACCCAACACACTATTACGGTTGTCCTGAGACTCCGAGGTGCCGACATTTTGTCCCGCAGCAGTTCTTTAAAATGCCAATAAATCTACAGACACGATGCTGACTTGTTTGAGTACCTTCAAATACCACCGGACTGAGCCAGGACCGAACCTGCAAAGCTGAGTTCAGAAAGCCAGCGCTCTACCATCTGAGCAACTCCAGTCCCACCGTTCTTCCACAGGCTGATGGGGTCGCAAGTGTGAAATGTGTATCATGTGAACTTGGTCGTGTTTTTCAGCCGGATGCCCTTCCTGTCGCCAACCTTATTTGGATGGGTGTATTCACTATTGCGTGTTTCTGTGGTGGTTTTGTTTGGTGTATATGAAGAGTGTATATTGAAACGAACATCCAGTCCCCGGGTCAAGAATTAATCAGACGTGGCTAAAATCCCCAACCTGAGCGGGAATAGAAGCCGTGACCTTATACTGCTACTCGAATGATCAAATTCATTCAGAGAAGTGTAAGCTTACAGTTTTACGTGATAGTTTTTTTAAAATGTTTAAATTCTAGCTATTTGTTCGGAGTGTCGACCTACAAAGATCTTTTGCCCCTACCTGCACCATTTGGAAATTGGTGAAGTGTAAAGTGTTGAACGTGAGGAAAGGAACGTTAAGGACGACACGAACACCCAGTCCCCAGGCCAAGGATATTAATCATTTACAATTGAAAACCTCTAACCCGGCCGGGAATCGAACCCGGGGCCGCCCGGTGACATGCGGACGCGTTGCCCCGTACACCGCGAGGCCGGACTACGTGATAAGTTTACATCGCCATAGGACCTCCAGTTTTATGTGGAATCCGAATCGTGTAGAAGTGACTTTTTCTTTCAAAAAGCCCATAATCGGCGACTGGGATAAGAACCGCGGTCGCTTTGGTGGAAAGCCAGTTCCGGTGTCACTCTGCTTATCACGACCTTCCAGGATAGCCTGTATGACTAGAAAATCTCGCTACTCCTCCGGAAACTATCTGCGAGAACTACAGGACTTGTGTGCCTTCACAACGGAACAGGATTGGAAGTAGTGTGATAATCGTCTACATTCGCTCAATGAAACTTACGAAGCAAACCCGACCAAATAAAATAGGTGGGCAACTTAGGTCCATGGGAATGGCCGGAAATTATCACATCATTGAATAATTCTAATCACGATAAATTTTACTTCGAACGGCAAACATTCAGAAGTGAGGAATGAACAGCTCTAGAATGTTGTTGGAGTCCATAGACTCGTTTGATTCAGCTCTTCACGCCATCCTATCCTGTGCTAACCTTTTCATTTCTACGCGACTGCTACATCCTACATCTGCTCTAATCTGCTTGTCATATTCATACCTTGGTCTACCCCTACGGTTCTTACCGCCTACACTTCCCTCAAAAACCAACTGCACAAGTCCTGGGTGTCATGTGTCCTATCATTTGTTCTAGAATATGTCAATACTAGCAAGATACCCGTGCTTCGCTACGGTATTATACTGAAATTTATAATTTAATGCTTAACATTTTATATATAATCCGCCAAAATTCGCGATCTGACGGCAAAGTTTCTCCCATTCTTCAATCCACCTTTCCAGCAATCGATTTCTTACTTCCCGTGCTAGCTCCAGGTATTCCGCCCGGTCAGTTGGGTCCTTAAATCTTTGCCAACTTTTCCTATAAGCATTTTTAATATGGACAAATCCTTGGAGACCCGGCATGGTGTCGCCTTGGGTGCCATGGCGGTACTGAAGCCGCGGCCGAACTACATTCGTAACTACATTCGTAAGTCATTACCCGGTCAGGACACGTTCCCAGCGCGGTCCGCACATTTGATGATGATGATGATTATTATTTTTATTATTATTATTGTTCTGGACGGCGCAGCAAGATGCAAGACCGCTACTTGGCGGTAAATTACGTCTGTTGCCATTGTCATTGCTGACAATGTGACCAAGCACCATTGTCGCGCGAAGGGAAGTGTGCGGGATTTCTGGCGATACGAATTATATACTTCCGTGCATTATTGACCTTATTAGAGAGGTGAACAATTGCACGGTCAATTTCATTCCTATCGTTTATTTACAATCTGCTCAAATTTTTATTTATGTGCCAGGAGAATCTACTGTAACGTAACCAAGTTCTTCAGAGAAAAAGATGGCTCTTGAAAACGAACCCAGGAAAGATTAAAAATTATCGGTTTATGATCAGAATAAAGTACATTATGAATGGTAATATCAATTGGTCTCAACTCCTTTTCCACCCCACTGCCGTTAAGTTGATCCCCCCCTCCCCCCAAAAAAGAAAGGCGTGTTTCTTTATGCTTAAAGGAGATTCCAAATACCAATGTTCACGTCTGTTACCTTCAGTTTTGAGATATGTTACCCCATAAAAAGAATTCACTTTTTTCACTTCCTTTCACACTCCTCCTCCCACTGCCTTCAGTAAATTTTCCGGAAAGAATACTCGTTTCTATATTAGTAAAGGATCTTCTAAATAGCAATTATCACGACTGTAACATCTTCAATTTTTGAGATATGTGTCCTCATAAAAGGAATTCAACTCCTTTTCACACACACACACACACCAAGATGACTTTCCCTCAAAACTGCGTTTTCCTTTGTTTTTAAAGGAGATCCAAATATCAATTTTCACGTCTAACATTTTACGTTTCTGAGATACTGTAGATATAGTCTTTCAAAAAATTCACCCCAATTTTCCGAAAACAAAGAAAATAATGTTTATTTTTAAAGGAGATTCTGAATACCAATTTTCAGGTCTGTAATATCTTCAGTTTCGGAGATATAAGTATCCTCATTAAAGGCATTCAATCCCTTTTTCACCCCTCCTAGTGAGATTTCCCGAAAACAAAAAATATGTGCATCTTTTAAAGGAGATTCTAAATACCAATTTTTACATTTGTAAACTTTACAAGTTTTGAGATACCGGTATAGATACTGATTTTAAAATCCACCCCCTTTTCACCCCCTTAGCGACGGAATATCCAAAAAACCTCCCTCAGCCAGCACCTACACTGTAATATAAATGTGCCCTCAAAATGTCATTTCGTTATGTCCAGTAGTTTTAGCTTGGCGATGATGAATCAGTTAGTCAGGACAAGTTCTTTTTACAACACTGCAGTATCTAAAACCAGAAAATAACACAATTTAGTGAAAACTTCGTACGTGGTATTACGCAACTCGAGGGTGAATGAAATCACTACAGAACGATTAGTTATTGGCGCATACTTTACCACTTATGAAACAGATGAAATGGTGACATGTGGGAGTCCCCTCTTAATAAATGGAAGTTGCATACTGCTGTACGGCAATTAAAACTCTGTAGGCCTATGATTGGTTTATAAATAACTCTTTGTTTACTAATTACTCTGCATTAGTGATTATCAACATTTCCCCGCACTTTCTTGAATGTTGGGTCCCGATATATTATAACTCCACACATTCATAATTTTTTAATGCCCCATCGAAACTCCTCCTGAGTGTACAACTACCAAAATTCACATAACCTACTTACTGCTGTGTAACATTCCTAAAAATTATAGTTCTCTCTCGAATGAACCGCATTCAAAATTTTCCATAAGTTTTTCACCCTTTCACAAACAACTTTATGAATTAGTGTTGTGAATAAACTATTCACAAGTCAACCAAAACCACCGCCCGGTTTATCTGCACTTCACGAATTGGAATATGGGAGTCCCCTCCTGTAATGTAAGAAGAAGACGTTCCCAATTTAACTGTTTTATCTCAACACAATTTTTCTCTCTACCACTATGGAACGCATGCAGAGTAAAATTAAACAGTAATTACTGTAGTTTCTGGTGCATAAGAGCTCTCAGAGTAATAATATACCGTATTTAACGCTACCCCTCTACACAACGCCCCTCGTCACAACTCTTATGCAAACTTTGTGCAGATGACTACTACATCACTGTATCATTCTAAAGTATTTAACAGCCACGAAAGTTTTACTTTTCTATGGATATGACAATACTCTTCTGAAAGGATTTTAAAGCGTTAATACTCACCGGTAAGCAACCGCTAACAGAAGTGCGACGGCAGCGACGCAGATTCCAATCGTTTCCAGAGCCATGATAGATGCCACCGACTCCTCAAGCAAGCACTGGACAACTGGCGAGCGTTCAGAGGGATTCGCCGTAGAGACAGACGACTCCAGCGGTGCCGAGGCGCATGCGCTCTACGCTACCGCGCCCTATGCTGAATAGAAATAGACCCGACTGGAAGGGTGGATTCTTGTAACTTCACAGCGGAGGTTTCAGGAAATAAGAAACTGAGTCTGTTTAAAGATGGGTTTAGAAACACAAAAAATCACATTAACGAACTAAGAATATACTAACAACGTAAGCGTCGCGACTAAGAAAGAGCTACAACGTCTCTAAGTTCTTTTCCTTATTTGGATATGGCATTGAAACTGAACGTAAACGATTAAAAGAAATGCCAGTCGCTCATGAAAAGACGTAAAGAGGGGCATATTTTCATGTCTAATGAATACCAAAATCCACAACGGGATATGTCATGGACCAGTAAGAGGAGGCTCCCAGAAGGGGCATTTGTCACCTTGCTGAGGTTGGCCTTCCTTCGTAACTATAGCGCCCTACACTTTCATCTACCTCTAGACCTATCATCATACCCCAACTACCTAAAGCTGCCCATTATATAAAATTCCGATGAAATGAAATGGCGTCTGGCTTTTAGTGCCGGGAGTGTCCTAGGACACGTTCGGGTCGCCAGGTGGAGGTCTTTTGATTTGACCCCCACAGGCGACCTGCGCGTCGTGACGAGGATGAAATGATGATGAAGACGACACATGCACCCAGCCGCTGTGCCAGCGAAATTAACCAATGAAGGTTAAAATTACCGACCCTGCCGGGAATCGAACCCGGGACCCCTGTGACCAAAGGCCAGCACGCTAACTAACCATTTAGCCATGGAGCCGGACACAATCTCCGACAAATCATTACATTAGAATTTTCCCAGAGGAATAAGGAGTATTTTAAATCTTTAAGATCAGGGCCGATGACCTTCGATGTTAGGCCCCTTTAAACAACAAGTATCATCACCATCAAATCTTTAAGATCACTCAGTTTATCCCGAGACTCCTCGTGGTGTGTATACCCGCTTACATAGATATAAGCAAGAGAGAATTGAGAGAGAAAGAAGGAAAGAATGAGCAGTATAAGTGAGATGGCATTTTGCAGTAAACATTAGTAATACGAACTCACTTTAAGATGAACACTCAGTTAACATGTACAAAATGTTGGTCCCGGCAAGGAAAGCATTATTTCTTATGGAAGGTGTCCTCGGTTAACCGAATTTCGGTTACCACGAACTAAGAACTCTGTTATAATAAATTTATGAAATACAATGTGTACAAATTGACTGAAAAAACATGCTTGACTGTCAATAACGTTATTGGCTTTACGTCCCACAAACTACTTTTACGGTTTTCGGAGACGCCGAGGTGCCGGAATTTAGTCCCGCAGTTTTTTTTAAACGTGCCAGTAAATCTACCGTCACGAGACCGACGTATTTCAGCAACTTCAAATACCACCGGACTGAGCCAGGATCGAACCTGCCAAGTTGGGGTCAGAATGTCAGTGCCTCAGCCGTCTGAGCCACTCAGTCCGGCTGTTCGACGGTAATTGCCAGTTATCGTCTTTAGCATTAATCCTAGAAGTGCCGAGTGTTTCCCCCTAAATGCCAGGCCAATTACTTATGCATTGCACATTTATTCTTTAAACAAATTTAATACTGGGCGAGTTGGCCGTGCGGTTAGAGGCGCGCGGCTGTGAGCTTGCATCCGGGAGATAATGGGTTCGAATCCCACTGTCGGCAGCCTCGAAGATGGTTTTCCGTGGTTTCCCATTATCACACCAGGCAAATGCTGGAGCTGTACCATAATTAAGGCCACGGCCGCTTCCTTCCAACTTATACTCCTTTCCTATCCCATCGTCGCCATAAGACCTATCTGTGTCGGTGCGACGTGAAACGACTAGCAAACAAATTTAAGTAGGCCTACCTACGCTTAGTTAGAGAAAAGTTAGACATGTAGCATACCATATTACTCAGAAAACTTTATTTAACATACTCATATACAGTAAGTAATAAGTCCGCCTTTGTGGTGTAGTGGTTAGTGTGATTAGCTGCCACCCCCAGAGGTTCGGGTTCGATTCCCGGCTCTGCCACGAAAATTTGAAAAGTGGTACAAGGGCTGGAACGGGGTCCAATCAGCCTCGGGAGGTCAACTGAGTAGAGGTAGGTTCGATTCCCACCTCAGCCATCCTAGAAGTGGTTTTCCGTGGTTTACCACTTCTTCTCCAGCCAAATGCCGGGATGGTACCTAACTTAAGGCCACGGCCGCTTCCTTCCCTCTTCCTTGCCTGTCTCATCCAATCTTTCCATCCCTCCACAAGGCCCCTGTTGAGCATAGCAGGTGAGGCCACCTGGGAGAGGTACTGGTCATTCTCCCCAGTTGTATCCCCGACCCAAAGTCTGAAGCTCCAGGACACTGCCCTGTCGGTAGAGGTAGAGGTGGGATCCCTCTCCGAGTCCGAGGGAAATACCGACCCTGGAGGGTAAACAGATTAAGAAGAAGAAGATATAAGTAATAGATAATTTATTTACACGGTGATTATCAGGCGATCAAAATTTTGGAAAACTAAATAAGATATTTTTTATATTTTCACATTCAGCGTTAATGATAAAAGATACTCATTTTTTAAAATCTATATACAAAACACGCAACATTTCTCCAAGTTTTAAAAATACTTCCTCGATGGTAAACACAGAAATAAAAACAACAAAAACAAAATTAGTAGTTCCGAGCTGCACACAGGTCCGTCAGCCGGGGTCATTCTTGGAGAGTTTTCTTTCCCTGCCAGTTCTCATAGGTCTCCAAAAGTGCTGCATCCCACAATTACACTTCAGAAGAAACAATATCAAAATAAACTCAATAATCGGTCAAAAGATAACGAAAGGTAGGTCTATACACAGAAACTGACAGCAAGAGCCAAGGAGCGCGAAGTTGCGTAACAACTGTGACCACAGGGGGATAAGCAAAATGCAGGTGACTTTTCTGAGTCATTTGCAGCTAGTGATGAATTTGTGATGAAACTTGAAGCTTTCTCTTCAATGTCTTACTTGTTATAATAGCATAAGTGAAAGATAAATTATGTTACGGCTCATTAAGCAAATACATGTACTATGAGCCGCGCATGCGAGGTGGCATTCTAGTGATATATAGCGTCGCAAGCGCGACGTTTGCCAGTTCTAGGGTTAAGGGAGAGTTGTAATATCTGAAGCCATCTCTTTAGAGTTAATTTATAACTGTTAGGCTCTTCAGCCTGCCGAAACTATACATCGCTACACCTGAAAAAGAAACAACTTAATAATGTTATCATTAGAGCTCATAAAAAAATATTATCTGCATCCGCACTTCCTTCATCCGCACTCTCATCCGCATCCGCGAATGGTTATCCGCATCCGCGAATGGCTATCCGCGGATATCGTAAATATTTAACTACAGTATATTACACCCAATGTATTGAAACTAATGCATCTGTTAACATAATACGATAGGTCTGATACCTGGCATCACCGAGCTCGATAGCTGCAGTCGCTTAAGTGCGGCCAATATCCAGTATTCGGGAGATAGTAGGTTCGAACACCACTGTCGGCAGCCCTGAAGATGGTTTTACGTGGTTTCCCATTTTCACACTAGGCAAATGCTGAGGCTGTACATTAAATAAAACCACGGCCGCTTCCTTCCCAGTCCTAGCCCTTTTCCTGCCCCATCGTCGCCATAAGACCTATCTGTGTCGATGCGACGCAAAGCCAATAGCAAAAAAAAAAAAAAAAGAAACCTGGCATCACGACCCCTACAGTCACAGGTTTATGTGGGCTTACCTCTTGCGACAACTACCGACGTATCGACATTTGTCCCTTCTTTCTGCGGGCAGGAGCCAGTTAGGCTTAGGTCAGATTTACGGCTTTATGGTGTCAAGGCTCCACCATTCTCCCGTACCAATGTCAAGGGTCCCCTAATCACAAGCAAAAATAAGAGCATATCTAAGTGAAAATCAATATACTTCATTACTTACAAATTCTCCGCACTGCCATACAGTTTGCATCCGCCAAGACACTAACTTAGCGGATATCCGTATTCGTGCAGGGCTCTACGTTTTCTCTTTCAGGTAGTTTATAAATGTATTTACTCCAAGTTGGTTTCGGTGGACTGAAGAGGGTTCTTAGTGTGCGCTCGAATAGGTGGAATAATGAGCGGTATAATCCGCAGATTTCGCACATGTATTCCGTCTCTGTGCGGTAGTGGTTATCATGATTACCTGCCACCCCCAGAGGCCCGGCTTCGATTCCCACCTCAGCCATCCTCGAAGTGATTTTCCGTGGTTTCCCACTTCTCCTCCAGGCAAATGCCCGGATGGTACCTAACTTAAGGCCACGGCCGCTTCCTTCCCGCTTCCTTGTCTCTCCCTTCCAAACTTCCCATCCCCCACAAGGTCTCAGTTCAGCACAGGAGGTGAGGCCGCCTGGGCGAGGTACTGGTCACCCTCCCCAGTTCCATCCCCCTCGCCAGTTCCATACCCCGACCCAATGTCTCACGCTCCAGGACACTGCCCTTGAGGCAGTAGAGGTGGGATCCCTCGCTGAAACCAAAGGAAAAATCAACCCTGGAGTGTACACAGATTAAGAAAGAAAGAAAGAAAGAAAGAAAGAAAGAAAGAAAGAAAGAAAACGAAAGCATTCACTGGACACCTGATGATAGCCTTTTCTATTACAGATGCGATAGTGAAAATCATGCATTGCTCCTCGGGTGTAGAGGTGTCTCGACTCGTAGTTGGTTGTTTCCCATTCCTCGCTGAGTATGGCTGGAGTGAGGTAAAACTCTGGAACTATTTCTGCTGTTTTCTGTCGTCGCTCTTCTAAGAATGTTTTACTGGCTGCGGTAGGCAACAGGTTGTTACAGGTTATCAGATCCCCTATGAAAGATTTAGTTTCTTCCAGATGGTATACAAGTCGGGTTGGAGTAAACTTTGTGATACAGAGAGTTCTTTTAATATATCTGGCCTTGACTCTGTCTAAGACTTACAGATTTCTATGGTATATGATGCCACAGAGGTGACTGTGAGTCTGAATTGTGACAATGCGCTCCCGAGTGAGAGAGATTTGAGATTGCGGATGTCCATCGTGGCTTTTATTGCAGCAATAGCCCTGCCCTCATTATGTTTCGTGAAAGTGAGTCCCGTGACCTGTAGTGTCACCCCTAAATATTTAAACGACTTAACTATTTCTAGTCTCTGATTTCCGCAGAGGGGTGTGTCATTTTATCGCCAGCTTTCATCCTTTAGGAAACTTCATGGTCTTCGTTTTATTTTGGTTTCTGTGCATGTTGTTACCATGAGACCACTTCTCTAGATTCTTGTACTGATGTCCTTTTGTTACTTAGTATGACTTTGTCATCAGGATGCAGGTACATACATACATACATACATACATACATACATTTATTGAACATAACAGGCGACTTCGCCCCTATACATGTTCACATGCAGAGTAAAATAAATAATAATAATAATAATAATAATAATAATAATAATAATAATAATAATAATAATAATAATAATAAGGATAATAATAATAAGAATAATATCTAGCAGTCATTAGCTGTAGCAGTCCCTCACTCAATGTTCAAACATATTCATCCAGTGTCCTTATTGTGCTCTGTACTTGCGTCACATTATTGTTCCTGACCTACACCTAATCAATAAATCAAACAACAACACTCAGCATTTCAGCACTTGCACTCCAGCTAACTTTAAAACAAACAGACCATGCAATCCTGTATCATTACCCAACTCCACATAACTAAGTACTCTATCCCTATATTCCCTAATCCATTAGAATTTTATCATACTATCCCCTTCCCTTATATACATAACTATTCCACCCCCCTATTCCCCTGCCTACCCTCTAACTCACTCTCCTTCATTTTACTCTCGCATGCCTTTTTTGTCGCACATAAATACCTGTTCAATTCACCCCCTTTTTCCCATTGTTTAATAATCCATCTCAGGATTGCGTTCTCATCCCCTCTCCCCAATATTTCCCGATGCTCGGCACTCAATAATCCATGTCTTAACCCCCTCGTTACCTCACACTCTCTTAGCAAGTGAAAATCATCATTCACATCTCCGCAAAGTACACATCTTGTCTTATCCCTCCCCTGTATCCACCCTGTATTCCTTTGCAAACCTAAAAGCCACCACATCATCCCATACCGTTTTGACCTATCGACGTATCTAATATTCAACCCTGCTATCTCCTCTATTTTCGTCAAAACCGTCAGCGAATTTCTTAGTCTGCTTTCCCCCAATAATTTCTGCCTATGGATATCTCTAATTCTCCTTTCCAGTATATTCATCCCTCTCACTTCTGTCTTCGACCAAACCTCCCCCCACAGGTGTCCTAATCCTATCCTCTCCAAATATCCCTTTATTTTTTCTAACCATCCACCCTTATACATGCTCTTAAATTGCTGTGCATACGCTGCCTGTAATACCCTCCCACCTTCCTGTCTTTTTAAATTCATCCAGTATCTAACTATTCTTTTCACACCCTCTGATTTCAAATCCTCCCCACACATTAATTCCGCCCCTACATTTGCTGTACACCTCGGTAAGCCCATTACTAACTTAGCAAAACTACTAACAATCCTTCTTAGTTCCTCTCTTTTCTCATCCAGCCCCCAAACTTCTGAGCCGTATAATACCCTCCCAACGATTACCGACCTGAACACAAGTCTCAGTGTTTTATAACTGATCCCCGGGTATTTGACTAGCAAATTTCTGACTGAGGCTAAGGCTGCCAATCCTCTATATTTCACCCTTTTGATCTGGTCACTCCAAGTTCCTTTATCATTAAAAATAACTCCTAGATATTCCAACTTCCTTACCTGTTCCAATCTTTCTCCCTGAATTACCCAATTACCTTCTATCTTTCTTCTTTTGTCCACCTGTACTACTAATATTTTAGACTTATTTCCATTAATTCTCAATCCCCATTTCCTCGCAAATAGCGTCACTGACTTTAAGGCCCTATTCATCGCCCCTGAGGTTAGCGTCATCAATAACACATCATCCGCAAATATCAGTCCTGGTACTTCAAAACCATTAATTACTGGTACAGCCCAATTTTCTGCCCCAAACCCCTCTAAAATATCGTTGATAAATAAAATAAACAGTATTGGCGATAACTTGCATCCTTGTTTTAAACCCACCTTGGACTCTAATGGTCCATTCAGTCTCCCTTCTCCCAATTTTACACAAAACCTGACAACCCTATATATTCCTTCCACTGCCCTCAACATCTTCTCCGAAATCCCTAGCCTGCCTAATTTCTCTAATAGGGCCTCTCTATTCACCTTGTCAAAAGCTTTCTCAAAATCTATTGCTGCTACATAAACCGTACTTCTGGCCATATTCTTATACTTTTCTAAAATAGTCTTTACTATCATTATATTATCCACTGTTCTTTTCTTTTTCCTAAATCCCCCTTGGTAATCTGTCAAAATTTCATTTTCTTCCGCCCACCCGCTTATTCTGTTCGCTAACACACCAGTATATATTTTACTCAAAGAATTCAACAGAGATATACCTCTATAACTGTTCACATTGTTCCTACTACCCTTCCCCTTGTATATAGGGCATATAATTCCTGTTTCCCATTCCTTAGGGTAATTACCTCCCTCAAATATCCTATTGAATAGTTTAACCATGCCCTCTATCATTATCTCATTTTTACTAATTTCCTTCCAAAACTTGTTATTTATACCATTACACCCCCCGGCCGACTTCGCTCTGGCTCTGCTTATCACTCTCAGGATTTCCTCTCTTGTGATTTCTTTATCCAGGTCATAAATTGCCACTCTCCTATTCCTCCAAATTACTTCTTCTCCCGAACCTCTCCATCTTTCATCCCCCTTTTTCCCTAGTAATTCATCAAAGTGCCTGGCCCATTGCACTTCCTCAATACTCGTTCTCTCTATATTCCTTCCACCCTTAATAATTTTATTAATCTTATCCCAAACTCTCTCAAAATTATTTGTCTTGCAGTCATTATTTATGGCTTCCATTTGTTCCTCTAACCACGTCTTTTTTGTCTCACAAATTTTCTTTTTATACTCCTTCCTCAATCTACAGAAAAACTCCCTTTCTTGGCTCCCACCTTTCCTTTTATATTCTCCTAACGCGTCCATCACCTTCCTCCGCATTCCTTCACACTCCCTGTTAAACCATTCTTCTCCCTCTTTCTTATTTCCCTTTCTAGCTTTCGCCTTCTGCGCTATCATCTTTATTGGATGTAGCAACAATTCCAAGGCTTTATCAGTATTATTCTCTTCTAACGCCCCTTCCCACCCATATTTCAGAAGATGTAACTCCTCTTTTACTACCCTATTCCAATCCCGGCTCATCTTCTCTGTCCATTTATACTTATTGTAACCACTCCCTCGTTTGTCATTTGTCTCATCTTCCTTCATTGTACACTTCTCTTCCTCCCTTTTCAGCATAACCCTCACCGGGAAATGGTGTGATTCAATCCAGTCTCTTATTTCCATTCTTACAACTTCCTCAATCATCCCTTCCGAACTTACGACCATATCTATCACACTACCACCCTTGTCAGTAACATATGTCAATTTCCCCGTCCTGTCACCCTCTATCCACCCATTCAGAATATACAAATTTCCCACAGCACACATCTCTAGGAGCTTCTCTCCATAACTATTTGTAATTTTGTCCTCACTCCTTCTACTTTCCAACAAACACATTCCATCCTCCCTACTATAAACTGGGCTCTGTTCTCCTATTCTCGCGTTCCAATCCCCGAATAACAACATATCCTCCTCACCTGGATACATTCCCCTTATCCTACCAATATCCACCAATAACGCTTCAAAAAAAATTTATTTGCATATGCTGAATTACTAGGGTGGCAGTAAACAAAAGCTAGATTTATTTTCTTCCTCCTTCCCTCACCCCCTCCCAAATTCAATCTCAGCCATATGGTTTCCATCATATCGGTCTCTATATCCTCTACTCTTTCACTAATTTCTTCCCTAATTAGAACTATCATCCCTCCTGGTGCTCGTCCCTTATTCCTCTCTTTTCTTCTATATTTATATTTTATCTCAAACCCCTTCCATGAAATCTCCCTCCCTGTTTCCAACCACGTCTCCAAGAGTGCCACAACATCAAAACTTTCAATTACTTCCCGAACTTTCTTGTTTCCTAATTTGTTCCTTAGTCCCTCAATATTCACACATCCTATTTTCCAATATAGTTATAACTTTCCCTCTCTCCCTTCTAGGTCTCCCCCTCTATTCTTACTTCTAGTAGTTATCGACCTCTCGTCCTCTGTATCCTCCATCCCTTTACGTACTTTTCCCCATATGTCTTTTAAGCTCTTACTTCTGATTTTACTCATAATTTTTTACCTTCCTGTCGATCTGTCTCCTCTTGACCTTTCTTGTTCACTACACCACTGCACCCTGCTCTCACCGCTTCTTGCTGCTCACCCCCACTCACCCCCTCACTATTTTGAACTTCTGAATCCACCTTCCCTTGTCCTTTCTTGCTCACTGCAACACTACACTCTACTTTCCCAGTTTCTTGCTGCTCACTCTCACCGTCCACTTCACTATCTTGATCTTCTGTCTCCCGGCTGCACTGCCCATTCTCTTCTGAGATGCTCTCCTCTCCTGCCACGTCCCTCCTCCTCTTCTTTTCTTCTTTCTTCTTCCCATCTTGCCTTGTCCTCTCACCACCCTCAACCCTCTCGTTTTCGTCCATCTTCTTTAGCTTCGTCACTGAATGTACTCTAACCCATCGCCCGTTTGTCACCTCCAACCTCAGACCTCTTATTCGGGCCTTTAGCCCCTGGTTCCTCGCTCTCCATAGGTGCCTATTCAAGATCTTCATGTTTCCACTTCCTTCTCTTCCCATGTCTCTTTTCATCCTTATTTTCTGTCCCTGTAAATTCTTACTGTTACCTACCACAATTTCTGCCATTAGGGTAGATAAAAATTTTACCCTAATTGGCCTCCGACCTTTAGTCTTACCAATTCTCTCTACATCGTCTATGTCTATCTGACTAAAGTTTATCTTCATTGAATCACGTATAACTTCCACCACCTTAGATATCAGTTCAATCTTGCTCTACCTCGCCCCTTCCTCAACTCCATATATAAATATGGCTTTCTCCAATCTCTCCTGCCTGTACCCCTCCGCTTCTTTCTTCATCTTCATCACCTCCTCTTTCAGATGTTTCACTTCCCCTCTCAATAACTCGATTTCTTTCTCATTATTGTCCACTCTCCTGCTCGATTTCTCTGTCTTCGTTTCAAGCCATTTCTTCATGTTCCCTATCTCCTTTCTCTGCTCCTCCATCATGTCCTTTATTTCCTGCACCTTATCCCATTGACACTTTTCCTGCATAACTTCACTTACAACCACCCTGAGTGCGGCCAAATCCTCCGTACTATATTTTCCACTGGTATTTGGGCCTGGGTTTACTTCCCCCCCCCCCCCCCCCCCAATAACCAGTAGCACCGCTATCACTGTCACTACCAGCACCGCTTCACTCATTTTTAATCCGTCCGTACTTATCACCAATCCATTCCTGGTCTCCTTCTTCTGCCTTGCCTGCCATTTCCCAATAGCGGCCCGGTACTGTTCAATGCCGACCATGTTTACAGCACGCACTTCACTACGCAACCTCTCTCCTCGACCGCTCGAGCTAGACTGTGGATGCAGGTACATACACACGTCTTCGCTTGTCACGAACTCTGCGTCATTATATCTCACATAACGCGAACCACCGACTGTTTTTTAAGTCGTTTCTCTGCTAGGAATGCAAGAAATTCGTTTGGTTGAAAGTAAATGATTGCCAAACCATAGTTTATTTGGATGTTAAGCTACGAGTAAGTGGATTAACGTTGACTTTTCTTCGTGCCATTAGATCAACAATCGTGAACGTTAAAGGTATGAACTTGCCGAAGAAGCATCGCTGCTCGCGGTCGAAGTTTACGTCGCGATATAGGTCGATGACGGATGACCACGCCAGAGAGGTTTAAGGTCTGCACACACCAACGCGGGACGCGGAAGCGGGAGCGGGAACGATCCCGTCGTGAACTATTATGAGTACAGCGGGATATGGATCTATTCACACCGGTGCGTCACTCTCCCGCCTACATGATGGGATTGCTGCGAACCATTTTCAGTTCGCTGCATGCAGCGTTTTCCCGCGTCCCGCATTCATTGTGACAGTGGCAATGGCGACTGAACTCTTGATAGAGTGCGTTAAGTTCCACCCAATGCTTTACGATATGAGTAATGAAGATTACAAGCATGTAAGGAAGAAAGATATGTTGTCGGATGAAATAGGAAAAGAACTCCGTCTACCTGGTAACTATCAATTCTTTAATTATCACTGTTTGTTTGTGACCTTTCTCTCTTGCACACATTTCTCCGTTCTTGAACTTCCAGATACACGTAAGATGTATTCTTCTTCTTCTTCTTCTTCTTCTTCTTCTTCTTCTTCTTATTATTATTATTATTATTATTATTATTATTATTAATAGGGCTAAATGGTGTGCAGCAAAGGTGTAAGAAGGGTAGTCTAATTACAGAGCATGCCGTAGGTACTACTACTACTACTACTATCAAAACAATTTCAGTTGTGAGATATCCCGGTGGATATACACTGACTGACAGAGCAAATGCAACACCAAGGAGGAGTGGTTCGAAAGGGATGAAAGTTGGGGAACAAACAGATTCGGCACGGAAGAATAATTGATGTTTATTTCAAACCGATATGCAGGTTACACAATGCGCACGGCATCGACTCAGTAGGATGTAGGACCACCGCGAGCGGCGATGCACGCAGAAACACGTCGAGGTACAGAGTCAATAAGAGTGCGGATGGTGTCCTGAGGGATGGTTCTCCATTCTCTGTCAACCATTTGCCACAGTTGGTCGTCCGTACGAGGCTGGGGCAGAGTTTGCAAACGGCGTCCAATGAGATCCCACACGTGTTCGATTGGTGAGAGATCCGGAGAGTACGCTGGCCACGGAAGCATCTGTACACCTCGTAGAGCCTGTTGGGAGATGCGAGCAGTGTGTGGGCGGGCATTATCCTGCTGAAACAGAGCATTGGGCAGCCCCTGAAGGTACGGGAGTGCCACCGGCCGCAGCACATGCTGCACGTAGCGGTGGGCATTTAACGTGCCTTGAATACGCACTAGAGGTGACGTGGAATCATACGCAATAGCGCCCCAAACCATGATGCCGCGTTGTCTAGCGGTAGGGCGCTCCACAGTTACTGCCGGATTTGACCTTTCTCCACGCCGATGCCACACTCGTCTGCGGTGACTATCACTGACAGAACAGAAGCGTGACTCATCGGAGAACACGACGTTCCGCCATTCCCTCATCCAAGTCGCTCTAGCCCGGCACCATGCCAGGCGTGCACGTCTATGCTGTGGAGTCAATGGTAGTCTTCTGAGCGGTCGCCGGGAGTGCAGGCCTCCTTCAACCAATCGACGGGAAATTGTTCTGGTCGATATTGGAACAGCCAGGGTGTCTTGCACATGCTGAAGAATGGCGGTTGACGTGGCGTGCGGGGCTGCCACAGCTTGGTGGCGGATGCGCCGTTCCTCGCGTGCTGACGTCACTCGGGCTGCGCCTGGACCCCTCGCACGTGCCACATGTCCCTGCGCCAACCATCTTCGCCACAGGCGCTGCACCGTGGACACATCCCTATGGGTATCGGCTGCGATTTGACGAAGCGACCAACCTGCCCTTCTCAGCCCGATCACCATACCCCTCGTAAAGTCGTCTGTCTGCTGGAAATGCCTCCGTTGACGGCGGCCTGGCATTCTTAGCTATACACGTGTCCTGTGGCACACGACAACACGTTCTACAATGACTGTCGGCTGAGAAATCACGGCACGAAGTGAGCCATTCGCCAACGCCGTGTCCCATTTATCGTTCGCTACGTGCGCAGCACAGCGGCGCATTTCACATCATGAGCATACCTCAGTGACGTCAGTCTACCCTGCAATTGGCATAAAGTTCTGACCACTCCTTCTTGGTGTTGCATTTGCTCTGTCAGTCAGTGTATATTCTCGCAATACTATGGGAACGACGTTAAATGAAAACAAATTACCTAACGACAAGCAATTATATGAAAGCAAGACATTGGAAGAAATTATAATAAAGCCAGGAATTTAATGAAAACGAAAGAAGAAGTAAAAAAATAATTTCTATTTTCGTAAATTTAAAATGATATTTCTACAGCATTTCATTCCCTGCGTATTTCCGGCATGTCATCGTACTGTGGATCCCCTCTACTGAGACAAAGTCTGCCTATTAAAGTAGTTTTATTGTTGGGCAATGCAGGGCTACATCCAGATGAATACGAACTAGTATGTGATGGAATTCGTGTTTTACTTTTGCCACCTAACGTAACAAGTTTGATACAACCTATGGATCAGACCGTTTTGTAATGTCTAAAAAGAAAGTATCGGCACCGCCTGCTACATTCACTCCTGGAAGGAACAGAACGTCAGGAAACCATCACGAATTTCCTCAAACAGATAGCCATGAAGGACGTAATGTATTGGACGAACTTCGCTGCGACCGCGTGATTGTAGGTTTCGCTACCGCTCCCGCTTCCCGCGTCCCGCCTTGGTGTGTGCAGAAACACGAACTTCGCAGCGACCGCGGGATTGTAGGTTTCGCTCCCGCCCCCGCTTCCCGCGTTGGAGTGTACAGACCTTTATCCTTTCAGTGTTCTGTGATGTCTGTCCGTGGGCTGACGTATGTTTTAGGTCTTCACATTTGAATGGATGAAAACCATAACGGTATAAGTAGCATTTTGGTCATTCAGAGAAAAAGGCATTTAAACATCTCATTTAAGCATGCTATTTGTAGTTATACCACCCGTCACTAGAGCGCAGAATATTACCGCTATCACTTGTATCTCTTTGCTGGTGAAAGGATACATCCTCCCGGAGTTACATCCTGCATTTAACTAATTTTTTTAAAATGTCACTTATATCGTTATGGTTTTCATCCATTCATTTGAGGAAATAAATCTTTCTTCTCTAGTACAGTGATATTACAGTTACTGACATCATGTGAAAGCCACGAGATCTCTTCAGATAGATTGGCTGTCAAAATATTGTTGCTCGCTTAGCACCAACCAGGGGTCACGTGTAGGGTACTTCAAGGTTATGACTAGGCCCGTGAGCTACATCAACCCCCATTGTACATATGTACATTTCATACCATACGTTAAATAAACAGTTACTGAACCATGCATTCAAGTGGTGGTGAAGCCAGTGATTCATTGTGCTTAAGCAGAAGATTGTAGCTACTTTCAAATCATTCAAGCCGTCAGTGGAGTGTTCATCCTAAAAATTAAAGAAGGCAGGAGTTGGGAGAATACAACTTGTTTGAAGAACTGAAGCACCATCCGGACAGATTTCATTCATACAGGACAATGTCCCTTGAGATGTTCCGGTATGTATACAGCAAAGTTGAATCGAAAATGGATAACTTACGTTCAAGTACAACAACTACCACACAAATCCAATTCTAGCGGAGGAAAGATTGGTCGGGACGATAAGGTAAGGAACGTTCAAAGTATATAATATGTAAATGTAATGTAAACAAGAATGAAATCTCTGGAGTTTAGTTTCAGCAATATACGAAATTGTCCGACTCGTTGGCTGAACGGTCAGCGTACTGGCCTTCGGTTCAGAGGGTCCAGGGTTCGATTCCCGGCCGGGTCGGGGATTTTAACCTTAATTGGTTAATTCCAATGGCACGGGGGCTAGGTGTATGTGTTATCTTCATCATCATTTCATCCTCATCACGATGCGCAGGTCGCCTACGGACGTCAAATAGAAAGACCTGCACCTGGCGAGCCGAACCCGTCCTGGGATATCCCGGCACTAAAAGCCATACGACATTTCATTTCAATATACGAAATTAATACTGCAAAAATGTATTGTTAATTTTTGAAGGAAGATATTCATATTTTAAACAGTAATTGTAGAACGGAAATGTTAATTTACATCACACAACAACTCATGCTTTTTGTTATCAAGTCTCCTCAGAAACGGTGTAACAGGCCCAATTATACGAAGCTGAGTCGCTCTCAGCGATGTTCCGTACTAAAAAAAGGTGATGACTCTTCACGTCTCGCTGCCAAAATACCGGACATTGTGCGAGGGGTCAACTGATCCAGAAGGAAGAGTAACTTTTGGAAACAAGGCCGCTGACTATAGCTTTCATTGGGTTCAGCATCTCCTGATCGAGTCTTATTCTCTTTCAGTTGCTTTCCGAATTCTTGTCGAAATATCTTCCGGCAGTTCCTTAACTCTGCCTCTGTAACAATAGGACAAACATAACTAATTACTATCAAAATAACCAGTTTGGTGGTGCAGCAGTTCTTTCTCCGACAACTAGGTCACGAATATATCAAGCCAGGAATAAGAATGATGTTGAATGTTATTTTTTACAAATAATGTCATATATCTGACAAAAAATATTTCGATAGCTTAATTCGCAAAATTCGTAAGTACACTTTTCGTCGTATTTTAGATTTTGATGTCATCTCACAATATATAATAAGGTCCTTCCATGGTGTTAAGGACACAGAGACACCTGTTGGTAATTTATTTAAAACTGAGAAAAAGAAACTTCGTATATCCCTCCACTGAAATTCATTAACCGCAAACCTTGTAAATACCATTAGATTGGAATACCTCGTACCTTCTGTTAGGAGAGATACGTTGTCAAACCTTGTAAATGAAATTTGCTTAATTTTTGTAACTTTCTACCAATGTAAAAATGCAATTATTGGTCAGTTACTTCTTGGAGTTTGTGTGTGTAGCATCAATGCTGAGATTTCTTGTAAGTATATTGATACTGATTTAATCTGAATTAATAAGACGACTTAATTTACTGCATTTATTAATAACTGAGAAGAGAAGGATATAATGAACATGAGTTTAATAACTTCAGTGGGGCTTAAAACCCATTACCATCATTCATGTGTTACGGATAATAAGTCGCGAGAGGAAAATCTTGTTGAGTTATCGCTAAAACAACTTCCGGAGGAACATGATGGTTGACCAGGAAGGGAGGGGATCAAATGAGGCGGGTAGGGTTGAGGCTCTCGTCATGGGGGTCCATTGTTAGATATGTGGGGAAAGTGTGTGGAGGAAAGGGAACCAGGGTAGAGTGTTATCCACGAATTAGGTTAAGGCAGATGTTGAGGAAAGTAGAAGAGAACGAGGAGGGTAAGGAGAAGGTGGTATTGTTTCACGATGGTACCAACAACGTAAGTACAAACATAGTTGGGGATGTGTGGGATCTGGTAAATGCAGTACGGGTAAAGTTTAAGGAAGCGAAGATTTTTATCAGTGGAATACTGTGTAGGAGGGATACTGACTGGAAGGTGATTGGGGATTTAAATGAGACTATGGAGTGGGTATATGGGAAACTGGGAGTGTGATTTCTAGATCCTAATGTGTGGGTAGGAGATAGAGATCTGCACACAGATAGCTTACCGCAGTGGTACGTATAAGTTAGGAAATGTGTTTAGAAGTGTTATAGGGAGGTACATTCAGGAAACCGAGGTCGTCCAGGGAACGGATCTGGAAGTCAAGCAGGGATGACATAAAAATGTTAGTGTTGAACTGTAGAAGTATTGTTAAGAAAGGAATAGAATTAAGTAATTTAATAGATATATACTTACCAGATATTGTAATAGGAGTTGAATCATAGCTGAGAAATGATATAATGGATTCAGAAATTTTCTCACTGAACTGGAGTGTGTATCGTAGAGATAGGAATGGTAGGAGGGGGAGAGTCCATTCCGATGAGAGAAGAATTTGTATGCTACGAAAATGTTAAAGATGACAAACATGAAATTCTCCGTGTAAGGCTCATCTCTAAAGATAGTAGGCAACTTAATGTCTTTGGAGTGTACAGCGCTGACGCTGATTCGGAATTATTTGATAAGATAATCAGCTATGTGGTAAACCATATGGAAAGGAACGTGATTGTAGCGGGTGATCTCAATTTAACAATTGCCAATTGGGAAGGTAATGAAAACGACAGGAAGCATGAACAACAAATGGCAAATAAGTTAACATGGAGAGGATAGCTGATTCAGAAAGTGATTAAACCAACTAGAGGGAAGAATGTTTTGGACGTGGTGCTGGTAAAACCAGATGAGTTCTATAGAGAAACCAAAGTAATAGATGGCATTAGTGTTCACAAAGTTTTTTGTCGTATTTAAAAAGAAATGTCATAAAAAAAAGGTCTTAAAGGTAGGACTATCAGGCAGGACTCTATGGCTGATAAAACAGGCACGAAGGAGTTTTTAAAACGTAACTATGATAGGCGGAAAACGGTAAATAAAAATGTAAACATACTCTGGGATGGGTTTACAGCAATTGTTGAGGAATGTTAAAACAAGCTTGTACCTTTAAAGGTGGTAAGGAATGGTAAAGATCCACTATATTATACCAGAGATGTAAAGAGACTAAGAAGGAGGTGCAGGCTGGAAAGAAATAGAGTTAGATATGGCTGTGGAAGTAAGGAAAAATTAAAGGAACTTACTAGGAAGTTGAATCTAGCAAGGAAGTCAACTAAGGATAACATGATGGCAAGCATAATTGGCAATCATCCCAATTTTAGTGATAAATGAAGGGGTATGTATAGGCCTAGATACTTTAAGGCAGAAAGAAGTTCCAAGAAGGACATTCCAGGAATCATTAATGAACAAGGGTAGTTTGTATGCGAGGATCTTCAAAAGGCAGAAGTATTCAGTCAAGAGTATGTACTGTTGGTTACAAAGATAATGTCCAGATAGAGGAGGTGACTAATACTAAAGAAGTATTAAAATTTACCTATGATAGCAACGACATTTACAATAAGGTACAAAAGTTGAAAACAGGAAACGTAGCTGGAATAGATCCGATTTCTGGGGATATACTAAAGACAATGGGTTGAAATATAGTACCATAATATTTGAAGTACTTATCTGATTACTGTTTGCATGAAGGTGCTTTACTGAACCCCTGAATTTGCCGTTCCATCGTTGGTCGTCTGTTTCGGCTTCTTCGGTAAAACAATGCCGATTCTTAGATCATGGGGTCGATTCGGTTTTTTAGTTACTCATTGACCAATCGACAGGGTTCAGAGGAGAGCATAACTTCTTCAAATGAGGCGTAAAAATGTATATTACTAAATTTTATTCACTGAAATCACGATAATTGTATTTACTGACTAAGCAAGAAAAATCAATTTAATTTGTCACAACATGTTATAACTCAGTCACAATGCATAATGTAAATGGTGAAAGGATCTTGAAATTGTATGTATATCCACAGAACGAAAACGTAATGTAAGATTTGTGGGCAGCAAAACCAAAAAAAGAATAGAAAACCTGAAAATCGGGCAACAATAACCCAAAACGATAACTGAAAGTTAACCCACACGATCCGTGAAAATCTGACCTTCAGCAAGTAGAATTCCACATTTACATTTAATTAAGGTTATCCACCAGTCGACTATGGTCTCGGATGTTGGAACATCCCCAGAATGGATACTTAATCGAACCAAATTGGCTACCAGTTGCTTTGAATATGTTGCGAAATATTACTTGAAAGCATGGTGTTTATTACAAGTTACCAGCAATTATCTCAATCTAAAATTAAATTCCACCTTGTATTGCCCTCTCGTGAAACCCTTAAGTTATAGACGAATCCCGATGCTGAGACATGCATCATCCCGAACAGATGTTCAGAATGAGCCAATAACACTTGTTCCGAAGGGATCTTTCTTTACATCGTTCTGAAGGAACAAAACTGCGAAATGCAGGGAAACATTAATTCATTATGCATTTGGAAGAAACGCCAAACACTGGAGTTAAAATAATGTGATAAATCACTCGAAAAATTATCTTACTAAACCAACTTTCAGGTTAGGAAACAGTTAAATCGTTAAATTCATTAAATTACAAGTTCACAATATAAAACAAACAACATGAAATCTTTCCGATTCTACGTCATTACAATTAAAATTACAAGTCTGTCTACCTACACTTGCCCCCTTAAACTAAACTACAAGTGATCGGTAGATAAACGTCTCACCTAAATAATGTGAATAGCGTAATATAAAAATAAAATATAATAACAGCTGACGAATCGAAACCGCATTCGTAGCGTAAATCCTACAAAAATTAACAAAGTATCAACACACTGCACTATCACAACATACCGTACCTCCGAACAACAAATCTTGAAGTAAAGAAAAAGAAAACCGAGCTCGATAGCTCCAGTCGTTTAAGTGCGGCCAGTATCCAGTATTCGGGAGACAGTAGGTTCGAACCCCACTGTCGGCAGCCCTGAAAATGGTTTTTCGTGGTTTCCCATTTTCACACCAGGCAAATGCTGGGGCTGTACCTTAATTAAGGCCACGGCCACTTCCTTCCCACTCCTAGCCCTTCCCTATTCCATCGTCGCCATAAGACCTATCTGTGTCGGTGCGACGTAAAGCAACTAGCAAAAAAAAAGAGAAACAAATAGAAACGAAAGTTTATCGAACTTGAACGCACGCGGCAAGTCTCCATTAACCAGGTTTTCACGCGGGTCAACCCTTACATTTTATGCCACTACTGATGTAACACTATTACGGGAGCACCTTCCAGCTAGTAGAGGTTATGCCGAAACATGGCCTAAATAGTACCTGCTAATATCTTCAGTACTTGTATCCACTACTGCAGACACTAACATCGTTCAAGTCAATTCGCAACCTATGACTTGGCTATGTACAGACGGCATCCTAGTCCTGTCGTTGTGTCAACGCTACAGTGTCTACTCATCTCTAACGGTAATTATATACACGCGGCATCCTAAACCTATCGTTGAACTAACGCTATGGTACCTAAACATCCCTCATACTGCCGGGCGAAATCGAGACTTTAACACAATGTTCGGTTATTTAAATCTAATTCTCGTTGAAATTCTAACACATGAAGTAAAATTCGCTACAGAAATGAACTCGATTCTGGGAATATTAACTATGTCCCTTTCCTACGATATAGCGTGAAATCGAAATTAAATAACAGGTTTGAATAGTTCAATCTATTATTCATTACAATTTAAACACATGCGGTGAAGTTCGCTAAATAAAAGTAAACTCTAATCTCGTTTGATATTACGTAATATTACTGAAAACAATAATCACACCCATCACAATATTCTCGACATAACTCGAGTGTGAGGCTCCAAATGACCTGCAATCTCAACGTTCCAACATGTATCATTGCTAACTGTTCAGTGAAGTAAATTCTCATCAACATACGCAGGATAATCTCTCAATCTAACAAAATTCATTCTCTCACACGCAATGTTTCCAATTCGCGACGATTTCGTCTAGTAAATATATAGAATAAAATTCAATTTACAATAAGTAAGTATAACCTCGACCATGTGTAAGAATGTATTTTGTTCGTGAGGTCGGCTAGCTCAAAATGCACTTCGCTGGTATAATATAGAATAGTCACCTTGATTTAACTGACGTTACCTACGGTCCTACATAAAATAATAATCATGGGATAACATCAACTTTTACATAAAATAGGCGTTACAACGTACTCATTTGGATTTGACAACATTACAATTTTTAATCGTTCTGGATCGCTACAGGACATCGCTCCTCTTATACAGTGTGTCACAGAAATATTACACATCAACATATACACCCTGTCACAAAAATTACTCTCTATCGAACTACATGGCCTTTTCTCCTCGGCATCCTGCTTATTCTACATCACTCATAAAATGCAGGCTTACCCTGCGTTAAACGTTCTTCCTACTTATTCTCATAATATTTCATTTTTCATTACAATCCGTTTCCTTCTCACTTGAAAACATTTAAGTACAAGCGATCCCATAACCAAACAACTTCTGAACGATCTCAAAATTAACTTCTCGAAATATTTTCAGGAGCGACAAGGCTAATAAAGAGTCGGAGGAGTGGCAGTTCTGGTAAGGAAGGACATTAAACATATGGAAATAGACTTACCAGAACTGGTCGAGCTCGAAGCGTGCGGAATTGCCATACCAGTGCGAGGAACACTCGTCAATGTAATATCGGCATACTCCAGAACCAAACACCTTAACACACAAGATATAGAATCGGTATTAAGGCAAAATCGAAACACGATCCTAGGAGGCGACCTAAATTCGAAACACGCCAGCTGGGGGTGCCTGAAACCTAACGCAGACGGCAAAAGGCTGTACAACCACATGCTACCCCAGGACTATGTGGTAACAGCCCCCAGCGAACCCACGTTCCTAGCACCAAACGAACAGGTCGACGATATATTGGACATCGCCCTACTGCGAAATATTCCTCAAAGACACACCATAAAGGTCATTAACGACCTAGGGGCGAGGCATCAACCAGTAATATTTACACTGGAAGTGAACCCGGAGGAATATGAGAATAACCCCAAGCGCCGACTCAACTATAAAGCAGCCAAATGGGGTAAATTTGAAAGAAAACTCGATTCACTACTACAGGGGACTGAGGACATACAAATAGTAAACCCAGCCCAAACGGATGAATCCCTAAAAACACTCGTAAATGCGATCCAGGCAGCCACAACTGCGAGCATCCCGGTACACAAACCCAGACAAAACACTAACATTGAATTACCGGCCCACATTAAAGACCTAATACGCCAGCGCAACAGACACAAGCGCAACTGGGCCCCACACCACCGCGATGAAGACCGGATACGTAAAAATGAACTCAGGGTCGAAATCGAAACCGAAATAATGGAGTATAGGTCTCGGATCTGGAATAAAAAACTGAGTACGTTTGACACAAATACCAGACCGGTGTGGAACTTAGCGAGATATTTCACGCGAGAACCGCACGTGATCCCAACAATTAAGGGACCTAACGGACCAGTATATGAAAATCAAGATAAAGCAGAGGTGATAGCCGACTCACTCGAAGAGGCCTTTAAGCCCAATGACGAACCGTCGGACCCCGCCTTCATTAGGGAAACAGAGGCCAAGGTAGCTGAATTCCTAACAAACGCACCTAAGCTCGAGGTTAAGAAGACTAATATCCACGAAATTAAGTGGATAATAGGTCACCTTAACCCGAAGAAGGCACCCGGCCCAGATGAGATTCAGAACATAATACTCCAAAAGCTAACACCGAAAGCCCTCGCACTACTCACTAAAATACACAATGCAATGTTCCAATTGCAGTATTATCCGGAACAGTGGAAAAAGGCGAGAATCCTTGTATTCGGCAAACCAGGCAAGGACAAATCTAACCCTAATAATTACAGGCCCATCAGTCTCCTGGACGCCCTCAGCAAAGTATTCGAGAAAATACTGATGAAAAGGCTCATAGCACATATCAAGGAAAGAGGAATCATTCGAAACGAACAATTCGGTTTTAGAAACGGCCACTCCGCCCAGCAACTGCTTACCCGGGTCCTAGAACAAGCGACCATCGGACTAAACAAGCGGAGAGACACAGACACGGTATTCCTTGATATCCAGAAGGCATTCGATAAAGTCTGGCACGAAGGCTTATTAGCGAAATTAATAGAACTCGAATTCCACCCAGGGTACATAAGATTAATTAAATCATACCTGGAAGGCCGAGAGTTCCAAGCAGATGTTCATACACTGTCAAGCACGCGACCGATCAGGGCGGGCGTAGCCCCGGGGTCACTAATAGGGCCAATCCTGTTCATTCTATTTACGAATGACATGCCGACAGCGGAACTCACCACCACGCACCTCTACGCGGATGACACTGCTATCACAGTACAACACTTTCAGCTAGCATGCAGCCGAAAGAGACTACAAGTAGCACTGCGAACTCTCGAGCCCTGGCTAACCAAATGGCGTATCAAGGTCAATGTAGACAAATGCCAAGCCGTAATGTTCACTAGGAAGAACAGACACACACACATGCCAGCCATATATAAAACCGCTCAAACTATTCAATCGAGATATAGCATGGCACGACAAGGTCAAATATCTAGGAGTAGTCCTAGATAGAAAACTAACCATGCTATATCACATTAAAGACATCCAGCGGAAAACAAACGCACGACTGTCACAGCTCTATCCGATACTGAATAAAAGATCCAGTATTAACAAGCGAGTAGCAATAAACATGTACAAGGCCCTAATTAGGCGATAATAACGTACGCAGCTCCCGCCTGGGGCTACACCACTATGACGAACCTGGATAAGCTGGAACTAATACAAAACATATGCATTAGAGCAGCGGCTAGACTCCCGTATGACACACCAATACGCCACCTACGCGCAATTGCGAAAGTCAGCTCGATAAGGCAACACATACGAAAGCAAACACTCCGAATGTACAAGAAGTCATGGGGTAGTAAGGTCAACACACTAGTCAGTGGAATAGGACGCTATGACGTCGACCTATACACTAAATACCCCACACAGAAACACATTCTGTTCAGGCACAGGGCTAGGAGGCCGGGGGCCCAAAACCGCCCTCGCTCTTAAACTGACACCAACTCACTACACCGCACCACTTAACACTATGCACACACACCACAACACCTGTACATAAGTACATGCTTGTTTACTACCTACATCCTTGTCCTAGATTATGCTATTACTATGTTACAGATTTAGCCAAGCGAGGGAGGATTGAGAGAAGAAATACAACACGACGAAGGCAACACAGCCATGAAAGAGACGATCCAATCCAACCCCGCCCCCACCAGCGACAAAGGAGTGGACGAAAAACCCACCCCTGCTAATACCATTAACTATTAATCTAGTAATTGTACTTGTACTTGTTCTACAGGACACGAGAGCGGAAAAGCGGCCCGCACTCTACAGAAAAAAAGTAATAATGTATATATAATAGGATGTGTATATATGTGTATATATTTACAGAGACAAGTGTGTGACACCAACACCGCAAAGAAGGGACGTCATCAGGCGGGAAAGAAGATGCCCCTTACAACAAGTAAGGCTTGGCACTACTCCCCTTCTCCTTAAAAGGAGACTTGGCACCAGGGACTGCTGGCTGCTGGACCAAGGGACTAACCTGTGGCCCAAAGCCCAGAGGCCAGCGGACCCGAGCCGCACCAGGCAGTGACAAGTAGGACTGATCCCCCATAATAATTGACAAAAGCTAGGTAAATGGTTATGATTGCATGACACATATTCCTAACTAACACAACCTCCGGTCTTTATCCAGCCCACATCCTTGCATGTGCTATCAAAAGATGTCAGGTTTTACATGTAGGCTCTTTCTTCTTTCTGCCTATGTGATTTTTCCCTGACCCTTCAATACCATACTTCAACACCATATACCTAACACAATCTCGCCTGGTAACGTGTCTGACATGGAAACAGGCAGATACTCCTTGTATCACTTCCCACTCTACCCAGCTATCTCTTTTCTTCTTAGAAATTAATAGCATGTCGGAGGCCATGTAGATTGAGTCGATGGTCACGGCGGGGGAGCGGGCTACGGGGGCCCCCCGTAAAAAAACCTCTCCAGGACTCCTACAGTGTCCAACGACCAGACTACACCGCAAGTCAGACACGGAGGTACCCTCTTAAAATGTGTTCTGAACAGGTGGACTGATTCCTGGCCGTGAGGTTTCACCTCGGGACGTTGCCTCATTCATCCTGCATCCCATAGCCACGTCGAGCACCCATCCAAGCATTCTGCTACTCACTCAAGTCTCCTACAGTGCTCCGACTCCAATCCTAGCATTCTGCTATATATGAACACTAGACGCAAGTTCCTTGCAAGTTATACGCCTCCTGTTAGCATTCTGCTAATACGAACTCTCTCTACAAGTTCCACTTGTTATTATACATGACCGATAGTTTTCGACTATCAAGAACATTCTCTCATTTGAACAGACTGTCTCATCAAGACAAGATTGAATGTATATAGGAATCTCAATTTGTAAATATTATTCATGCCCTCAGCCTACTACCTTATATTAACATTAAACGTGTGCAACTCAACAAGCTTCAAGAAAAGTTTCCTTCTATTTTATGTACATATTGTATAAATGTGTTGAAGCAATAAACTTTTATGTTGTGCCTTGTATACCAAGTTCCTTTTAAACAACACAGCAAAATTGGCGACGAGGAAAACTTCGTAGTAGGTCCCGCCAACAAAATTGGCGACGAGGAAAACTTCGTAGTAGGTTTCGCCAACAAAATTGGCGACGAGGAAACATTACGCGCAGACACGCCCACAATATTGACAACAAGAAAACATTCCAAGCGGTTACGCCATATCACCACATAGCTACGGGACACAAGTTAGCCACGCCAACACTCTGCTCAAATTTCGTATTTGCAGTGCCATTCCTCACAGTTACGCCCCGTTCGAACTGCGGACATCAAGCCAACATTTCACGGCGCACGCAGCACATGTTCTCTACTGCATTCTCGCTGCTCTCTCTTTCTCTCTCACTCCCGGGCGATCGTTGAAGGTCAAGCTTCCAGCTGGTCCCCCTACACGCTGTCTCGCAAGTTGTGCTCACTGTTTCATCTGTCAACATGGCTAATACCGTGCAATTGGCGGCTATATTACACGCTTTACAGCAGCAGCAACAACAGTAATTCATGCAACAGCAGCAGTCCTCATTGCTTACAGCCACACAGGCTCTCTCTTCCTCCGCACAAAACACCACCGTTCCTCCATTTTCTGCTTTCGACCCAGAGAAAGAAGAATGGTCAGTGTATTTAGCTCGACTTCAACAGCATTTTATCTGCCATTCCATTACGGACGAGAAGCGCCAACTTTTTCTCAGTTCTGTAGGAAACACTACCTGTGAATTACTGCAGAAATTAAGCCCCGAAGAAGAGATCTCGGAAGTTCCTTTCGCACAGCTCCTAGCTCGCATAAATGCACATTATGCCAAGGATCCTCACATCGTAGCAGCACGCTACAAGTTCTTTCAATGTAGAATGAAGCCGCACCAGACTCACACGGAATGGATTGCAGAACTACGTGGTCTCGCCAAGCATTTCAAATTTACCTGTTCTAAGGATGGTTGTAGCACGCCCTACTCTGATTCACTCATTCGGGATATGGTTATTCTCCATACTCCCCAAGACAAAGTTCGTTTCGACGCTGTCAAGAGTAATAACCCTTCTTTGGAAGAAGTCCAGCGTCTTGCCACAGTCTATGAGATGACTACCAAGACTGCAGCTAAATAGCTACGAAACATGAAGTCGCTCACGTATCTCATACGGCCCGCCAGCATTCTGCTCCTTCGAACCGCCAGGACGACTCGCTCCCTGCCAAGCGTTCCCGACAAGTTCATCCGCGCTCTTCTACGAAGACACGCATTTCTAAGAAAACTCCTCCGCTCCTGCCTTCCTGCAAAGGATGTTTTGAGCATCACGACCGCCGTGACTGCCGTCCAAGTTCACCTGTGATCGATGTCATAAAGTAGGACACATCAAGACTGTCTGTCAAAAGTACGTCCCGCCCTGCTGGTACTCATCCTGCGAAGAAAACTCTTCAGAAGGCACGACAGGACATGGAATTTGATCAAATCAACCTCATTCTTCCTACCAGAAATTCTCATAAGATCATCATTCCGATCGTTTTCCAAGATCACTCTACTGACTTTCAGTTAGATACTGGTTCGCCTGTCTCCATCATCAATCTGGCTACATATCACAACTTAGGATCCCCGTCTTTCTCTCCTGCTGATGTCCAACTTGTTACTTTTAACAAGAAGAATATTGATATCAAGAGACAAATCACTATTCCAGCAAGATATAAAGATATTCATAAGGTCATTACCTTATTAGTGGTCAATAACTACACTGCATCTAATATCCTAGGCATGGATGTCTTCAATTTAATTGGTTTTCAAATACATGACAACGTCCATGTAGTCTCCGCCTTACAGCCTACCTCTGATGTCACCGATCTCCTAGAGCAATTTCCTGAAGTGTTCGATTCTACCTTAGGCACAGCCCAAGACTACACAGCTCGTATACAGCTGAAATCAGGAGCCAAGCCTCGCTTTTTCAAAGCACGTCCAGTCCCATTGGCACTTCAAGATCAAGTTACTCAAGAATTACAGCGATGGATAGCAGCCGGTATAGTAGTTCCAGTCACTTCCAGTAAATGAGCTACTCCACTCGTCGTAGTTAAAAAAGCTAATGGCAATATCCGCATTTGTGGTGATTTTCACTCTAACATCAACCCACTGATTGAAACCGATGTTTTACCGATTCCCCGTCCTGAGGACTTATTTCGCCGTTTAGCCGGTGGACAGTTCTTCTCCAAAGTGGATCTCAAAGAAGCTTATCTCCAGCTACTTTTAGACGCAGAATCCAAGCAGTGCCTCACACTGAAATCTCCTCTTGGACTTCTACAGCTCCACCGCCTACCTTTCGGTGTCTCTTCCTCCGCTGCGATTTTCCAGCGCTATTTAGCACAGCTTACCGCCTCCATTCCTGGTTGTGCTAATTACCTTGATGACATTCTTGTGACCGGCAAAGATCATCAAGAACACCTGCATAATCTGCGCCTACTCCTCACCAAATTGAAAGAAAATGGCATACGTGCCAATTTCGCTAAGTGCACATTCTTTCAACCTCAAGTTCACTACCTCGGTCATATCACTGATAAGACTGGCATTCGCCCTAGCGAACGGAACGTCTCTGCCATTGTCAACATGCCCGCACCGCAGAACATCAAACAGCTCCAATCCTTCATAGGAAAAGTGAACTATTACAACAAGTTCATTCCACGCTTCGCTTCAATAGCAGCTCCTCTGAATGCCTTACGCAAGAAAGGTGCTAAATTTCATTGGTCTCAGCAATGTCAACATGCCTGGCAGACTATCAGCAAGGCTCTTGTCCATGCTGTCACGCTTACTCATTTTCAGCCCGGTAAGCTCCTCACTCTCGCCACGGACGCATTTGATTATGGACTCGGCGCCGTTCTCTCCCAGAAGGATCGTCACGGACAAGAATGTCCTATAGCCTTCGCTTCAAAGACACTCAACGAGTATCAACGTCACTACTCTCAGATAGAGAAAGAAGCTTCAGCTATTATATTTTGTATTCGCCGTTTCAACGAGTATCTCTATGGCAACCATTTCCTCATAATTACTGATCACAAGCCTCTTGTTCACTTATTCCATCCTCGTAATAAGATCCCTGAATATTCTCTAAGGAAACTTCAAAGATGGTCCATATTTCTTTCTGACTACTCCTATCAGATTGCCTATCGTAGCACATCCCAGCATTGCAATGCTGATGTGCTCTTTCGCTGTAGGTCCTGATACTACTTTCGATTCTCAAGAATCGGAATGTCTTCAGTTAGACATAGAACTTGAAGACGCATTCTCCAGTATTCTCATTGACGCTACTTGCATCGCCAAAGCGACTGATAAGGATAGTACACTAGCTACAGTTCGTACATATATCCGCAACGGTTGGCCTCTTCAAACCAAGCTTCCTACCAGCCTTGCACCTTATCATCGTCTTCAGCATCGTCTCACGACTCGTGCCGGAGTTCTCCTATTAGAAACAGGCACCCTATTCCGAGTGGATATCCAACTTAGTCTACGCAAACAAGTTCTCGACTTGTTACATGAAGGTCATTGGGGAATATCACGCACCAAGCAACTCGCCCGTCAACACTGCTATTGGCCCGGTATTGACGCCGACATCGAGAAACGCATCCGCCACTCTGACCCGTGTCAGGTACATCAGAACGCACCGTCATCTGACCTCGCTCCATGGCCTCCTGCTACTTCTCCTTGGGAAAGAGTACACATAGACTTCGCTGGACCTTTTCTCAACTCTATGTGGCTCATAGTGATAGATTCTCTATCCAAATTTCCTTACGTCGTAGAAATGCATTCTACTACTACAGAAGCTACCATTCGCGCACTTCAGAAGATTTTCACTACTGAAGTTTTACCTCAAGTGCTCATTTCAGACAATGGACCCCAATTTACTGCCACTAACTTCCAGAACTTCTATACTCATAATGGCATTCGGCATATTCTGGCACCGCCTTTTCACCCTCAATCTAATGCTGAAGTTGAACGTTTTGTACAGACTTTCAAGAAAAGCATGAAGAAAGCTGTATCTTCAGGTTTAACTAAGCACCAAGCATTGTTACAACTCCTGGGAAGATATATGACTATGCCTGGTACCGACAACCTCACTCCAGCTCACAAGCTCCATGGACGCCCTCATCGAACTTTGCTTTCTTTGTTGCAGCCTCTTCCTGCCCAGCCGCAGCGATCGCAACCGAAGATCAACACCGCCGACAAAGTATATGTCCGGACTTTCAAGTCCAATCCTCTCTGGATACCTGGTATCATCTGCCGTACCTTGGGCCATCGCCTCTACGACATCCAGACCGCCGAGAAACGCATCTGCCGCCGCCAGGACAAGATACGCCTCCGCTATCGTCCATCTCCTTCTGTTGATTCCCTTGTAACACCTCAAAAATCCATTGCAGACCGAGCACTGGACCATTTAATCAACATGGGTTCTTTTCAGGACGATTCTACGCTCCTTCGCCCAGACCAGGCTCCGGACAACACAACAGACACGGCCGACTCTCCAGCCTAACATCGCTGCCACCGCCAGCGACGTCGCCGCTTCGCGCCGTATCGGCATAATTAGGAGGGGAGGGTGTTGTGTTTGTCCTCCGCGCCTACAATCTCCGCAGCCCGCCCGACACATGGATGTTTCCAGAGACCACGAGGCAGACTGCAGTGCGCTGACGTGATCGTCGGTGACGTCAGCCAGCGCTATAAAAGGAGTAACGTGTCTCACCTCTCCAGGACTCCTACAGTGTCCAACGACCAGACTACACCGCAAGTCAGACACGGAGGTACCCTCTTAAAATGTGTTCTGAACAGGTGGACTGATTCCTGGCCGTGAGGTTTCACCTCGGGACGTTGCCTCATTCATCCTGCATCCCGTAGCCACGTCGAGCACCCATCAAAGCATTCTGCTACTCACTCAAGTCTCCTACAGTGCTCCGACTCCAATCCTAGCATTCTCCTATATATGAACACTAGACGCAAGTTCCTTGCAAGTTATACGCCTCCTGTTAGCATTCTTCTAATGCGAACTCTCTCTACAAGGTCCACTTGTTATTATACATGACCGATAGTTTTCGACTATCAAGAACATTCTCTCATTTGAACAGACTGTCTCATCAAGACAAGATTGAATGTATATAGGAATCTCAATTTGTAAATATTATTCATGCCCTCAGCCTACTACCTTATATTAACATTAAACGTGTGCAACTCAACAAGCTTCAAGAAAAGTTTCGTTCTATTTTATGTACATATTGTATAAATGTGTTGAAGCAATAAACTTCTATGTTGTGCCTTGTATACCAAGTTCCTTGTATACAACACATTCCACTATTCCCGAAATTAAGCTCAATCGAATTAAGACGGACGCGATTACCAGTAATGTAGTTAGACACAATGAATAGATTATATAAGATATCAAGGAAGTAAGAGTAACGCAAAGTCGGAATGAATAAAATCGCGGTGGCGGTGACCAAGACAAAATAGACATTCTAATTGTTAAGGACGACACTGTTTAAAAAATGAAAACCTAACTAAAGTACATGGACATATTCTGAAGAAGTAGTAAAATCACGTCAAATTTTCAGAAACAGTGAAAGAAATAAGAAAGAAAAGCTGTTTATAGGACATACAGTATACAAGTCAACAGCACAAGAAGATATTGTAAGATTTAACAAATACGCGTAAAGTAATAAAATACGCTACGTAACTGATTCGCAGCGGTAAACAAGAAGACCCACGACAAGGCCGTGATTTTAAGAAATAATATTTACTATACCGCACTAGAGACGATAACAACTATTAAAGCCATTCTTTACTATAACAAATTGAAGTACCGGTATCTGCAGACATATTGGAGATCTAATAGAATGCTATTATACGAAGTAATATTAGGCAGAACCCAATTGTATAATTCATGTTAGAAGGCTTTGAAGCTGTTATAATGTCACAGCTGATCTCATCATCGTATTCTGTACTCTCACTCGAATATTTGAAGGAAATCGTGGCTTACTAAGAAGATTGAGAGTCGACTATCTGGATGATTCCGAAATAGACTGACATGGCTGAGGTCACCCCTGGCCCACGATGACACCAACGATGCCGGCCAAGCAGAATTACCAGAATCCCGAGCTGTAGAGGATGACCAGATGATAAACATCGTTCCGGTAAGCGACGGAAAAAGATAAGCTTTTCGAAAAGAGTTTGGCCAATAATACAATTTAATAAAGTGTATAGATAAATAATAACAATGTTAGGATGCCTGTAGTTAAAGCCTACATTGATAGATATGTGTTTAGAGTCTTCAGAATGACTTAAATTACATTATATACTGGCGAATGATCATTTATGCCAATGATATAAGGGAATAGGTAGTCTTAACCAAATATAAGACAAACCCAAGTTAGGAAGTGTAATAAAGTATTAATAGTGTTCTAATGAAAACAAAGAATCCCAATTAGCCATGTTATACTGTACAATATGTGAAATGTTAATAAGAGGGATAAATTTAGGATCATCGATACGCAAGGCAAGTGATAAAACGATGTGTAGAAGTTATATGTTACCGTAATAAAATAGGATATGCGTTAAATATGGAGATAATGGCCGATTAAAAACATGTTAACGTTATTTGATAGGATATTGGTCCGATACTGCGATTAAATGGAAATAAGGTTATTTGAGCGTCACACAAGATATATATAGTTGAAATATATGAAGAAATATGAAGTGATATAAGGTAAAATGAGTTATTGGATATTTTAATATTACTATTTTGAAATCAATTTTTACCAAATAAGGATGGCATAACGGATATTAACATGGATATTTACTATCATATTGTGTGATAAATATAATTAGATAGATACTATATAGTTCCTTCAAAAATGATTTTCCCTAGGCAAGATACTTAGAATAACTCGCACATTAGGTCATTTATTAATATATTTGGTCACACTTGAGAATCTTATCATCCTGTTAGACACACCGAATAATTATTTACGTTAAAATGAATTGATATAAAGTACGATGATGGTTAAAATAATAATTTTAACTTGAATAGAAGTAAATTTGTGTTGTCGAGTGAGAAACTTATACACTGACTGACAGAGCAAATGCAACACCAAGAAGGAGTGGTTCGAAAGGGATGAAAGTTGGGGGGAAAAAAACGGCACGGACGAATAATTGATGTTTATTTCAAACCGATATGCAGGTTACACAATGCGCACGGCATCGAATCAGTAGGATGTAGGACCACCGCGAGCGGCGATGCACGCAGAAACACGTCGAGGTACAGAGTCAATAAGAGTGCGGATGGTGTCCTGAGGGATGGTTCTCCATTCTCTGTCAACCATTTGCCACAGTTGGTCGTCCGTACGAGGCTGGGGCAGAGTTTGCAAACGGAGTCCAATGAGATCCCACACGTGTTCGATTGGTGAGAGATCCGGAGAGTACGCTGGCCACGGAAGCATCTGTACACCTCGTAGAGCCTGTTGGGAGATGCGAGCAGTGTGTGGGCGGGCATTATCCTGCTGAAACAGAGCATTGGGCAGCCCCTGAAGGTACGGGAGTGCCACCGGCCGCAGCACATGCTGCACGTAGCGGTGGGCATTTAACGTGCCTTGAATACGCACTAGAGGTGACGTGGAATCATACGCAATAGCGCCCCAAACCATGATGCCGCGTTGTCTAGCGGTAGGGCGCTCCACAGTTACTGCCGGATTTGACCTTTCTCCACGCCGACGCCACGCTCGTCTGCGGTGACTATCACTGACAGAACAGAAGCGTGACTCATCGGAGAACACGACGTTCCGCCATTCCCTCATCCAAGTCGCTCTAGCCCGGCACTATGCCAGGCGTGCACGTCTATGCTGTGGAGTCAATGGTAGTCTTCTGAGCGGACGCCGGGAGTGCAGGCCTCCTTCAACCAATCGACGGGAAATTGTTCTGGTCGATATTGGAACAGCCAGGGTGTCTTGCACATGCTGAAGAATGGCGGTTGACATGGCGTGCGGGGCTGCCACCGCTTGGCGGCGGATGCGCCGATCCTCGCGTGCTGACGTCACTCGGGCTGCGCCTGGACCCCTCGCACGTGCCACATGTCCCTGCGCCAACCATCTTCGCCACAGGCGCTGCACCGTGGACACATCCCTATGGGTATCGGCTGCGATTTGACGAAGCGACCAACCTGCCCTTCTCAGCCCGATCACCATACCCCTCGTAAAGTCGTCTGTCTGCTGGAAATGCCTCCGTTGACGGCGGCCTGGCATTCTTAGCTATACACGTGTCCTGTGGCACACGACAACACGTTCTACAATGACTGTCGGCTGAGAAATCACGGTACGAAGTGGGCCATTCGCCAACGCCGTATCCCATTTATCGTTCGCTACGTGCGCAGCACAGCGGCGCATTTCACATCATGAGCATACCTCAGTGACGTCAGTCTACCCTGCAATTGGGATAAAGTTCTGACCACTCCTTCTTGGTGTTGCATTTGCTCTGTCAGTCAGTGTATTTTCCAGAAGCTTATATTGAAATGCTACGAAATAAAACATCAATCCTGTGTTAACAAAACCTGTCCTAAGCACATTTAATGAAAACTAATGTAAAATAAGGAAGCATGTTTCCATTTAGGTGATTCTTGAACAACAAACGGTATGATAATGTACATAATGATCCTTCAGATCGATACAACCAACAATTTCCCATGTCAAGATGCAATTTATATATGGATATTTTATTGGATATAATTAATAATCCATTTCAATTGTGATATATTGTAAAAAAATAGGCAAAGGTAGGAGAGGCAAGAAGCAAAATAGCATAATTGGTGCCGATTATATGCGCACAGATGATTATTATATATGAGAAAAATGAAGATTAATAAAATTTTACATTTACCTTTCTCATCCACTTAATTCTTACTTTCTTGAATAAATGACATTAATTAAGGTTAATGTGATGTGTTATTGGCGTTTTCCACAGTAATAAAGATCAACTTAGATTTAAGGTGTAGAATTATCCATTTTCTTGCAATTTCATGATTCGTCAGATGGAGACGTCCATCAATTCCGATGATAGATAGATTTACATAGCGTATCAGCGTTGTTTGAAGCCATCGAACACTCGAAAATAAAATCTTTACGATAAAAAAAGCATAGTGACGCAAGTACAAATATAATGATCCCTGAGTTCTAGTCGTGATTTCTTTACGTCTGCTATCCTGAACGCAGGATGGGCGTAATAGTTTCCATGACATACTGTTTGTTAATATAGTACATTAAATACCGTACTGATTTGTGTGATGATTACTTCATTAAACAATTAAAATAATCTGATGTTGTTTCAAATTAATAAATTTCTCTACACCATTATATGGACAAACTTTTAACTCCCTCCAGATTTTGAATGATGACCTTACAAATACTCGTAAGTCCTTTATATTGAAATAAATTATATACATTTTTACGGAGTTTTCCGTGGCTCACAGAGGAATAAGAAGCGCCTAGGTTGAATGAATAGACAAAGCCAAACATTAGCCCAGAGATATTGTGTTAAAATTTTGAAAAATTTTGTGTTTTCTTTCTTTTCAGCAGGTAACAAATTCACATTGATAATTGCAATTAAAATACAGTAGTTGAGCAAATATCTCAGACACCAACCGTATCAATGGGAATAAGTTTTACACGAAGGAAAAGCTCAATAGCTCTGAAGCCTTTACCCCCAAATGACCTCGGTAAGAGGTACAAAATTACCATTACAAAATGCTGGGCGTAAAAAGAACCCACCAAGAAACTAAGAGGCGTGAATCCCCAAGTACCATAAGCATAGGACCTTAAACACAGTAATACTTTAGGCCAACCTTTACAGTCATAATCAATTCCCAGTAACACAGAGAAAAGGAGCCGAAGCCTCTCACATATTTCACGGGTAGAAACGTAACCCAGTAGTTCATCAGACCTAGGAAGTCATAGCAGGAAAAGACGTGCATAACCCCTTACCTTACAGCAAGTACACTCGTTACTACGAGAGAAAGGACCAAGAATCCAAAATACCGGAGCGGAATGCCCATACTACAAGACCGTAAACAGAAATGGAAAAAGAATAACTAAACTTAGGTAGAGACCGAAATTAAAAGAGGCTAACACCAGCACTCATGAAAATTTTTACAAAATGACCCTAACTGTGCAAGAGCCCCGAAAACAGTGGCTAGTCCATACTACATGGTGACCAAAATGAAATAAATACGAAATACCGAAAGAGAGAAATTTAAAGCCTAAGAGAAAACTTGGCCACCAACCTCAAGTTGCTAGGAAGTTAACGAGGTACCATAACTTGTGTTTCCCCATATTTTACAAAAGCTCATCAGGGCAACGTACCGAGTCCGAAGATGGAGAACAGGAGCTACATGAACATTTTTAGAAAGACTAGGACCTAACAGTTATATACTAGAGGAGTCTGTGGCAAATGGTTGACAGAGAATGGAGAACCATCCCTCAGGACACCATCCGCACTCTTATTGACTCTGTACCTCGACGTGTTTCTGCGTGCATCGCCGCTCGCGGTGGTCCTACATCCTACTGAGTCGATGCCGTGCGCATTGTGTAACCTGCATATCGGTTTGAAATAAACATCAATTATTCGTCCGTGCCGTCTCTGTTTTTTCCCCAACTTTCATCCCTTTTGAACCACTCCTTCTTGGTGTTGCATTTGCTCTGTCAGTCAGTGTATATTGGAGATGATACACACGCGGAATTGAATTTACAGTTATTTTCAGTGATGATTACAATGTCGCAGTTTTTCCATTGGAGCCGAGTATATATAGATAGAATTTGTATATTAGGGCCGAATTTTGGAGGGTGAATTTACAGTTGATTACAGTGGTGTGGGTTACAAAGTTTTTACAATTGAGGTAAATACACGCAGACATTACACTGATTGATTTACAATGACAGGCTCTTTTTGGGTCCCAGTTCTCTCCCACTGCTACAGTGACAGGTTGGTATAATTGTTGCAATAATATTTAAAATGGATTACAAAGGTGAATTACAGAGTTTTTACATTGGAGATGACTTTGAGATATACATTGGTGATTGATTAATTTACGGTGAGGGGATTTTTACATACGATGCTTCTTTTCTTCCTTTTTTGACAGTTTTACAACAGTAGTATTTACAGTATGTACAGGGTAGGTTCTTTTTTAATGTATGAAGAGTGTTACCAAGGTGAGACTTGGAATATTTACAAATGATTTATACGAAAAGAGATTGAGAGGAGTGAGCTACAATGGTTGTTTGTTTTTTAATGTGGGGGGTGGGGTGGGGGGGACGTCGCCGAGGGATCACCTGGCTGTTTAATTGCGTTTCCTTTTGGCTAGGGTTGGGATTGGGAGGTGTTTTAGAGGTTGGGGGGACAGTGGCGAAACGCTAGGGCCTGCAGGATCTGCAATGCTGCGGGTCTGGGCCTTCAAGGGGCCACACAGACTCCTCGTAGAAATGAATAATATATATCTAGCCTAATTTCACTCTGCAAGGAAATAGTCAGAATATCAGATCACAACGAAGTAGGGTTCTTTTTTTTTGTTACAATTTTTACGTAAAAGAATTGGCATTTAGCTGTATCTAGCAGCAGTTACCGTATTTATGTTGAGTGTAACACAGCACAGTTGTAAACAAGGCTTGCCCTTGCCATCTCTGGGAACATCGCGACATGCACCTCACGAAAGACCTGCAACAAATTATAAAACAAATACTTACGGCAGTGGTTCATGGTGTGGGTTACTATAGTTACGTCCTAGTTCGTGAACCATGGGCAACGGCTGAGTGGCTTAGTGAGTGGTCCTGAGAGTCGGGATACCAGTTGCTATGGAATGGGAGTGGGCATCTTGGACATATTCTGAGTCATGGCTGTCTTTGTGCTCAGGCGCCTAGGGCTATACCATCCACCGGTGGTCCATAACCCGTTAGAGGACAGATCCTCACTTGGACTATGTGTAAATAGGGTAGCATCCTGCTTCATGAATTTACCAAGCTCAGAACAATTTAAGCAAGCCTCGGACCTATGGCAGTAACGGAGTCCCACTCCCATTTGACAGGCGAGGGACTCCTTGGAAACAACTGGGCGAACGAAATGGAATTCGATGGAGAGCTATCAATATTAATGGGGCTTATGGAAGAAAGAAATTAGAACTGGCTGAGTCAGCAAAGAGGATGCACCTGGATGTGCTAGGAGTAAGTGATATTCGGGTAAGGAGAGATAATGAGGAAGAGATAGGAGATTATAAGGTGTACTTGACGGGTGTTAGAAAGGGAAGGGCAGAGTATGGGGTAGGGCTGTTTATCAGGAATACCATTGCCCGCAACATAGTTTCTGTTAGGAACGTAAATGAGCGAATAATGTGGGTAGATTTGGAAGTTGGAGGAATTAGGACGAGAATTGTCTCAGTGTATTCACCATGTGAGGGTGCAGACGAGGATGAAGTTGACAAGTTTTATGAAGCATTGAGTGATATCGTGGTCAGGGTCAACAGCAAGGATAGAACAGTGCTAATGGGCGATTTCAATGCGAGAGTTGGGAATAGAACTGCAGGATACGAAAGGGTGATTGGTAAATGTGGGGAAGATATGGAAGCTAACAGGAATAGGAAGCGTTTGTTGGACTTCTGTGCTAGTATGGGTTTAGCAGTTACGAATACATTCTTCAAGCATAAGGCTATTCACCGCTACACATGGGAGGCTAGGAGTACCAGATCCATAATAGACTATATCTTAACCGACTTTGAATTCAGGAAATCTGTTGGAATGTACGAGTTTTCCGGGGATTTTTCGATGAAACAGACCACTATCTGATTTGTAGTGAGCTAAGTATCTCTAGGCCTAGGGTAGAGAAGGTGAAATCTGTCTGCAAACGAATAATGGTAGAAAATCTCCAGGACGAGGAAATTAGACAGAAGTACATTGATATGATTCGTCGGAAGTTTCGAACAGTAGATAATAAGCAAGTTCAAGATATAGAAAGAGAATGGGTGGCATACAGGGATGCTGTAGTAGAAACAGCGAGGGAATGCCTAGGAACAACTGTGTGTAAAGATGGGAAAGGGCGAACATCTTGGTGGAATCATGAAGTGAGAGCAGCTTGTAAACGTAAAAAGAAGGGTTATCAGAAATGGCTCCAAACGAGGGCGGAGGCAGACAGGGATTTTTACGTTGATGAAAGAAACAGAGCGAAACAAATAGTTGTTGCATCTAAAAAGAAGTCGTGGGAAGATTTTGGTAATAACCTGGAAAGGCTAGGTCAAGCAGCGGGGAAATCTTTCTGGACACTAATAAAGAATCTTAGGAAGGGAGTGAAAAAGGAAATGAACAGTGTTTTGAGTAATTCAGGTGAACTCATAATAGATCCCAGGGAATCACTGGAGAGGTGGAGGGAATATTTTGAACAACTTCTCAACGTAAAAGGTAATCTTCCTGGTGGCGTTGCGAACACCCAAGCTCATGGGGAGGAGGAAAATGATGTTGGTGAAATTACGCTTGAGGAAGTGGAAACGATGGTAAATAGACTCCATTGTCATAAAGCAGAAGGAATAGATGAAATTAGACGTGAAATGGTGAAGTATAGTGGGAAGGCAGGGATGAAATGGCTTCATAGAGTAGTAAGATTAGCATGGGGTCTTGGTAAGTTACGTTCAGATTGGACAAAAGCAGTAATTGCACCTATCTATAAGCAAGGGAACAGGAAGGATTGCAACAACTATCGAGGTATCTCATTGATTAGTATTCCAGGCAAAGTATTCACTGGCATCTTGGAAGGAAGGGTGCGATCAGTCGTTGAGAGGAAGTTGGATGAAAACCAGTGTGGTTTCAGACCACAGAGAGGCTGTCAGGATCAGATTTTTAGTATGCGCCAGGTAATTGAAAAATGCAACGAGAGGAATAGGCAGTTGTGTTTATGTTTCGTAGATCTAGAGAAAGCATATGACAGGGTACCGAGGGAAAAGATGTTCGACATACTGGGGGACTATGGAATTAAAGGTAGATTATTAAAATCAATCAAAGGCATTTATGTTGCCAATTGGGCTTCAGTGAGAATTGATGGTAGAATGAATTCTTGGTTCAGGGTACTTACAGGAGTTAGACAAGGCTGTAACCTTTCACCTTTGCTGTTCGTAGTTTACATGGATCATGTAGTAAGCAGTCTGGCCTATGCTGACGACTTGGTCTTAATGGTAGATTGTGCCGAAAGCCTGCAGTCTAATATCTTGGAACTTGAAAATAGGTTCAATGAGTATGGTATGAAAATTAGCCTTTCGAAGACTAAATTGATGTCCGTAGGTAAGAAATTCAACAGAATTGAATGCCAGATTGGTGATAAAAAGCTAGAACAGGTCGATAATTTCAAATATTTAGGTTGTGTGTTCTCCCAGGATGGTAATATAGTGACATTGAATCAAGGTGTAGTAAAGCTAATGCAGTAAGCTCGCAGTTGCGATCAACAGCATTCTGTAAGAAGGAGGTCAGCTCCCTGATGAAACTATCTTTACATCGGTCTGTTTTCAGACCAACTTTGTTTTAGGGAGCGAAAGCTGGGTAGACTCAGGATATCTTATTCATAAGTTAGAAGTAACAGACGTGAAAGTAGCGAGAATAATTGCTGGTACGAACAGGTGGGAACAATGGAGGTTGCCTAGGAGAATAATGAACTGTGTTATGGAGGGTAAGAGAAGTAGAGGGAGACCAAGACGACGATGGTTAGACTCAGTTTCTAACGATTTAAAGATAAGAGGTATAGAACTAAATGAGGCCACAGCACTATTTGCAAATAGAGGATTGTGGCGACGTTTAGTAAATTCACAGAGGCTTGCACACTGAACGCTGAAAGGCATAACAGTCTTTTATGAGAATGTATGTATGTTATGTAATTACGGCAATGAAAATTGATACCAAAATATCACATTTTTGTTAGAAAATGATACTTTCTTGAAATGTTGTGTATGTGAGATCGTATTCTGCACAAATTTTGCTTTATCATGTACTTCTTTGGCATATTTATTCGACAACAATGTATAATTCCAACAATAACTTGGTGTAGTAACAATCAGTCAGCTCAGTTTCGAACGAGCTCTCTTTGGTGTAGGACAATTTACACCATCAATAAGCTTATCAGTTGTGCGGTTAAATATTTTTCAAACTTTATCAGAGCTGTTTTTCACTTAATTTTGTTAGTATATTTCTCTGTGTTGTAATCGAAAATTATTATAATTGTGACTTCATTGTCGGTTCAGAGTATAGTTCTGTAGTTACTGAAAAATGAAACCAATTTTAAGTACGAATACGTAACTGGTGTGCGATTGCATCGGCAGTTCAGCTGCTTAGCTGTTAAACCATGGGAGCAGTCAAATAAAACCTATTAAAACATTTTTAGTAAAATGAAATGGCGTATGGCTTTTGATGCCGGGAGTGCCCGAAGACAAGTTGGTGCAGGTCTTTTGAATTGACTGCCGTAACTTAGGCGACCTGCGCGTCGTGATGAGGATGAAATTATGATGAAGACCACCCACACATACACCCAGCCCCCGTGGCAGCGGAATTAAGCAATGATGGTTGAAATTTACGACCCTGCCAGGAATCGAACCCGGGACCCCTGTGACCAAAGGCCAGCACGTCATTTAGCCACGGAACCGGATATTATTTTTAATAATCTTACAATAGTGGATAATTCCGTTGTTCATATAATTTGATAATATATTGCATTAGTTCTACTTTCTGTAATTACGTTTATATTGGTTTTTCATAGGTTTTACATTTCATTTGAGGGAGACAGAATTTTTATTTTTTTGGCAAGCGGGCCCTGTCACATTCGTTACGCTCCTGACTACCGAACCCTGGTGAACAGCATTGTATGTCCAATGTGTAGGCTATGTCCTGCACAACGTGCATATCTTATGAACGGTGGAAGTTCTCAAGTGTCAAATACATTGTCGTCAGTGAGTTCACCTTCAAAGCAATAGTTTAATGTTTGTTCAGACGAACCTGGTATCCACTCCTTAAAAAGGTATATTAAATCAGGTTCCTGAATTTTGGAGTAATAAATTGGTAGTGAACTGAAGCTTGAAAAGGTGAAAACAAAGGCTTCAAATGAGTCAATGGTCTAGAAACATTCTTTGTCTATGTATTTTTAATGGAGTCATTGCGTACTACAGTCCCTTACATTTACCGGGACTTCCTTAGACAGCTGATAATGGACTGTTGGGGATTTGATCCGCCTTCGGGCCGAGTACTCAATGTAGGTACAGCACAAAATAACGATCCATTCTATACTGTATTGAAGACAAAGTGACACACTGAATAATGGAGATGGGAATCTGAGACAAAAAACAACAACATTTAGATACTTTTCCTGGGAACTGCCAAGCCGAGGGTATAAAGACATCAGAAATCGGTTCTAATAAATCCAAGTCCCATAAAAACTTCAGAAAATGATTGACAGAAGAGACTAAAAGTGCAATGAAACATCCCTTTAAAGTATGTCTATAACGTGTAAAACTGCTTTCTAAAATTATGTGTGGAACTGCGTAGTTTCTTGTTTGAATACAAATACAACTGACAGCAGCTGGAATTATAAAACGCTGATGTTAATTTTCAGAGAGAAGGCTTAAACTGTAGTCTTGTAAGAGATAATGTTGACCGTTTCCCAGCCCAAGGAATCTGCATGAAAATTTCGAAAGTCTGCTGTTCTCAGCCATTGTCTGCAAGTCATACGAGAAATGTGCAGCTGTCTAAAACTGATAACGAAGATAGCCGCAGAACCTGGGAACATTCTTTCGTGGAGACTCGGTTGGATAATTCGAACTCAACTAAGCAATAATCTCGTTCTGGAAGACTTGCTAAAGTTCCTCTTTCTGAATTTTTATTGCAAAATCGTCTACTTTTGGGACTTACATTGTAACCAGAAGCTCAAATCCACCTCCGTTGGTACATACTGTCTTCTGGTATGGAATGGAAAAAGTTTATCGGCCTCAGCGATACTAAAGTAGTTGTGTAGGCATCAGGGGCGCAGGCAAGGATGGGTTGCTGGGGGTTCGAACGCCGCCCCCCACCATCGAAATTTTACAAAGAGAAAATAAACAGAAACTGACATTGAATAATAAACTAAACAAACATGTAGAACCAACAGATCTGCTGAATCTATTTTCTAAGAAGCCTCGAAAGTTAGATTTCAGATTGTAAACTGAGCGTACCATTCGCTGTAAAATCGTTGACCTTGATCGTATTTTTCTTGTTAAGTATTTCTTTCTTTTTCACAATTTGTTTTACGTCGCACCGACACAGATAGGTCTTGTGGAGACGATGGGACAGGAAGGGACTAGGAGAAAGAAAGAAGGAAGCGGCCGTGGCTTTAATTAAGGTACAGCCGCAGCATTTGCCTCGCGTGATAATAGGAAACCAAGTAAAACCATCTTCAGGGCTGCCGACAGTGGGGTTCGAACTTACTATCTCCCGAATACTGGATACTGGCCGCATTTAAGCGACTGCAGCTATCGAGCTCGGGCAAAATTTCTGTATTTCAATGTAAGATTTGTAGAGTACCTACTGCAAGCTGAATATCGACATAATTTACTTGTATCGGTGTCCTTATAACGACAAGTCTCGGATGCGCGCACCACACACGCACAAGCACCTTCATTATGGGAGACGAGCTGCTCGACTAAGTGGTATGTTCCGAGCTGTCAGTGGGGAGATGGCGTGGGAGGACATCAGTAGATGAATAAGTTTGAGTGGTGTCTTTAAAAGTAGGAAAGATCACAATATGAAGATAAAGTTGGAATTCAAGAGGAAAAATTGGGGCAATGTTCGTTTATAGGAAGGGGAGTTAGGGATTGGAATAACTTACTAAGGGAGATGTTCAATAAATTTCCATTTTTTTTTTTTTTTTTGCAATCATTTAAGAAAAGGCTAGGAAAACAACAGGTAGGGAATCTGCCACCTGGGCGACTGCCCTAAATGTAGATCAGTAGTGATTGATTTTGTACCCCCCCCCCCCCAAATCGGCCGATCGCGGCTACGCTACCGGTAGGCATTAAGTTATGTAGAAACACGACAAAAACATTTTGACGTCGTTTTTGAGTTATTTCGAAGAATCATATGATTCCGTTTAAGAAAATAGTTATTTTATTTTTGCGAATTATAACGGTACGGTCAATCTATATATAGGCCTATATAAAATAAGAGTTTTGTCTGTACATTGCTCAGAATTTGAAAAGAATGGTATTTCTGTATCGATCATGTCCACAGTAACAAGAAAATGCATTTTTTACATTTCCGTAATGTCTGTCTGTCTGTCTGTACACGCATCACGAGAAAACGGCTGAAGAGAATTTAATGAAAATCGGAATGTAAAGTCGGGTGATGAACCGCTACAATCTAGGCTATAAATTATTTTACTCACGCTGAGTGAAATGGTAGTTTAGGGGAAGGCCTGAAATTTAATTCTCAAATATTTATGTTATTAGTGGTCGTGTCTTAATGAAAATCGCTAGACAAAGATTGGAAATAAGTCGCTACAATATAGGCTATACACGCTGAGAAAAATGGTAGTTTAGGGGAAGGCCTAAAATTTAATTGTCAAATATTTATTTTATTAGTGGTCGTTTTTTTGCTAGGGGCTTTACGTCGCACCGACACAGATAGGTCTTATGGCGACGATGGGATAGGAAAGGCCTAGGAGTTGGAAGCAAGCGGCCGTGGGCTTAATTAAGGTACAGCCCCAGCATTTGCCTGGTGTGAAAATGGGAAACCACGGAAAACCATCTTCAGGGCTGCCTATAGTGGGATTCGAACCTACTATCTCCCGGATGCAAGCTCACAGCCGCGCGCCTCTACGCGCACGGCCAACTCGATTAGTGGTCGTATCTTCACGAAAATTGGTATGCAAAGTCGGAGAATAGGTCGCTATAATCTAGGCTATCAATAATGTTATTCACACTGAATGAAATGGTAGTTTAGGGGAAGGCCTGAAATGTAATCTATATATATAAAATAAGAGTTTACCGGGCGAGTTGGCCGTGCGCGTAGAGGCGCGCGGCTGTGAGCTTGCATCCGGGAGATAGTAGGTTCGAATCCCACTATCGGCAGCCCTGAATATGGTTTTCCGTGGTTTCCCATTTTCACACCAGGCAAATGCTGGGGATGTACCTTAATTAAGGCCACCGCCGCTTCCTTCCAACTCCTAGGCCTTTCCTTTCCTATCGTCGCCATAAGACCTATCTGTATCGGTGCGACGTAAAGCCCCTAGCAAAAAAAAAAAAAGAGTTTTGTCTGTACATTCCGACTCGTTGGCTGAACGGTCAGCGTACTGGCCTTCGGTTCAGAGGGTCCCAGGTTCGATTCCCGGCCGGGTCGGGGATTTTAACCTTAATTGGTTAATTCCAATGGCACGGGGGCTGGGTGTATGTGTTGTCTTCATCATCATTTCACCCTCATCACGACGCGCAGGTCACCTACGGGTGTCAAATAGAAAGACCTGCACCTGGCGAGCCGAACCCGTCCTGGGATATCCCGGCACTAAAAGCCATACGACATTTCATTTCATTGCTCAGAATTTCAAAAGAATGGTACTTCTGTATCGATCATGTCCACAGTAACAAGAAAATGCATGTTTTACATTTCCGTAATTTCTGTCTGTCTGTATGTATGTATGTATGTAGGTATGTACACGCATCACGAGAAAACGGCTGAAGAGAATTTAATGAAAATCGGAATGTAAAGTCGGGTGATGAGCTGCTACAATCTAGGCTATAAATTATTTTAATCACGCTGAGTGAAATGCTAGTTTAGGGGAAGGCCTGAAATGTAATTCTCAAATATTTATGTTATTAGTAGTCGTGTCTTAATGAAAATCGCTAGACAAAGATGGGAAATAAGTCGCTACAATATAGGCTATACACGCTGAGAAAAATGGTAGTTTACGGGAAGGCCTAAAATTTAATTGTCAGATATTTATTTTATTAGTGGTCGTATCTTCACTAAAATTGGTATGCAAAGTCGGAGAATAGGTCGCTATAATCTAGGCTATCAATAATGTTATTCACACTGAATGAAATGGTAGTTTAGGGGAAGGCCTGAAATGTAATCTATATATAAACCTAGCTGATGTACCCGTGCTTCGCTACGGGATTCTCAGAAAGACTGACTTGGTGGTTTTCCTAACTGAATTCAACATAGGTCATTAAAAAACGTCAGTAGGAATGTAGCGATTGAAAGGAATGTTATCATATAAAATACTCGATCAAATGAAACAAAAAACCGCACACTTTCTCACTTTCAACGAACAGTACTACGGTGCCGATCTAAGAGTCCAAAGTTCCAGAGCTGGAATAACCAGGTCGCAGACTGCCGTGAACACTCCTTTGTCATTATTCCGTTAAATATGCACACGACTCATTCCAATCAGTGGCTCAGAGTATGGATTGTATAGCTCGAATACTATGATGAACCAGTGTGTTACGTACCAGATATATAAGAAAATGTATGAACCAGAGGAATGGCATGCTAAAGAAGAAAGTTATCTTACACCCCAGCTACTTCCCACCAATATACAGGCAGGCTGTTGCAATCGGTACGACCAGGCGAGTTGGCCGTGTGGTTAGGGGCGCGCAGCTGTGAGCTTGCATCCGAGAGATAGTGGTTTCGAACCCCACTGCCGGCAACCCTGAAGACGGTATTCGGGAGACAGTGGCTTCGAGCCCCACTGTCGGCAGCCCTGACGATGGTCTTCCGTGGTTTCCCATTTTCACACCGGGCAAATGCGTGACTGTACCTTAATTAAAGCCACGGCCGCTTCCTTCCACTTCCTAGACATTTCCTATCCCATCGTCGCCATAAGACATATCTGTGTCGGTGCGACGTTAAGAAAAAAAAAGAACGTATTCCATGGTTTCCCATTTTCACACCAGTCACACCAGGCTGTACCTTAAAGCCAAGGCCGCTTCCTTCACACCACTATTCATTTCCTATCCCATCGTCGCCATAAGACCTACCTGTGTCGGTGCGACGTCAAGCAAATTTTAAAAAAACCTCGGTACGCTGCAGTAATCATATCTATCGGGGATGAGAGGAAACAGAAGACAAAAAGCACATCACAACAAACAATGGTCAATGTAATGTTATTGTTGATAAAGTTTATGAGCTTTCTATATTGCAGGCCTTCACATAAGTTTTCTTTCGACTCTGTGATATTAGGGTGTCTTACAAAATTATTTATATCGTAGACTGTAGTTCCTTTTTCTCAGACTTTACATACCGATTTTCACTAAATTCTGTTCACCCATTTTCTCGTGACTCGGCGCTGATATGGACTTAGTAACACAAATCCAAATTCATGAATATCTCCGATTATATGCGGTACGGTAACAATGTATAAGACATAAGTGATCAGAAATTTAATAACTTCTTACATAACTACTACTAACTTACGACATAACTAAAGTTATGTTAGTTATGTAGTATCGATGCGACCACTAATAACATAAATAACTTATTTGAGAATTACATTTCAGACCTTCCCCTAAACTACCATTTCACTCAGCGTGAATAAAATAATTTGTAGCCTAGATTGCAGTGGTTCATCACCCGACATTACATACCGATTTTCATTAAATTCTCTTCAGACGTTTTATCGTGATGCGTGTACATACATACATACATACATACATACATACATACATACATACATACATACATACATACATACATACATACATACATACATACATACATACAGACAGACAGACAGACAGAAATTACGGAAAAGTAAAAAATGCATTTCGTTGTTACTGTGGACATGACCGATACAGAAATACTATTCTTTTCCAATTCTGAGTAATGTACAGACAAAAGTCTTATTTTATATATATAGATTTATCGATACGACCACTAATAACATAAATAACTTATTTGAGAATTACATTTCAGGCCTTCCCCTAAACTACCATTTCACTCAGCGCGAATAAAATAATTTATAGCCGAGCTTGTAGTGGTTCATCACCCGACATTACATACCGATTTTCATTAAATTCTCTTCAGCCGTTTTCTATTGATGCGTGTACAATCATACATACATACAGACAGACAGAAATTACGCAAAAGTAAAAAAAAATGCATTTCCTTGTTACTGTGGACATGACCGATACAGAAATACCATTCATTTCAAACCACGGAAGACCATCGTCAGGGCTGCCGACAGTGGGGCTCGAAGCCACTATCTCCCGAATACCGTCTTCAGGGTTGCCGACAGTGGAGTTCGAACCCACTATCTCCCGGATGCAAGCTCAAAGCTACACGACCCTTAACCGCACGGCCAACTCGCCCGGTGGGAATCATTTTAAGTACCTAGGTGTTAATATAAGGAAAGATCTTCATTGGGGTAATCACATAAATGGGATTGTAAATAAAGGGTACAGATCTCTGCACAAGGTTATGAGGGTGTTTAGGGGTTGTAGTAGGAATGTAAAGGAGTAAGCATATAAGTCTCTGGTAAGACCCCAACTAGAGTATGGTTCCAGTGTATGGCACCATAACCAGGATTGCTTGATTCAAGAACTGGAAAGAATCCAAATAAAAGCAGCTCGATTTTTTCTGGGTGATTTCCGACAAAAGAGTAGTGTTACAAAAAAGTTGCAAAGTTTGGGCTGGGAAGACTTGGGAGAAAGAAGACGAGCTGCTGGACTAAGTGGTATGTTCCGAGATGTCAGTAGAGAGATGGCGTGGAATTACATTAGTTGACGAATACGTTTGAGTGGTGTCTTTAAAATTAGGAAAGATCACAATATGAAGATAAAGCTGGAATTCAAGAGAAAAAATTGGGAAAATATTCGTTTACAGGAAGGGGAGTTCGGGATTGGAATAATTTACCAAGGGAGATGTTCAATAAATTTCTAATTTTTTTGAAATCATTTAAGAAAAGGCTAGGAAAACAACAGACAGGGAATCTGCCATGTGGATAATCACCCTAAATGCAGATCAGTAGCGATTAATTGACTATAACACTTACCAAGGCACTGTCAAACATCAAATAACTCAACACACAATTATCGTATTTAGTACTATCATCCCACAAATGTGGGCTGTTTAAATCACAATTATTATTTCAATCAATCCTTAATGATCTGCATTTAGGGCTGTCGCCCAGGTGGTAGATTCCCTATCAGTTGTTTACGTAGCATTTTCTGAACAGTTTTAAAAGAACATAGAAATTTATTGAATATTTCCCTTGATAATTTATACAATCCCACACTCCTCGTCCTATAAATTAATACTTAACACAATTTGCCGTCTTGAGTTCGAACCTTATCTTCATTTTATGATTTTTCTACTCTTAAAAGGCCCACTCCAGCTTATTCCTCTCCTAATGTCTATTTCCAAGCCATCTCGCCACTGAAAATATGACTCGGAGAATTAGAGTAAGTGAGCATTATCTGATCCTCTAATCATTAAGAGGGGAATTCCACAAGGCAGTATTATTTTTGGACCTTCATGTTTGTTTGTTTTTTTGCTTTACGTCGCACCGACACAGATATGTCTTACAGCGACGATGGGATAGGAAAGCCTAGGAATTGGAAGGAAGCGGCCGTGGCCTTAATTAAGGTACAGCCCCGGCATTTGCCTGGTGTGAAAATGGGAAACCACGGAAAACCATCTTCAGGGCTGCCGACAGTGGGGCTCGAACCCATTATCTCCCGATTACTAGATACTGGCCGCACTTAAGCGACTGCAGCTGTCGAGCTCGGTCCCTTCATGTTTTCTTATATGTATAAATGATATGAGTAAAGAAGTGGAATCAGTGATAACGCTTTTTGCGAATGATCTTACACTGTATAGAGTAATAAATAAGTTACAAGATTGTGTGCAACTGCAAAAAGACCTCGACAACGTTGTGAGATGGACAGCAGGCAATAGTATGGTGAAAAAACAGGGTTAAATGTCAGGTTGTGAGTTTCATTAATAGGAAAAGTCCTCTCAGTTTCAATTACTGCATTGATGGATGAAAGTTTCTTAAGATCTTCATTGGGGTAATCACATAAAGGGGATTGTAAATAAAGGTTACGGTACATATCTCTTCACATGGTTATGAGGGTATTTAGGGGATGCAGTAAGGATGTAAAGGAGAGGGCGTGTAGGCCTCCGATAAGACCCAATTAGAGAATGTTTCGGGTGTATGGGACCTTCACCAGGATTACTTGATTCGAGAACAGGAAGAAGTCCAAACAAAGCAGCTCGATTAGTTCTGGATGATTTCCGACAAAAGAGTAAACCAAACCAAAACCACATGGCGCAACAGCCCCGAAGGGCAATGGCCTACCAAGCGACCGCTGCTCAGCCCGAAGGCCTGCAGATTATGTGGTGTCGTGTGGTCAGCACGAAGAATCATCTCGGCCGTTATTCTAGGCTTCCTAGACCGGCCGACAAAAGAGTAGCGTTACGAAAAGGTTGCAAATTTTGGGCTGGGAAGACTTTGGAGAAAGGAGGCGATCTGCTCGACTAAGCGGTACGTTCCGAGTTATTGGTAGAGAGATGGCGTGGAATGACAGCAGTAGACGAATAAGTTGGCGTGGTGTTTTTAAGAGGAGGAAAGATCACAATATGAAGATAAAGTTGGAATTCAAGAGGACAAATTGGGGCAAATATTCGTTTATAGGAAGAGGAATTAGGGATTGGAATAATTTACCAAGGGTAGTTTTCAATAAGGCTCCTTTCACACGGTCCACTTGCTTTCCACGCCACGCCACGTCACTCCACTCCACTTCTCAGACACTTGCCGTCCACTTCCGTCAACTTACCGGCAACTTCTCGTCCCCACCTCATATTTGCGTCTCGGTTTGAATCTGGTCCATGGACGCGCACATTATCCTTGGGATTTTTATTCTTCCGAAAAGAAGGTTGAGGTGAAAGAACAGTACTAAGGTTCATTGGGTCCATCCATTGAATTCATATCGCCTAGAACGAGGAACTCATCGTTCTTCTAGATGAACGTACCAATGATCTAAAAATGTTCCGTAATTACTTTCGTATGAGTGGGAATTTATTTGAATTGTTGTCAATCCTTGAAGCAAGTTTACAGCGTCAGGACACCAACATGAGAAAATGTATTCCGCCGATATTTTGAAACAAAATCTTCAAACTTGTGACGCACACAATGTTGACCGTTTGAACGACTGATTTAGTGAGCTACCAGTATGACCTTGCTACCTACACCTACCTTCTGTAAATAAGACTTGTAGTTCTCACGAATGAGATTGTTTTTTTCTTTTTTTTTTACAAGTTGCTGTACGTCGCACCGACACAGATAGGTCTTATGGCGACGATGGGACAGGAAAGGGCTAGGAG